>NC_050069.1:102163697-102476197 GCF_009764565.3 Dermochelys coriacea
AAAATCCAAGCAAGAAGAGCAGAGAGATTATAGAGGGAAATTTCTTTGTAAAAAACCAATATATTACTTCAGTAATTAATATTAATGAGTAACATTGTGAACTAGAATTCAGATTTTGGTTATATAATTTTAAAGTTTTGATGGTATTAATTTGCTTCTTAAAAGGAATATATTCACATCAAGAGGAAATAAGGGGATGTTTTTAATTACTACAGTTTTTCTGTCTGTAGTGGGTTTTGTTGGTTGGCTGGTTTTTAATTCAGTTACGTTTACAAAATGGCTAGAGCTTAATTCTTACATTCATTTACCGAAAGGTATTCTGCATGTAGGATACCATTTGGAATACCTATTGCATAAGGAACCACATTTTCAAAAGTGGACCCTATAGTTGTAAGTCTAAATTTGTGTGTAAAATGTTGCTGCTTATGTTTTTGTGTGCCAAAATATATGGATTTGCCTGTCCAAGCTCCATTTTACATACTGAAGTACCTTGTACAGGTCAATCAGTGTTTTTGTGCACACACTGTAGTGATAAGTTTGAGGCCACTTTGGAAATTTAGCCTGAATCATTCCAAGATCTTGATAATTTTCTCCAGATCAAGAGCACAGGTATCTCACATCAGGTATATTTGGTTACAGGATAAGGAAAAGGAGAGTGCTGCCACCATAGCATTATCTACAGAGCTGATGAGAGTAGGGACAGATGGAACAATTGTACTGGGGAGCCCCCAAAACCTCTGTAACATCTGTGTAAATAAAGTGAAATTGGAGAGGGGTGGGACCCAAGCAAAAATGATATACTGGGGCCCCAAATTTCTGTCAAGGGGCCAGCTCACTGCTACTATGTGGAATCACCTCTCTGGATGCTCCATGGACATGGAATTCCTATAGGGGTTTTTCCATGCTGGAAGGAGAGGGATAGGAGCTCTTGTTTGTGGCATTCTTCTCTCCATAGTCAGTGGATATCTCACTTATATTAATGCTATCAAAGCAACTTTAATTCAGGCTCTGTACCTCTCCTGAGTGGAATGTTTTGCATGGGTACTAATGTAGATAGCTACCAGGGGTAAAAAGAGCCAGAAAAGCAGCTTGTAGGGTCTGACCCCTCAGGACTAGGCTAGACTTCTCTGAATACTGTGGGTCTCAGTGGAGTTGGGAGACAGCACCCCCTCTCATCCTTTGAAAATCCTAAATCCTCTTCCCGTTGGGAGAGTATTAAGGAAACTCTGTTAGATTTCCCAAATGCAGTGTCCTGACTCTTCTAATGCCTTCTCCTTGGTATTTCTGTGGGTGGGTACAATTTCGGTCCAAATTAGTAAAGTGACTAATTTGTTTTTAAAGCTATTTTATAATTGCACAGGATCTGTCCAAGGTTAACGTTATTATTCCATCATGCCCTTCTCAGTGGGTCTTATGGGATGAAACTGCCTAGTATGCTAGTACTTACTGTGTAAAAATGCTACTGTGAAATGATAGATTGTTTTTATAGACAATGGGGTAAAATTTTAGCTGGAATAAAAATACTAGAAAATGAGCATTTACACACTTTTTACAAATAGTGAGCCTGCCAAATCTCTCTCTAATTGTTCCGGAGATTTGGAATGAAGAAATATCATTAAAGATGAACAATATGAGTTCTACTGCAATTTCTATAGTAATCCCCAGACTTATTTTCTTTATGTCATGAAAGTTTTAGAAACATAAACAGTACTGAATTGCCACTGGTACTGAATAATATGGCTTTTATTGTTGCCTGGGCTCTTCAATATATTCAAGAAAATAATTTAATTCATTTTATTAAACATAAGGTTACTAAAGAAAACCATGATCAAGTCAGTTAAAATTTCTCACTATCCTGAATTTATTAGTAAATTCAATATATTTTATTTAAGCAGAATCATATATACAGTATATTAACTTTTCCAGGCAATCTTTACTCAGCACAGAAAGGCCAGATGTATGGGAATTGTAAAAAATCAGGATATGCATAAAAACTGTTCAAGTGCATAAAGCAGCCCCATCTGGAAGACATCTAACAGAAATGAAGTTGTACAAAACCATTCCATTGATAATAAAGCTAATTTTTATGGGTCTGACAAGTATGTAATTATGTTCAGTGGTGCTTTTCAGATTTTATCACAGTCAATAAACCGCAGTGGTAATTTCATTCCCATTTGACATATTTACATGGAAACATTTGATTGGAGGAATTAGTAACCCTGAAAGCCTTGATAGATATGTTTTAATGATCTGTGACCTCCGCAGTCCCTCATCTGTTTATTGTTGCAACAGGCGAGAAGTCGTTCCTGTGTGACCTTTGTGGCTTTGCCGGCGGGACACGTCATGCCCTCACTAAGCATCGGCGGCAGCACACAGGTCGGTAAAGTTGTCTTTACCCTTTGGTATATTCTCTATAGCAAGGGAGTATCATTCAGACTGGGGAATAAAGCAAGTCAAATAGCACTTTACAGCACAAAATAATATATTGGTTCATTGTTTGCTTTCCCTTTTTCATTTTTGTAAAATCTCTACGCCCAGGCTGTATATCAAATGCTATTAGCTATGGGTTTGAGTAATCTTCATTTTAATTTTAAAGCAAGATAAAATTGTAAAGATCAGGTGTCTTTTTTTTTAAAATTAATGCTAAGTACAGTAACATTTTTTTTTAAAGGCCCAAATAGATTACACACTGCCTGAAGCTTTTGAAAGAATCTGCCTGAGGATCCCTGGGTGAAAATTAGAGATCATATTTAGATGAATCCATTATTTTGGACTGAGACATGGTTCAAAGCCAGTGTTGTTTCAGTTGCCCTTTTGCAGTTTTAAGATGATTTGTAATTAATAGATGCAACTTAAAGAGATACCACATGGCTTGCATGTAAAGCAGGATTTCTCTTTCAAACTGGTAAAGCTTTCATATCACCTGGTTATAAAAATTTAATATCAGATAAAATTAAATTGGGTCTCTGTTTCAGAAGACTTAAAAAAAAGGATAAGTTTTAAACGTTTATTAAAACATTTTACCTTAATTGTGCTTTTTAGTAGTTCCCTGTGTTTGATTATTTGAGTAGGTTTTGTTCAAACAGATGCAGAAGCATCACTGTTATATTTATATTAGTGACTCTCATGAGGATAATAAAATATCACCAAGAAGAATAGTATGTGTTTAAGTCACTATTGTCGAATGTACACTGGACAGAAATTGCTAACAAATGCATGGTTCTAATGGTTGCATTGTGAATTTTCCATGGATTTTGTATTGTGGGGATTTTGTATTATGGCATTGTGTAGAATAATCCGATTCAGGACGTTCGCCATCTTAGAGCAGAATTTCCCTGATAGCACTTACTCTGCTTTCCTGGGGATCCTGAAACCATATACTCACAGCCATGATGTCAGATTCAACCAAGTCTGGGTGGAAGGAAGTGCAGTGTTCACACAAGGGTGGGGTTTTCAGAGATTGACTGCCAACATCATGAAGTAAATTTGTTATAAAGATAAATGTACAAGGCCACGTTCTCTAGTCACAGCTATTCATTTTCACTGAAGTCAATGGAGTTGTCATTTCTGGGAATTAACTTCTGTGGTGACAAAAAATTTACATACGTGAGAGATACTCCCTCATTCATTTCCCACTTACTACAGGATGTTTATATATTTAAAGTAGTTAAGATGATGCATTTAGAAAATTTTACACTGTATTCTGTCAATGTGTCACTGTGTCAGTGCATCTAAATTTTAGCAGGAGCATAGTAACTGCTGTAGTTAAAGTCATGTGCTCCCAATTCTCAATTCCTAATAACTTTCTAAAATGTTCTCTGATTGGGCTGGAATTTACCAAGCCTGATCTCTTCTTGAACATTATATTATATAATAGTATAAGCAGAAACAATTCAGTAATTTTAGAAGAGGAAAGCTGGGGAAAAAACTGCATTACCATCCTTAACTTTGCCTCTTGTGTGAATGCAGATACTATTTCTCAAATAATGCAAGATAATAGCAACCATATTTTTGCAACCTTTTCTGTAGTTATGTAGTATCTTGCAGTATTGTGTAGTACTCTGCATTTATTGCACAGAGTTCATTAAATTCATTTATGTGAAATATGTAACAGCACTTCAGTAATAGAGCTAACATATAGACCACTTATAGACCAAGTATGCAGCTAAAGTTACCTTCACAGTTAGCTGCCTCATTTTCTTCATTATGCATTCTGCAAAATATGTAGTATCTGGGTGCTGATAAAATTATTGGTCAGAATAGAAAAGGTATTATATCAGGTGCCTAAGTTAATGAAGATATATTTGACCAGTATAATACTGAAAGTATTGTATATAAAAGCTTACAGAAAATATTTTACAAATTCTACACATATTTTTCCCGAGCTACAGAAAAAAGGTATGTCATTATATAATGTTTTTAGAGAAGTAAAATATGATCAAAAAATTAAAAACAGTGGATCAGATCCTCAGAGGTAAATTTGGGTAGCTCTATTGAAATCAATGGACAAAGTTTAAGTCAATGGAGCTGCATCAGTTTAAGCCAGCTAAGGGTCTGGTCCTATAGACTATTATATACACACAAAAGGAAGAGCTAACGCTGCACATGCAACATAAACTTTTTAATTTATTGAGCTTTGAGTACTTAACCATGCAACCATAACCTTCTCTTAAGTTATTTGTAATAGATTTATTACATCATGATGGCTAAACACATTAGCCAAACTTTCTTATCATAGATGCCTAAAGGTAGGCACCTGAATTTTTCTTTAGGGAACTGAATAAAAATATCCTGATTTTTCAGACATCTTGACCATTAGCAGTTTTCAGTGATTTCAGGGAGAGTTTTAGGTACGTAACTTCGCCGAAAATCAGGCCATTTGTATTAAGTGTCCTAATATATATTTAGATGCCTAAAGTTAGGTTGAAAATATTGGCCATTATAAACAGGTTTGGTCCCAGTGAAACACTTTTAATGCAATTTATTTGCTGGATGTTATCTGCCTTCCTCATGTCACCCTGGTGGAGACTTCCTTGCTATGATCTCAGGCATTTGAGGTTATAGATCATGAAGCTAGCATCCAGCAGGCATAAGTTTATATTTTATGTCAGGATTGGAGGCTCGTTATTACTTTGCTACTAACTTTATACTATACAGGACAGTATCTCAGAGACAGAAGGATCTATCTTTTGGGCATTTATCTGCCTCTGTGGCACAAACAATCGGAGATGATTCTTTAGCAGAAAAATTATCTGTGTCTTCTATTTGTTTCAAAGAAAATCGCACAATATGCCTTTTGTTGGTGTTCTTTTACTTATGCAGGTTCCGCAATATTCTTGTCCATTGCACGGCTTTATCTCAGTGCTTAGCCACATGCACCACTCTTTATATCTATATTTCCCTTGTGCATCCCTTGACACTGTTTTCTCTGCACAGAGAATGCCCAAGAAAATTACAATACGTTTTGAAAGGGATTGGAATCAAAAATGGTCTAAA
The DNA here is from genome assembly GCF_009764565.3 of Dermochelys coriacea. NCBI lineage: Eukaryota > Metazoa > Chordata > Testudines > Dermochelyidae > Dermochelys > Dermochelys coriacea. The sequence continues at coordinate 102,169,194 of NC_050069.1, forward strand.
TGGCTTAAATAATTCCCTGCTATAATACAAACGGTCTCCGAGGGTGACACAAAACATCTCCCTATCCAAGATTTATTTTTATCACCTGTCAGAGACCCTTGATTCAAGGGCAAAGGAGCAAATCCTCACATGTAGTGGAGGTTTCTTGACCACTTTAATAAGCTTCCCTTTCTCCCAGCCTCCAGGCATAAGGTGTTTTAGTATCCAGAAGGAATGTTCAGAATATCTGACAGATAGCTGACACAGATACTGATACCTCTTGGACCTGAGAGCATCTTACCACTTAGCCCTTCATTCTCTTGCTTCTGATGCTTCTTATTCTGTTCCTCCTTTTGGGAACAGAATTGGGCCAGACCGTGCACTTACACTGAGAAACACCAGGCTCTGTAAATAGTTCCATTTTCTTCACGGGAATTATTTGCAGAGGAAAGGACTACTCAACTTGAGTATAGGATTCTGGCCCTTTGTCACTCAGAGGGCCAAAACATCTTCCTCAGAAGTCAGTTCGGCAAACAGAGGATGCTACCACAGAATTGTTTATATTTTTAAAATAAGAAAAGGGAATTAAAAAATATGTTCATGTTAAACAGGAAAGAAATATAATTAATCTCAAGAGGCAGTAAATGTATGCTTTCCACTTTCACTAGCATGGTGCATTGCCACACAGACCTGTTTGGCATAGATATGCTCAGTTGCACAGTACCACGCATGTCAGTACTGAGAGAGGGGAAAAATTCAACCCAGAAATAGTATCATTTTCTTACTAAAGAAGTCTGCAACCTGTGATTTGTTGGTTGACATCTCTATCCTATAGTAAAAAAAAAAAAAAAAAAAAAGTATCTAGTTAGTAAGTATACTGCTTCTCTGTCCAGTATGGTCTTTGAATGTAAAATGGACTATGGCTTTCACTGACCTTGACTTAATAAGGGGATGTCATGAGTCTCTCTGATGGTCCACCCAGAGCTTTTCCGGCAGTTCTACAGTGGATTAGCTTACAAAGTTCTATAATGTGCTTCATCGGCTACATAAAGACTAATGGCCTCATTTTTTGGAAGTGCTGAGCATCTTCACCTCTGGCTTAAGGCAATGAGAACTACCTGTGCTCATTACCTCTGAAGTTCAAGCCATAGTCTTTTCCATTGTAAAGAGACCTTATTAGAATGATGCCTCTGTCCTTGTTGAATACTTATTGGTACTTGTGGAACAAAGAAATACATTTTATGTGTTATCAGAAACTGGATGAAAAAGCCAAGTCAATGTCTTTAAACAGCTTTTGCTGGCTGTCACAAAGCAGGACACTGATTTAATGTGGTAAATAGAGCCCACCTCACTGGGTTGCAGTAATGTTTATGAAGAAATGTCAATGAGTTGGAGAGGAGGTTTCCATCCCACCAATTGCCATGAATTCCCCCTGAGCCAATGCTGTTTACTCACACTTTATGCAATTGAGAGAATCTGTCCTCAAGGGAGACATGAAAGTGATATTACAACTTTTAGTCATGACAGGTTTCAGAGTAGCAGCCGTGTTAGTCTGTATTCGCAAAAAGAAAAGGAGTACTTGTGGCACCTTAGAGACTAACAAATTTGTTAGTCTCTAAGGTGCCACAAGTACTCCTTTTCTTTTTACAACTTTTAGTGACAGCCTGCATATAAAATTAGTTTCCATTAGAGCTGTCAAACAATTAAAAATAAATCACAATTAATCGCAAGATATATAAAAAATAGTCATGATTAACTGCAGTTTTAATTACACGATTAAACAATAGAATACCAGTTTAAACTTCTTATAAATATTTTTGGATGTTTGTCTACATTTTCCAAATATATTGATTTCAATTACAGCACAGAATACGAAGTGTACTGTGCTCACTTTGTATTATTATTTTTATTACAAATATTTGCACTGTAAAAAGATAAACAAAAGAAATAGTATTTTTCAATTTACCTCATAAAAGTACTGTAGTGGAATCTATCATGATTGTGCAACTTACAAATGTAGATTTTTAATTTTTTTTTACATAACTGCATTCTAAAACAAAACAGTATAAAACTTTAGAGCTTACAAGTCAAAGCATGAAGGGGCATACAACTATTTAGCATATCTGGTATGTAAATACTTTGCAACACTTGCTACAATAGTGCCATGTGAATGCCTGTTCTTACTTTCAGGTGACATTGTAAAAAAGAAGTGGGCAGCGTTATCTCCCATAAATGTAAACAAACTTGTTTGTTTTAGGGATTGACTGAACAAGAAATAGGACTGAGTGGACTATTTTTTTAATCTAGCTAATTTGTTTTGTGTTAATTGCATGCATTAACTGTGATTAATTGACATATGCTACTTTTGTAATTTCAGTAAAGTACACCACCATAGTAGAGTAATTGGGGATGGTACCCTTATTGTTTATGACAGCTCCTGAACTTATTGCAATGCCTAAGCAGTTTGTGTTTTTGTTCAAATGTTTTCATGAATTTTTGAAGATGGTGACTTACACTTTTCACATAGATCACTGTTTGTATGATCAGTTCCATTCACTCATTTCAATCTTGTACTTCTCAAGACATTTATAGGTCAATGTAATAAAGAAAGAAAATTTAATAATGTATGTATTTTTATCCAGTTGAGTGACTCATTTTATGTTTCTATTTCTCATGTGAACTGCTCTTTGACTTTAATGTGCAGTTACATTACTTGGCATTGAATTAAATGTATAATGTATCCTCTTCCCACACCCAAGCTAAAAAAAAAAGTGGAATTCTATGTAAGGTATAGCACAGTAAGTATTGTGCTGTTTCATTAAATGGTTATTTTTCCTTTCTATTTAAGTCATTAGGAAAGTGTGAAACTTAATTACAGCAGACTTTCAGTGATAGATAAGGGTTGGAAGTGTTAAGGTGTCTTAAACTTTCTCATACTGTGGACCATATTTTACAAGAAGGATTGTCTCATGTCCTTTTTCCTCTCTCATTCATGAACACACAGACCGTACATCCCCATCACAGTTTGCAGTCAAATAATAGCTCTGTAGCAAATATTGCAATTTCTCTTATGGAAAAATGTATTAGGAAAGTATGTATGAAATTTGTGGATGTCTTTTATACAATAAGGGATGATTCTTGTTTTCTCAGTTCTTTGTATGTAACAGTGACCATCTACTAGTGGCAAATAGGCTGTCTCTGTTTCAAGCTGTTTTTGCAGGCCTTTGAACTCCTCTTCACAGTGAAAAGCCTGATCAATTGTAGAAGCGGCTGGAAATCAGGAACATGACTAGCAGACCATAGTTTGGGTTGTCCACTTGTTTCAAACATGATAATTTGATAAACAGAACTTTAAAATATATGGTATGTAGTAATTGTTTAGGGCTCTGTTTGCACACGGAGCCCTAAATAATACGATAGGGATGAGACCTTTTCCATCCTGTTAACACTGTGTGTTTGGTTAAACGCATTTCCATAATAGCATTTTAAAAGTTTTAAAGTTCATTCACATCAAAGCTGGATCAGCAACAGCAGATTCCCATAACCATAAGTACTGTGTGTAGTCTGTAAACAAAAAATAATTTAAGCATTCTTAATCAAGAATCATGCCCTTACTATTTATTATTATTGTATTATTTTAGTAATGATTAAAATCATTTATATATTGTCATAAATTTACAATACAGTTTGAGTGCAGAAAGGTATGCTCTGCATTCCAAAGACCTTATGGTCAAAAGACACACTGTATGAAGAACAGCTTGTATTTAGGAAAAGGAGCATTTGAATGTTATTTGTGAACAGAAGATGATAGGACAGAAGATACCTAGAGGATAAGAAGAAGGGGACTATTTTAGATGTAAACTGAGAGTGGGAGAAAGACATGGAGCAGACGAGGAAGGGTTAGGAAGAGTGTAAGGAATGGGAGGAGGAAATAAAAGCTGAGATTTAGGTGGGACAAGATCACATATAGAGACTTTCAGAGTAGCAGCCGTGTTAGTCTGTATTCGCAAAAAGAAAAGGAGTACTTGTGGCACCTTAGAGACTAACAAATTTATTAGAGCATAAGCTTTCGTGAGCTACAGCTCACTTATAGAGACTTGAAGATGAAGCCAATCAAGAAGCATAAGGAAAACTGGTCAGAATTGCAGGATAGGAAGAGAACTTTGAATAGAGTGAAATGAGGAGAGCTGAGCAGTGTGGAAAATCAGAGAGAAGGTTATTATAGGTGAGGTTGGTTGCACTGCCTATTAGTAAGGTTGCCTGACACTTCGCTTTATAAGACCCTGTTTTCAGTTGCTTATAAATTTGCCAAACTTTAATCATTTAGGCTGAAGTTTTCCAAGCTGAGTGGCTTAAATACTCAATTCAGAAGTAGTTTGGACTCTGGCTACCTGAAAAACTCATCTCTTTTCCTGTGTGACACATTGACACTTGTGATTAGACAAAGTACTGGAGATTACAGGCTAACAGAGGGCTAACAGAGATGTGTCCTTTTGACTTTCTTCCTTGATTTGATGGACTCTGTGTTTGATCATCTTTCAGGCTTTCCTGGACAATCATCTCATTTCTCAGGCTTTTCTGGAGCTTGTAGTTACTAAAGCTAGAGGTGAGGGAGAGGAGAGTAGTTTCTTTGCATGGGCTGGGAAGCTTTCGAAGTATTTTGACCTGTTCAGTCTCCAAATATGTAGCCAAAACAAAAAATTTCCCAAATTTCCCCTCACTATTTTTAAGCTAAAATTCTGTAAAACTTTCTAGTTGTCCTAGTAATGACAAAAATGGTAAACTTTTTCTAAGGTTTAAGGGGCAAACTTCATATCATCAAAATTCCCTCTTGCCCCAACAGTCTGAACAGCAGTATTTCTGATACAAAGTGATAAACCCATCCTCCATTTTAACTGTACCTGTAGCAGAGTGCTGGGTACTCCCTGTTGCACATGGTTCTGCAACAAATTGGAAACTGAGGCTGCCAGAGCTGTATAAGGATTATAACTGAAAACTCTGGTTGTGACTTCCATGAATTTCAGGGGGTTGCTTAAATTTGCCATAAAATTCAGTGCTGCCTGTAGCTGGGCATGCCTTTGCTCCTGTCTTCTTGCCACAGACTCCAATAGTTGTGCATTCACAGAGCCATTTATTTGAGTTCCCTTCACCATCGCCACTACAGTACCTGTGCAAGAGTCTATTTACAACATCCCCTGTGCTTCCGTCCCCCTTCTCAAAACCTGACAGGAGCAGAGGTCTCTCTTCACTGCGGCCTCTGTGAGACTGGGCTCAGCAAGCCTGCTCCTCTTTCTCCTCTGGCACTTCCTTCCTTTGTTTCTTTGTCCGTCTGGACTGATTGGCCAGGCCAATTATCTAATTACCTCAGTTGGCTTTCTTCAGGGGAACTAACTGGTGTCTGAGGCTATGTCTATACTACGAAATTAGGTCAAATTTATAGAAGTCGGTTTTGTAGAAAGCATTTTTATACAGTCAATTGTGTATGTCCCCACACAAATGCTCTCAGTGCATTTAGTCGGCAGAGTGCATCCACAATACCGAGGCAACCGTCGACTTCCGGAAAGTCACACTGTGGGTAGCTATCCCACAGTTCCCACAGTCTCCATCATCCATTTGAATTCTGGGTAGAAATCCCAATGCCTGCTGGGGCAAAAACATTGTCACAGCTGGTTCTGGGTACCTATCATCAGGCACCCCCTTTCCTCCCTCTCTCCATGAAAGCAACAGCAGACAATTGTTTCGCACCTCTTTTCCTGATACATGGGTTACCCATGCAGACGCCATACCATGGCAAGCATGGAGACCGCTCAGCTCATGGTCACCATATGTCTCCTGGGTGCTGGCAGACGTTGTACTACATTGCTATAAAGCAGCAGCTCATTGCCTTTTGGCAGCAGACAGTGCAGTATGACTGCTAGCCATCGTCGCCGTATTCCAGGGTGCTCTTTTAGCCAACCTCAGTGATGTCGGTCAGGGGCGCCTGGGCAAACATGGGAGTGACTCAGCCAGGTCATTTCCCTTTTAAGTTTCGTCTCAGGGCGATTCAGTCCTGCCGGCAGTCCTACTGCACCGTCTACTAATGAGCAGCCAGGAGACGACGATGGCCAGCAGTCATACTGCACCGTCTGCTGCCAGCAAGATGTATAAAGATAGATGAAGTGGATCAAAACAAGAAATAGACCAGATTTGTTTTGTAATCATTTTCTCTTCTCTTCCTCCCTTCTTCCGTGAAATCAACAGCCTACTAAATCCAGGGTTTTGAGTTCTGTCCTTGAGGGGGCCATTCTGTTTCTCCTTGATACCACCCCCTTTGTTGATTTTAATTTCCTGTAGGCCAACCCTGTAAGCCATGTTGTCAGTTGCCCCTCCCTCCGTCAAAGCAACGGCAGACAATCGTTTCGCGCCTTTTTTCAGCGCAGACACTACAGCACTGGGAACATGGAGCCCGCTCAGATCACCGCAGCAATTATGAGCACTATAAACACCGTGCGCATTATCCAGCAAGATATGCAGAACCATAACCTGCACGAAAAGCGAAACCAGGCGAGGAGGAGGTGACTGCAGCATGGTGACGAGAGTGATGAGGACATGGACATAGACTTCTCACAAAGTACGGGCCCCTGCAATGTGCACTTCATGGTGTCAATTGGGCAGGTTCATGGCGTTGAATGCCAATTCTGGGCCTGGGAAACGAGCACAGAGTGGTGGGACTGCATAGTGTTGCAGGTCTGGGACGATTCCCAGTGGCTGCGAAACTTTCACATATATAAGGGCACTTCCATGGAACTTTGTGACTTGCTTCCCCCTGCCCTGAAGCACAAGAATACTAAGATGAGAGCAGCCCCCACAGTTGAGAAGCGAGTGACAATCGCCCTGTGGAAGCTTGCAACGCTAGATGGCTACTGGTTAGTCAGGAATCAATTTGAAGTGGACAAATCTACTGTGGGGGCTGCTGTGATGCAAGTAGCCAATGCTATCACTGAGCTGCTGATATCAAGGATAGTGACTCTGGGAAATGTGCAGGTCATAGTGGATGGCTTTGCTGCAATGGGATTCCCTAACTGTGGTGGGGCGATAGATGGAACCCGTATCCCTATTTTGGCACCGGAGCACCAAGGCAGTGAGTACATAAACCACAAGGGGTACTTTTCAATGGTGCTGCAAACACTGGTGGATCACAAGGGATGTTTTACCAACATCAATAAGGGATGGCCGGGAAAGGTACATGATGCTCGCATCTTCAGGAACTCTGGTCTGTTTCAACAGCTGCATCAAGGACTTACTTTCCAGATCAGAAAATAACCATTGGGGATGTTGAAATGCCTATAGTTATCTTGGGGACCCAGCCTACCCCTTAATGCCATGACTTATGAAACCATACACATACCCTCAACAGTAGTCAGGAGCTGTTCAACTATAGGTTGAGCAAGTGGAGAATGGTGATAGAGTGTGCATTTGGGCATTTAAAAGTGCACTGGTGCAGTTTACTGACTCAGTTAGACCTCAGTGAAACCAATATTCCCATTGTTATTACTGATTGCTGTGCACTCCACAATATCTGTGAGAGTAAGAGGGAGACGTTTGTGGCAGGGTGGGAGGTTGAGGCAAATCGCCTGGCCGCTGATTACGTGCAGCCAGACACCGGGGCAGTTAGAAGAGTACAGGAGGGCACAATGCACATCAGAGAAGCTTTGAAAACCAGTTTCAGGAATGGCCAGGCTATGGTGCGAAAGTTCTTTTCATTTCTCCTTGATGGAACATGTCCCCCCCACCCCGGTTTCACTCTACTTTCCTGTAAGGTAAGCACCCTCCCTTCCCCCCTTCGATCACTGCTTGCAGAGGCAATAAAGTCATTATTGCTTCACATTTATGCATTCTTTATTTATTCATCGCACAAATAGGGGGATAACTGCAAAGGTAGCCCAGGAGTGGTGGTGGAGGAGAGAAGGGTAAGGCCACACGGCACTTTAAAACTTATTGAATGCCAGCCTTCTGTTGCTTGGGCAATCCTCTGGGGTGGAGTGGCTGGGTGGCCAGAGGCTCACCCACCGCGTTCTTGGGCATCTGGGTAAGGAGGCTATGGAACTTGGGGAGGAGGGCGGTTGATTACACAGGAGCTGTAACTGCGGTCTGTGCTCCTGCTGCCTTTTCTGCAGCTCAACCATATGCTGGAGCATATGAGTTTGATCCTTCAGCAGCCTGAGCACTGACTCCTGCCTTCTTTCAGCAAGCTGATGCCACCTATCATCTTCAGCCCGCCACCTCTCCTTGCAGTCATATTGTGCTTTCCTGCACTCTTAGATTGTCTGCCTCCACATATTTTGCTGTGCTCTGTCAGTGTGGGAGGACAGCATTAGGTCAGAGAACATTTCATCACGAGTCCATTTTTTTCACCTTCTAATCTTCGCTAGCCTCTGGGAAGGAGAAACATGCAGCTGGTGGAGGGAAAAAAAGGGAGAGTGGTAGTTAAAAAGATACATTTTACAAAACAATGGGTACACTCTTTCATGGTAAACCTTGTTGTTAACATTACATAGCACGTGCTTTCATTACAAGGTTGCATTTTGCCTCTTGAGGGTATGCCAGTTTGGTGTGAGCGATCACTCACGCAGGACTGGGCAGAAGAATTCGGCTTGCAGGCAGCCATGGTAAGCCAGAGTCTTTTGGCTTCTTTAACCTTCATAACATGTGGGAATGGTTTCAAACAGCAGCACCCTCATCTCCCATATGAAGTAGTCGTTGGGTTGGCCATTAAAAATGGGGTGGCAATTTAAAAGGAGGGGCTGCGGTTTCCGGGTTCACATGCAGCAGAAACCCAACTAACCCCCCCCCCAAACACCCCAATTCTCTGGGATGATGGATTCACCCCTCCCTACACCGAGTGGCTAACAGCAAGGAAGATTTCTGTTCAGCCATAGGCAAAGAGCCCAGCAGGAACAGGTACCTCTGAATGTCCACTTACTAAAACCACCCTATTTCAAAGAGGTGACCATGAATGATATCACTCTCCTGAGGATAATACAGAGAGATAAAGAACAGATGCTGTTTGAATGCCAGCAAACACCGGGACCATATGCTGCAATGCTTTGCTATGTGGTACTGGCCTGGCGTGGTAACCTGTCCTACCATGGAGGACGGAATAGGGCTGTCCCCCCCCCACCGAAACCTTTTGCAAAGGCTTTGGGAGTACATCCAGGAGAGCTTTATGGAGATGTCCTTGGAGGATTTCCGCTCCATCCCCAGACACGTTAACAGACTTTTCCAGTAGCTGTACTGGCCGCAAATGCCAGAGCAAATTAGTCATTAACACTCTTGCTTTTAAACCATATATAATATTTACAAAGATACACTCACCAGAGGTCCCTTCTCTGCCTCCAGGGTTCGGGATCCCACCTTGGGTAGGTTCAGGGGGTACTGGGTCCAGGTCCAGGGTGATAACAGATCCTGGCCGTTGGGGAAACCGGTTTCTCCGCTTCCTTGCTGTGAGCTATCTACAATCTCCTCCTCATCATCATCATCTTCCTCACCCCCCAAACCCACTTCCATGTTGCCTCCCACTCCTTGGACTGAGTCAAAGCACAGGGTTGGGGTAGTGGTAGCTGCACTCCTTAGAATGGCGTGCAGCTCATCATAGAAGCGGCATGTCTGGACCGGAGTGGCCGTTTGCCTCTCTGTTTTTTTGGTAGGCATGCCTGAGCTCCTTAATTTTCACACGGCACTGCTGCGGTCCTTGTTATAGCCTCTGTCCTTCATGCCATTGGAGATTTTTTCAAATATTTTGGCATTTTGTCTTTTCAAATGGAGTTCTGCCAGCACGGATTCATCTCCCCATACAGCAATCAGATCCCGTACCTCCTGTTTGGTCTATGCTGGAGCTCTTTGGCGATTCTGGGACTGCATGGTCTCCTGTGATGATGAGCTCTGCATGGTGACCTGTGCAGGTGAGCTTGCCAAGCTGGTCAAACAGGAAATGAGATTCAAAAGTTCACGGGCCTTTTCCTGTATACCTGGCCAGTGCATCTGAATTGAGAGCACTGTCCAGAGCGGTCACAACTGAGCACTCTGGGATAGCTCCCGGAGGCCAATACTGTCGAATTGCATTCACAGTACCCCAAATTCGATCCGGCAAGGCCGATTTCAGCGCTAATCCCCTCGTCGTGGGTTGAGTAAAAAAATCGATTTTAAGAGCCCTTTAAGTCAAAAAAAAGGGCTTTGTCGTGTGGATGGGTGCAGGGTTAAATCGAGATAACTCTGCTAAATTCGACCTAAACTCGTAGTTTAGACCAGGCCTGAGTGGTCAGAATGCAGACTTACCTGTTCATTCCCTTCCTTCCGAGGGCTCAAATATGACCAGCAGCTATATTATCTCTATCCAAGGGGAAAAAGAAAAGGAGTACTTGTGGCACCTTAGAGACTAACAAATTTATTAGAGCATAAGCTTTCGTGAGCTACAGCTCACTTCATCGGATGTGAGCTGTAGCTCACGAAAGCTTATGCTCTAATAAATTTGTTAGTCTCTAAGGTGCCACAAGTACTCCTTTTCTTTTTGCGAATACAGACTAACACGGCTGCTACTCTGAAATCTATCCAAGGGGTTTTCCTTGAGACCTCTACAAGATGCTGGTTTTCTACCTGGACTCCCTCCAGACCTGGAAGCTGGTTTCTGCGACCAGGTTTGTGGCAGCTGTCAAGGGGGCAGATCTCCTCATGGAGCCCGTGCTATACAACTCCCAGCTTGGTGTGCAGAGTCCCTCATGGTGCACTAGAAATTGAACCTGGCAGGCATCACCAGAATCGGAGACCTCCTGGACTAAAGCCAGAGGGAGTGGGTGGATCACCTGGTGCTCGGCCAGTGCATGAGACTCACCACCCTTCCTACTTCCCAGCGTGTATTCCAGGAGGTGCAGGCAGCCTTTTCGTCACCTCTCAGGCTTTCCTTGAGTGAGTCCTGTGGGAGGGTACTCCCCGCTCACCCCTGGCCATCTGAACCTTGTTATTGGGCCCCGTGAGCCACCCCAGGCCCTTCCTTCTGCAACCAGAACTGACTGTGCAAACTGCAGCCTGTTCATTTCCGAACCACACCCAGGACACACTTATGCAAGTTTGTGCTCCATACCTTTCACTTCCTCACCCTCGTATCCTGTTCCGACACAAAGTGGCGGGCTCTCCTACCATCTGTGGACAGTAAGGAACCCCGGTGGGCCTGTATTCCACATTTGCTCCCTGGCCTGCTACGGATATTAGTTGGTGGTTCCTTTATGCAGCCGTGAGCACGGGCATGTACCTGCACGGTTCACCCCCTTCCCCAATACCTGCCCCTTCTGTGCCATGAGACAGACCCTGGCGAACATTTATCTTGAGTATTCCAGGTTGCATCTCCTTTTCCAGCTCCTCCAGAACCTTGTCCTCAGGGTCTGGCTGCACTTTCCCCCCCCCCTTCATCTCCTGATATCCATGGCCCCACAAAGTTACAAGAGCCCCTCGTCAACCTCCTCCTGGCACTAGCTAAAGTGTCCATGTGTAAAACCAGGAGGAGATGGATGGATGGGGAGGTGCTCTACAACTGTGGGACCATTTCTGTTCCTTCTTATGATCATGCATCCAGGCAGAGTTCCTCTAGGCTGCGTCCACTGGCTCCCTTCACAGCTTTGAGGAGCAGTGGCACAGTCCGGGGTTGTCTGCTTGGTGTATCCTTCCAGTTCCTTGTTTGTGGCCCTCTGACCTCGCTCCTGTTCCTGGTTTTGTTTTGTTTTTTTGTATTAGTTGTCCCCTGAAATTATTTGAGCCCTGGGTTTAGTCACTCTTCCCCTGAGTCTGCTTGCGCCTGCCCACCCCGCAGGAACTCAAAAAATAGGTGTTCATTCCCTGTATTCTGCCACAGCAAACAGGGAATTGTGCTGCAAAGTTTAGAGCTGTTGCGGAGGCATGAAGGACAGATTTTAAATGAAGTAAGCAGTATGGAAATAGTGGAAACTGACCTGGAGATGTGTGAGAATGAGCATAGGCACTTGAGGGGAGCACAGATTGGGAGTGGGAATATTAGATATCAGGAGGAGAGGGGAAACAGTTGTGGGGAGAGGGATGAGGATGGGACCAAGCAGTTAGGAGGGGAAGTGATTGTAGAAGAAGCAGAAGCAATTGGACCAAGCATGGGGGGAATGGTTGGGAGGTAGCAGCAGTACGTACTTCTTCCTTGGCCGTGGCTGTGGAAAAAGTAATTTGGGCTCCTTTTTACCTCCTTATCACTTTAGCCTGGGATGTTCTGGTTTTGGTGGACACAAGCTTATCTATCAAGTGAACCGAAAAGTTTTCTTATTGACTTGGTTTCATACATAAATATTTTTCCCCTTGGAGGTGCAGCCTCTAAGAGCTATTGAGAATGTTAGGCAGTCAGTTTTCCCTAGTTCATTTGGCCTTTTGTTTTGTGTTGGTGTGATGTATTTTTTGTCAAGTGAAATTTACACATACTCTACCTGACAGGAACACTTAGCCACAAGGATTTCCTAAGGAGAAACTTCCTCATGCGGTGGTGAGGATTATTCATTTTTCTTTTGGTCATGATGGAATTTCCAAGCTCTACTAGCTACAGTGGAATCTCACTGATCTGTCAGCCTCACTGGCTCTGCCTTAGCATAGCAGCAGAACTTTCCTGAGATGTGTTGAAGTGGACCTCAAACCAGAAAATCATTTTCTGTGCAGATTTGCTGGTTTCCAATTTACAAAGGTGCAGTTTAATAAGGTTCAAATGTATATTAAATGAAAACTGCTAAAAGGAAGGAAGACCCTTCTCTATCATTCTTGTAGCTTTCAGAGTAGCAGCCGTGTTAGTCTGTATTCGCAAAAAGAAAAGGAGTACTTGTGGCACCTTAGAGACTAACAAATTTATTAGAGCATAAGCTTTCGTGAGCTACAGCTCACTTCATCGCATCCGATGAAGTGAGCTGTAGCTCACGAAAGCTTATGCTCTAATAAATTTGTTAGTCTCTAAGGTGCCACAAGTACTCCTTTTCTTTATTTTTGTAGCTGTGTTACTTAGGCTTCAGAAATATTACTATCTTCTTTAATTCTCAAAGAGAAAACAAACCAGGAGTTGGCACAGGAATTTTCAGTTCAAGAATAGGTTGTTGAAATAGTGCTAAGTATCCCAGAGAGTTTAATTGGAAAAGAAGCCACTGTCAGTCAAACGGTTGGAAGAATCACTTTCTTCAGAGAAGAAGAGATTGGGTATCTGACAGGAAAGTCTCGTTTGGAGCAGGAAAGGCATATTTGCCAGCCGTCCCAATTTGTCCAGCACAATTCTGGATTTCCCTCACCCCCTGGCCAGGGAATAGGAGCTGAAAAATAGTAGCTGAAATTCTCTCCAAGAGCTACTAGAAGCAATTGTTCCAAATCTTGAAGCTACCTCTCCTTTGCCTACTTCTCCCCAGTCCCCATGCAGGTTTCTCATCTTCTTTCTCTAGAGTGGTCTTTCAGAGCCTAAGAAGCCTACAGTCGGGGTTTCTCCTGATTTGGCTAGTTAGAAATATGAGGATTAATCCTAGCTTTCATTTGGGAAATATTATTTGGGGCTGGTATCACCGTCTGTTATTAATTTTGTCTAACACTTCCCATTTTAAGACCCTGTTTTCAGTTGCTTATAACTTTGCCTAACCTCAACTGTTTGGGTTGAAATTTTCCATGCCAGGTGTCTGCCTCAGGCTAGTTTTTTAAGATTGAAGCCAAAACAGTTTAGTTGTTTCTGAGAAAGAGGCTAGGAAAAAAATATGTTGCTTTGCCCACATTAAAAAAAATTCTGGCATCCTGTACTTTGAAAATGTTTTGCACTCCCTGCTTTGGAGCAGTCACTTGATATTTGGCAGGAGGTAGCCTTTATGTTAGGGGATGTTCCTGTCGCTGTCCCAATAAAAATCTGATCAAATTTGGCCAAGTTATAAACCTTAGAAAAAAAAATGCCATTTGCACATGCTCAGTAGAGACTTCTTAGATTTTAGTAATGAAATTCACCAAAGATTCCATCCACACTGGGCATGCTCCAGCCTGGAGCTGAGCAGGGACTTTCTCTGCAATTGAAGGCCTGGGCTGCTGCAGGCTGTGCCAGGTACAGTTGGAACTGAGAGCAGGGAGCCTGTTTCCTCTGTGCTCTTAGTGACTCTCCACACCCCCACCCCCTACTGGGCCCAGGAGTAGCAAGGGAGAAGCTACTTGATATGAATTCAGAAAGGACGAGATCTGGATCTGCTGGATGTGGCTAAGCTGGCAACCAGGGAGTAGGACTGAGACAAGGAGCCTTCTGGGGGAGATTGGGATTGCAGGCTGGTGGTGTGGGAAGAAGGAAACTGGGTCTGGGAGGTGGGGTAAGAGGGAGACTGCAGCTGGCTTGGAAACAGTTTGGGTCCGAGTACCTGTGGGGTGGAGGGAAAGAGGTGAGGGAGGATGGGAGACATATCTGAAGAGGAGTGTTGGTGTAGGAGGGGAATTGGAAGAAGCAGGGAATAGAGACTGGGATATGGAGCCGGTAGGAGAGGGGACTTTGTCTGGATGGGAAGCCTGGGGTGGGGGAGAGATTGGAACTAGGAGCCTGTAGGGACAGGCAATGTGGGGGGAGGGCAATTGGAGGTAGGGAGAGGGGAAACACATTGGCTGGGACTGGCTGGGCAAAGCGGAGCGGGATGGGGGGAGAAAGAGAGAGACTGGGAGTCTGGGTGGAAATTGGGACCAGGACAGTGAGTCTGGGTGGGAGATACTAAAGCTAGGGCAAGGGCTAGGATGGTGCAAGAGACTGCCTGGTGGAAAGTGAAACTGACAAAAGCTTTCCAGGAGAGCTGGTGGGGCTGAGTGCCATGACTCTGCCTCAGTAGCTTCCAGCCTACTCCCCCAGCTGCAGGGCCGGAGATACTGGGCATCCCTATTCTCTGTCACTGGCACCCCAGAGGTGGGGATGCTGAGCACCTAGGCTCTCTGCCTCTCCAGCCAGGCTGGAAGTCTCCTGTCTTTTTCACTTGCTGCCTGAAATTGACCAGCACCTTCTGGCAGGGCAGCCAGTAAGCTGAAAAACTCTGTTTTGATTCTCCCAAAACAATTTTTTCTCCAAAACCCCCATTCTGCTAAAGAAATTTTTTTTTTTGCCATTTTATCCTATTGTTACAAAAACTAATTCAAAAAAGAATTTTTTCACAAGAAGGAATTTACATTTTCCAGCCTGCTCTAGCTCCAGGTGTATTATGAAAGAGGTAGAGGATTACACAAAGAGAAAGAATGGTTTCATTATTGAGACAGTCAAATGCTACCCTGGAGAATTGGATTCTATCTCTGACAGTGCCCCAGAGTTCCTGTGTGATGCTGGGCAAGTCTCTAAACCCAGCTTTCAGAGATGCTTACTAATTGCGTATTCCTCATTTTATAGGTGTTCAGTTTGAGACCCTGGTTAGCAGAAGTCACAGCTGCAGCTGAAGTCAGTGAGAATTAAATTGCTGTATAATGCTAAGTACTCTGAAAAAATCATGTCTTAGTTGTCTCAACTTGGGCACCCAAAAGAGTGGAAACTTTTGACTTTGATCTCTGTGCCTCAGTTCCCCATTCAAATGGAATTAAAACCCCAACCTCTTGTTTCACAGAGGTTTTGTGAAGATAATTGATATTTGTGAAGCATGCACTATAATGATGAGGACCACAGAAAAGCCCATAAGGAAATTAATCAATCTGTCTTCAGAGTTTGAATAGTGTGCAGTAAATAAGGTCTCGGGGCCCACAATGAACAACCAGAATAAAACAAAATATTAAATACCTACTTATTAAGGGAGCACTGCTGTTCTGTACAGTATATGAGGCAGAGGTCCTATGGAAATAATGGCATGTGATCATGTAATTAAAGACTTATTATAATGCATGCACATTAATTCTGCAACATTAATGCAACGTTGATTCTGGCAGTTCCTAACTTTTGAATGCTTGACCATTCTACCTTAATAATGTTATTTTAAAATAATGATTTTGTGTGTTTTTTATTCTTTGTTTTGAGAAGGAATCCTTAAAAATGTATAAAACAATGTGAACTGATCCCTAGACTTGAAAATTTATCACTGATTTTTCCTAACTGTGGCTGCAGGTCCTTCAATGTTAGAGTGCATTCCAAATTGGTTTGTAGCTGTGGTGCGCAGAGCTGCTTAGGCTGCTGCTGCTCACTGGACTAAGGCTGCCTCAAGATCTCTTCAAGTCAGCTGCTAGCAATCTTAGCAGCCAGTGTGACCTCTGACCACTAAGAGAAACTGGGTAGCATGAGTGGTAGAGTGGTCTTGTGAATGAAGCAAAGGATAGAAAACTACAGAATCCTATGCTCTGGCACTGACTCCAACGATTGAGCAACTTAACTTTTCTTAGTTAGTCCAGCTATAAAACGAGGCTGATGATTTTTGCTATTCTTTTCCTTGTCTCCTCTGGTTCCACATCCTTACTTATCTCTCTTTTTAATGATGGAAGCTGCATTGGTGAGTCCAATAAAGCAGCACTATACTACTCCCTTGTTAATAGTGCACTTTCAGGAAGGAGGAAGAAGGGCTTCACATCCGAGCCAAGTGCGATACTTCCTCCTCCCTGGCAGGCAGGCTGCTCTACTGCCACACGAGGAAGCAGCCAGCAGGTAAGGTAGATAACTTGTAATGAGAGTTACTGCAGGAGTATTTTGTAATTAAGAAGAGGCTCGTTATATTTGAAACTGCAGATTGTATTTGCTCTTCTGCTGCATATGAACTGAAAATGTGGCTCAGGGAGTTTTCTTATCAGTTAAATTATTAATGCCTGAATTTTCTTGTCCTCTTTCAGGAGAGAAACCATTCAGATGTGATGAGTGTAATTTCGCTTCCACAACACAGTCACATCTGACACGACATAAGCGTGTCCATACTGGTGAAAAACCCTATAGATGTCCCTGGTGTGACTACAGGTAACAAGTCATTAATAATAAAGTGATGAAAGAAGTTAAGGTGATCTGATGAAGTTCATTTGAAGTCATCAGTGAAAATATATTGCCATTAAAATTCTATCAGTGCAGCAGTAATCGCATATTAAATTAGGAGGTAACTTAAAAATTAGTCTCATAGTATTCAGATATTACTTTAAAAAGAAATACAAATGAAAACTTTTTAGTGCTAACACTGTAATGCTAATATCGAGTGTTGGTTTCACAGCTGCTCTGGTGTCTATTAGAATTCTCCCTGGTGAGACTACTTATCTGCATTGCCTTTTCAAATCAACTCCGCTTTTGAAAATTTTCTCGGTTGAGTTGCAGCCATTCCACCAAGAAGGAAAAGCTGCCCCAAAAGGCTTAGCAGCCTGAGCACCCATCAAATACATATAAAAAGTGAAGCAACTTGAGTTAGTTAAAGTTTCTACTACCGTTTTTCCTTCTTCTTGCCAGACTAGTTGATCGGGCAAGGTTGGAAGAAGAGCATTCTGAGTGGCAAAGTCCCATAAGATACTGCCCTAAAAGGCATCCTGTTTTGTCAATATCATGGCTGCATTGTTAAGCACGCAAAAGTCAGGAAAAGAGAGAAATTAAGGTTATTTGTGCAAGCTTAACTCAGCCGCATAAGCCTTATATACATTACAATGCAGTTCTTAATTATATCGTCATATACTATTTTTCAAATGCAGTGTAATATATGCTTTCTCTTTGATTGCATTTTTGACATCTTTTTGCATTTTGTACTATTCTGTGTATGCTATACAAAGAGTGCACAAAATCATTCACATGCAGTTTACGAGAATTAACTTTCAAAGTTTTGGAAATGAATAATATATTTGGGAAAGAGTATGTGATCATGTCATTAAAGGTTATCTCAATGCATATATATGAGGGGAAAGTTAAACTTGTGAGTGCAATTCTGCAGCATTTCTTGACTTGTGAGTGCTAAGCATACAACCATCAAGTTCTTTTAACATAACTTTTTTTAATGGAATTTCCTAGTGTTTAAAAAAGAAAAAAATATAATAAAGTTAGATACTTCTGGAGTGCCTTGTCCCACGCAGCATGAGGTAGATACTAGGAAGCTCCTGTACTGCACGCATTAGGAGCTATACAATTTCTGCCTTATAAGTGCAAACTGAGGGCACCATCGAAGTAAATGGAAGTCTTTCCAATTACTTCAATGAGCTTTGGATCAGGCAGCAAAGGCAAGGCTTTGTGTTGGGCTCTACATCACTGAATGCTCATCTTCGAAGAGGCACATGGAAGGTGAGGACTTACAAGGATTGCAGTGAGTATGACAAGATGAGCAATGAATGAGATAAAGGCTCCTGCGGAATGCTGTCTCATTCACAGTGCACCTTAAAGGAGCCTCATCTTGCAAACCTTCACTCTCATGAGCAGTCCCTATTCAAAGGAGTAGTCCCATTGGCCTCAACTAGGAAATAAGAGAAAAGTTTTGGTGATCTAATGAGATTCATTTGAAATCACCAGTGAATGGGAGTGTTACTCATTGCTCATGTAAGAGTTTGCGGGATTGGGCCCTAAGTGCACAGTGCACGAATGGACAGCTCCTCTAGAGCTTTACCTTTTTCACTGCTCATGACACAAAATGCATATCTTACATATTGATTGCAGTGTTGTAGCTGTGTTGGTCCCAGACAAGGTGAGTGACATAACATCTTCTAATGGATCAACTTCTGTTGGTGAAAAAGACACATTTTCGAGCTACACAGACCTCTGTTTCAGGTTTGGGAAAGGTACCACAGTGTCCTAAATATTGTGTCAGATAAGATGTGCAGTGAATGAGGCTAAACTGCTGGCCAGGGACAATTTTCCAACTACTCTAGAGATCCCAGGACATAGAAGGTTTTTTCAGTATTCTAGTGTGTTTGTGGTTATTTTCTTAGAGAAGAGACAGAGCAAAGAAAATAGCCTAAAATTCATCAGAGTGCATAGAAAACCGTCTGGCAGTCCCCACTTCCTTGTTTACTTGGAAATAATTGTGCCATTACGATAGTATTTCAGATCTCCTCTGTCACGGCTCCCTTCTGGGCCAAGGTGACCGACTCTTTGTCCACATGGAGGGTGGACTCTTAAGGTACCAACTCATGTTTCTTGGGTTCAGCAGGAGATTCCTTATGAGCGCTGGCAGTGATGTGCCACAAGTTCTCCTGTTCTTTTTGCGGATACAGACTAACACGGCTGCTACTCTGAAACCTGAAATTAGAGCTGTTGCTGCTGCAGTTGAGAGGCAGAGAGGCAACCTGCAAAACTGCTGAGGAGCCAGGAATAGGACTGCTGTGACTAGAGTTCAGCATCTTGATATCTGCCTGCCAGATTCCACAGTCCTGGGATAATAGCCAAGGCTGTTGGCAGCTATGTTTTCTCCACTCTATCTTCCCCTCTTTCCTTTCCCTTTCCCCCCCCCCCCCAAAGTGGCTAACATATTGCCCTCCTCTTAGTTCTCTCACTCCTGTGCTGGGACTCAACATGTGGTGCTCTTCAATTGTAATTGAATTCAATTGTAAGCCGACACCTCAGCATGTGTTATTGTAGGTGCCACCTTTTGGAAGAACATGAAATTAAGGCTGTAACTATTTGTAGGCATTAGAGAACTTTTTGCAGTAGTAAACATGATAACTTTCATGTATTCTGCTCAAACTCTTACGTTGGTAATTATATCCTGCCAGTCTACTTTAAGTTCCCCCAGAACTAGTGGTTAGGTTGTTGCTGGACTACCTTAAATACTATTTTGTGGTAACTCTTGGCAAATGCAGACTTTTTAATTGTAATCACTTTTGTTTCAATGAGAGAAGTATTCTTTAGTTTGTGTGTAGAAATAAGTAGTGTTGCTTGCACTCTTTTACATCTGTTTTCAGAGGTGGATGACATGATCTCTGCATGCATTCCATAAGAGACAAGCTGAGTGAGGTAATATCTTTTATTGCACCAACTTCTGCTGGTGAAAGAGACAAGGTTTCAAGCTCATCTACTGTAAGGCAGTTTGGGAAGCTTTAGGATGAAAGGATGCTAATAAAAGAATAAATATGAATTTAGAAACTGTTGTGATTAAAATGTGGATTATTTTGCAACTGTATAGGCACATATCACTTGTCTTTTTTATTAGCAATAGAGACTAAAGTGGAATAGACTATAAGACATCTAGGGGAAAAGATTGGTTTGGGCAAGATAGAATAGAAAGGAGAAAATATTCTCAGTAACTTACAGTCAGCAGGAAAATTCCTTCCTTAACTAGTGAAAGGCTTGAATGACTGTGGTGTGCCCAAGTGAATAATAAACTTCTTCAGAGTTTTATCACGCAAATTATATAATCCGTAATGAAATCTAAATTCCCAAAAAGAAAACAAGTGTAGCATTGGATTGTATATACTTGATTGATTTGTTTATATAAGCTACGTTTATGACTGTAGCTCCAAAATTGTGCAGTATGTTATCTTACATTTGGAGTCATTTGTATTTTGACCTTGTGATATTTACTTTTAGACTTCTAAATTCATAATGCAAAAATACATTACCCCAGTGGCAAAGAAATTATCTTCTAATTTTATGTATCTGGCAATAGTGTGAATAATTATTATTTATGAAATAAGGAAAAATCTTAAAATATGAACAATTCTCATTTGGATGTGTTTCCAAAAAGAGATATAATTGGTCTTTTCAGCCTGGATATATTTTTCAAGTTTGCACTATTAATTTAGCTAATGACTCCTTCAGTCTATTTAAATGTAAATATATATCCTTTTCTCTGCATTTATGATCTCAAATCATAATATGTCTTTTCCATTATTAAATCAATATACTCCATTATACAAAAAAGTTATTCATTCTTAATTAATGTTCACCACAATTTTATGGTACAGAATTGGTCTCATAGGGCCTTCTTCCACCATTACTTATGTCATGGTTATCCTAGATTTCTATGTCACTTAAGAGAGAAGTGTTATGTGGCTAAACTTTTTCAATTGCATGACATTTCTATGGGGCACAGTGAAAAGTAAGGAGACCTGGAACTTGCTGAAACTGGTCTACGTCTGTAAACTATGAATAACATGGATTTTATTTCCTAAGGCCAAAGTTTTCAAACCTGTCTGCGTAAAGTAAGGTCCCATATTTAGGCACCTAAATATTAATGTCCTGATTTTCAGAAGTGCTGGGATCCCACAAATCCCAGTGAAATCAATGGGAGCTCCAGGTGCTCAGCATTTTTGAAAATCTAGCCACTTTTATGCCTACATTTAGATTTGGGAGCCTACTTGGGGTTATCCAGATTTGAACCATTTGGCTTAAGTCTGAGTCCATTAGAACTTACTGTTTCTTATAACTATCACCATTTCTTAGACATATAATAATATCCATTCACTTAAGAAGAATATGTACATGATAGTACAAAAAATATTTATGTTAATTTGTCATTGATCATATAAGGCCCAATCCTTCTTTTCTAGCAAACCATTGAAGTCTATGGGAGTTTAGAATGCATGAGAAATATAGGATTAGTCCTGTGATGTGTTTACCACACATTGCCATAACTTACTGTGACCATGAGATCTCATGACACATATAACATTAACTTACTGTATGTCACCACTGTTCTTTAATTAAAGAAAAAGACATTTATTCCTCTGGGGCCCCACTGAACAGTTTACAATCCACTCTTCATTTTACACACAGTACTTGGGAAAAAAATGGAAGGCAGCATCCAGAGGGTTGACAAAATGTTCTCTGGTTATAGAGAAGCAACTTTTTACAAGCTTTACAAAATAAAAAGCCAGACCAGCAAAACAGCATTAATTTCATAAATGCACCTTTCTGAAAAATACATCACTCGTGAAGGATATCTTACAAGTCTCAAGATAAACAGCATGCATATTTAATATAATTATGTAAACTAAAATAAATATTTTACATTTATTGTGCATAATAAAATAATTAGACAACACACCATAAGGGATTATTGCATCTGAAATTCCAACTGCAGAAGGAGTCATTGTGTAGTTTTAGCAGCAACAGCATCTTGAGTTAGGGTGAGTGACTCGGTAGGAGCTACTTTTCTTTTCTTTTCTTTTCTTTTTCTTTTTCTTTTTCTTTTTCTTTTTCTTTTTTTGGACAGCATCCCTAGGGAGTTCCCATTTCCTTTTGACTTATTGTCTATGTTCATAGGTTGTAAAATAAGGACTTTTTAACACACTCCAGGATTTGCACCCAAGTCATAAAAATATGCAAAGTAAGTGTTTGTTTTACTTGTACTATAGTTGCCTTTAATAACCTTTCAGCCACCTTGATACTATTACCTCAACATTTGCTGTAAACTTTGGCTATAATAAGAATAGCAAAGGAATATTGCAGATTCTGAGATAATAGTATTTAGTTATCTAAGGCCAAAATGGAAAGTGTGTAAGGCCGATCTCTAGAATGAAATGGTAGAATGCAGTGGTTGTCATTTAATAGTCACCATTTACATACAGTTAGTCCATGGTGATATTTAAGATGCCACACTGTTTCCCTGTACTTATAGCAGGAAACACCTGTGTGATATCGCCATGGCTAGCTGTAGGGTTGATGTTGACTTTAAATGACAACTACTCTACCACACATTTCCATATTAAAAGAGCGCCGTAGGGCAAACTGTACATATTCTGGTAGGGGTATTAAGATATGTCCATAATAGACCAGTTGTGGCCTTCAGCATGATATGGAGAGCCTTCAACTCCCACTGAAGTCACTAGGAGGAGATGAGTGTACTCAGCATCTTGTAGGAACAGGCTTATAAAGAATGGATGCGAATAGAAACTTTAGAGGGAAATTCTGCCAGTATGTGCTCCTGGATCCCAGACACAGGTATCTCAAAACAGTTTCTAAGTCCTTAGTGTTAAAATGCTCAGTAAATTTATTCTAATCTGAATATTTATTAATCTGAATTAATAATATAATAAAATATTGTTCAACATCTAGATTTTAAAAATAATTTTGCATAGCATTTAAGCATAACCCAAAAGTGCAATGTAAGTTATTCTAATGAATGCATAAGTAGCATTTAAAATAATGATGAATATGGTTTCTTCTTTAATACTATTGCTAGACATGTACATGTGTTTGTGTTTACCTAAACTATTGCTGATATTTCATACGTTGACTTAGAATAAAAATGTTAAACATGACAAGCCAAACTACTGATAGGCTATCATGCAAACTGGTAGACTTTACTTAAGAAGCAAATTTTAGAGCCTACGAGCTAGTGGAATCGGAGTCTGTTAAAGTAAAGTTGCACTTAGGATGTGTTTCTTGGTAAATTTTAGCAATGCAGGGTGGGGCAGAAACACGTCACACAGGGTGACTGGGAGCAAAGGATCAGATTCCCATCATGCAAGCTTCTCCATCCCATAATGCCATCCATACCCCATAATTTTGATGCCTTTTAAAAAAAAAATCCTGCAAAACTGTTCACTACTTCCTGCCGTCCATCTCAGACAGAAGCATGGAACCGACACAGGTCTGCACTATTGTCATGAACGTTGCATACAAAGGACAAACAACTCTCTGGTATTTGCAGAGCCACAGGACAAACCACGACAATGAGGGACGTGAGGATTTCAGAGAGGAGAGATTGTGAAAACCAATTCAAGTTTGTTGGTTGTGTTCACGGAGCAGCTGCAGATGGTGGAGCACTGCTTTCGGGACTGAGAAATGAGCAGTGATTGGTGGGATTGCATCATAATTCAGGTTTGTGTCTATGAGTAGCAGTTGCAGAATTTTCTGATGTACAAAACCACACTTCTGGATCTGTGTGCTGAGCTCTCAGCACAGGGATATCAAAAAGCATCCCTCCAGCACTGGAACAGCAAAAAGAGAGTTAAACTGACAGTTAAGAAGCGAGTGGTGATAGCTCTGTGGAAGCTTGCAATGCTACATTGCTGCCAATCAGTGGGAAATCATTTTAGAGTTGGAAAATCCACAGTGGGGGTCAGGGTCATGTAGGTGTGCAGGGTCATTAATCATCTCCTGCTATGCAGGACTGTAACTCTCCGCAATATGCAGGACATCGTTGATGGATTTACAGCACTGGGGTTCCCAAACTGCAGTTGGGCAAGAAATAGCATGCAAATCCCTATTTTGGCACCAGCCCATCTCGTCACGGAGTACATCAATAAAAAGGGCTGCATTTCTATGGGTATGCAAGCATTGGTGGATCACCAAGGTTGCTTCAGCAACATCAACATTGGCTGGTCAGGGAAGATGTTTGATGCTCGCCTCTTTAAGAACACAGGACTATTCAGAAATCTGCAAGCTGGGACATTCTTTCCCTACCAGTGGAAATGCCAATAATGCCTGCTCCTCTGTCTCATGAAGCTGTACACCAGCCATGTCAACAGCACCAAGGAAATATTCAGTTACTGGCTCAGCAGATGCAAAATGACAGTTTGAATGGGACATAGGCACTGTTTACTCACAAGATTGGATAGCAGTGAGAAAAATATCCCAATGGTTATAGTTGCTGATGTGTCCTGCATAATATCAGTGAGGCAAAGGGAGAAAAGCTGCCTCCGGATGGAAGTGGAGTGGTTGTCTGCTGAGTTCAAACAGCCAGGAACAAGGGCTATTAAAAGAACTTAATGTAAAGATGTCTTGAAAGAGCACTTTACCAGTCATCCATAAGGCTATGATTTTGTCATAGAAGCTGCAGAAGTCATGGAATCTGTGACTTTCAGAGAACTCTGTGACTTCAGCTTACAGTGTCACAGAGCTGCGGGGTCCCCTACTGCCCGCAGAAGCCAGGAGCTGTGGGGTATCCCCATGGGCAGTAGGGCCCCCCTGGATTTCTCAGCTGTTGCGGTGGCAGGGGCTCCCAAACCTCCGAGCCATGGGCAGTAGGGGGACCCCCAGCTCTGGATGGCAGGGGACCCTGGAGCTCTGAGCCTCCAGGGCGCTGGGGACCCCGGCAGCTGCCCAGCCACCGCAGGTGGTGGGTAATCTCAGATCCCCAGCAGCAACAATGGGTGCTGGAGCCATCTCCCTCCCTATTTTGTCACGTATATTTTGAGTAAAAGTCAGGAACAGGTCAAGGCCTTCTGTGAATTTTTCTTTATTGCCCATGACCTGTCCGTGACTTTTACTAAAAATGTCCGTGACAAAATCTTCGTCTTAGTCATCCACCATAATGTGGTGTCGTGACTGTGCTCTACGTGGCCCTGAAGTCTTGAGGTCTCTCAGGAAGATTCAGACAAGCTCTGCATCTCTTCCCTCTTCCGCGCTCCCCTGAAGCTAACTACAGGGGAATGAAAAGCAGATCAGGACTGTTGTACAACTCCCTCTTCTAGTACAAATAATGTGTCTTGCCATGTTGGGGTCAGGCACCATTTAAACATCGTAGTGGGAAATGCATTTACGTACTTAATCCAAGGTTTCTTCCCCTGCACTGGGCTCACCCATGCTAAAATGTGAGGACTGACTACTGCAGTGGAGTTTCAAATACTTTCTGGTTTGTGGCATAGCCAGACTCCCGGTTGCATGTCCCACAGCCGTCGCCGCCTCCTCCTCCTCTCAGTTAATGGCAGGAGTCTGTGTCTCAAGCTTCTTGGAGGTATCTGTGGTACTCTGTGGGGTGCTGCTTGTGTCTCTATAACGGCATGCAGCTTGTTATAAAGCAGCAGGTCTGTGGCTTGGCACTAGATCAACTGTTGGCCTCCCTGGCCTTCTGGTATGCCCAATGCAGTTCCTTCCTTCCACGCAGTGCTGCTGCTTATCACTGTAATATTTCTTCACTTGCATCCCCTGTGCAATCTGCTCGTAGATGGCCATGTTTCTATTATTGCTCCATAGCTACTCATACACGGTCTCTTCTCCCTATAGGCCCAGGAGAGCCTACTACCTACTCCAGACAAGAGCATGTTTAGAGCATGTGGCCATTATTGTGGCTTCCATTCTGCATAACTCATGGGTAGTGGAGTTCACAATTGTGACCAGAGTTGTCAGCTTTGGGCATTGTGGGACAGCTGCTGGAGGACATTTAGGGTCAATGTATGTCACCCGGTGTCTATACTCGCACTGGTCGACTATAGTAGGTCAACCATGGCTCAATGCCATTCAGTGATGTGATGTTACTGCGTTGTAATGGGGCACTTATATTGGCGACAGACAAATTTGACTATATGCATATGAACAACTAGGTTGATGTAAGCGACTTTTGCCGACCTAACTTTGTAGTATAGAGCAGGACTTAGACTATATTCATATAAGCTAAGGCAACTTCCACAGGTTTATTTTAATGAATAAGTAAACTCCATGTTTCCCCAGTGATTTCAGCAATATTGCTAACCCAAAGCGTTCAAATATTATGAATCATAACTTCAGATAGCTGCGAATGGCTTAAAAACTATAAATATTGGATTCTTTTTATTTGATTTTTATATTTTGATTCTTTAAAGTTCACATTTTCCTCCTTTTCTTTACAACCATGAGTACTAGAAATTTTTATTTTTAGTGAAAGCTGATTCTCATGCAATCACCTGACTCCATCAGCTGGGGCTTTAAGAAAAACACAAAATATCCTGAAACTCATGATAAAATTGTGACAATTGGTGACATTGCCCAAGTCCCATTTTTGGATGAGTACCCCCAGGAAGAACTTTTGTGTGTCATCCTTTAAAGTTCAAATTCTGCTTTGCTCATATGCAAACCTGTTAACTTCATTGTCACTGAGAACATAAGTTAGACATAAATGTTAATAATTTCCATATAGTTAGTCCTTCACTAACTTCTTTCCACTGCAGTCCATCTCGACCCGGTGCCCAGTCCCCTACCCATCCACTCCCATTATGGCCTGCACAGGCACCTGACCTCTTTCATCTCCTTACTGTCTCCCGCCTGCCATCCAACACTGGGCCTCGTCCCCAGTCTATCATTCCTACTGAAAATCTGCCTCTTGCCACTCTCACCTACATATGAATCTGTCAGATTTTCTCAATCCAAAACACAATGTATTTGATATCAGCAACTCTGGGGGAAAAATCTCACGCCTATTGCAGTGGAGAGAGAAACTCTAATGTTGTTTTCCATTTGCACTATACATTTTATCTTCTCTCTGCTCAAACTTGTTTCTCTCCACCCCACACAGCTACCACCATATTTTTCTCTCTTGCAGACACACTCAGGTTGGAAAGATATGTGCAAATTCAGCACAAACATTCCTTTCAGGCTCTTAATTAATAATGGTAAATTATAACTTTAAGGGGTTATTTAGAAAGCTTTTCTTTTAAAATAAATACAAATTTTAATGCCATTTCTCTGACTTCAGGATGAGTGAGAAACCTCTGGTCTTCAAAATATTATTTTTAGCAAAAACTCTTGATATCTTTTGAAATTCTTTGTGTTTCAAGGAAATTTATTGCTGTATATTTAAATACAAAATCTCTTTAAATCTACATATATACTCTTTTGTTTCTTGGCACAACTGAAGCAGAAATTAAACCTTGGGATTGCTGATTAACTAGCACAGTCATTTTGAAAAAAAAGTAACCATATGTCTCTTTTCTTCTATTGCCTTTCAAAGCAGAATCAAAATAAACATGTTTATTTAGCTTACTGTTCTTTAGTCTCAAATCCAATCATTATAAAAGGGTCAAAGTTATCTTTGGGAATGGTCATTCTATAAGGAATTGCTATGGACAATCCCTGAGTGGTAGTTTGCTATTACTGTACATATTGTGGTAGAGATGCAAACAATAGATAATATTTTTGTCACATAGTCTGTTGCGGTGTCTTATTTCCCAGGCTTAGAGCTATTATCATGTAATAAAGAACATACACACCACATATATAAAAACACAAAACTACATTAAAAGATCATTACTAAAGTTGCAAAGTCAAGTACTCAAAAGTTAGGAAATACCAGAGTTAAGGTGCCTGTGGAATTTTAATATGACCCCCATGTTTGTATTCATTATGATACAGTCTTTAATTACATTCAGTTTTTTTCCTCAGGACCACTTTCTCATCTGGTGTAAATGGCTGTAGCTCCATTTACTTCAGCGTAATGGTACCAGGCCAGGCTACATCAGCTGAGCCCACAGTATTTCTCTATTGGAATTAAATAATTTTTTTGAAAAATACCATCCAAAGTCAACTTTGATCTGAGCCTTATGTAGCTCAGAAAGGGAAAAGCAAGCCCACTTCAATAGGAGTTCCCGAGAGAGTGGGAACCTGCTTTGCGGGAAAATTCCAGCCTTTTAAAAATACAAAATATAAAGGTGGAAGGGAAATAAATTCCTGAAAGGAAGGAAAACAGTTGTTGAGAAGGCTCTCTTCTTTCTCTGAAGAGAACTCGTAGGCTTCTAGCCACCTCCAAACTTCCTCTGCAGCTGCTAGTCCATGGAATGTCAGCAGCTGTGAAGACTGCTCTCTGATGGAGGTGGCTGATACTGGCTTTATCCTGAGTATTTCTTATTCATGAGCTGCATGGCCCTAGTGTGGGAAATAATGGGTTGCAAGCAGAGAATAGTGTTGCGGAGGAGACAGGAAGCTTATGTACATGAGCTCTCCATCTCAAAATAGTTCCCAAGCTGTATCATTTAATGTTGTTTGTTTGTTTTTTTGTATTATGGTAGCACGTAGGGGGCCCAGCCGTGGTTTAGGGCCTCGTTTTGCTAGATACTGTAAACACAGAATATAGATCTAAGCACCTGTTTATTGTCTTGCTCATTGAGCCAGCCTTACCCCCTGATCACGCCAGTGCACAGCTGGTCTATGAGGCCTGGCCAGGTGGATTTAGGTTTGAATGGGGGCCACAGAGATTATTTGAGACTTTTCTGGAGCTTTCTTTACATAGTTACAATAGTCACCATTAAAATCTACAATTTTGCCTTTGCAAGTAGATAATATCACAGTAGTATTATCACTATTCCTACAGGGAATACCACTACTTACTTCCAAGGCTTTTGTACAGATTTTTATGGTGACCATTCTCTATGTTAGTTTCCAGTTTCTCTCTCTTTGCTCAAGAAAAATATATTTTGAATCCAAGAATTACAGCAACTTTTGAATCTTTGGAATCACATACAGCATAATGTTATATATAACTGAGTATTAAGACTTTGGTTTTGTGAAAAAGTTCTGCTAATAATGACAAAACACGACAACAAAACCTCAAATTAAATCACCAAAATTTGCACTTAAAATAATGGGATGCACACATGGGCGTGGAGCAATATTTGTTACAATATGCAGGGAAAAGTGTATGCTACTTCAGGACACGATCATCACTTTGGCTTGTGCCCTGCCCAGGAAAGGAAGGAATTGTAATGCACTGTTTATATTTTCATATGGTCTATGGCAGTGTTTCCCAAACTTGGGATGCCGCTTGTTCAGGGAAAGCCCATGGCGGACCGGACCGGTTTGTTTACCTGCCGCGTCCGCAGGTTCGGCCGATCGCTGCTCCCACTGGCCTTGGTTCACCGTTGCAGGCCAATGGGGGCTGCGGAAAGTGGCGCGGGCCAAGGGACATACTGGCCGCCACTTCCCACAGCCCCTATTGGCCTGCAGCGGCGAACCGCAGCCAGTGGGAGCCGTGATTGGCTGAACCTGTGGACGCGGCAGGTAAGCAAACAGGCCCAGCGCGCCAGGGGCTTTCCCTGAACAAGCGGCATCCCAAGTTTGGGAAACACTGGTCTATGGGATACAAACCTCAAAGTATGGGGGAAAGCAGCCTGCACAGGGCTGTTACACCTTTTGCCCCATGGGTGGATCCTTGACTCAATACATTCTCTCCCAACAGATGAGCGTGTATTCAGGAGGAAGTAATCTGCGACTGTTCTACCTAATAGCTCATTACATCCCCCTGGAGGAAAGGGGGAGCCAGAAAATGAACTGTGACTCTCTCAAAATCACAGCTAGCTATCTGGTATGCTTCAGGGGCAGTGCAGTTACATTCTGTCCCTTACTCAAGGCAGATATTATCATAATCTGGTTCTTAGTTTTTCATTTTCTTCTGCCTGAGCACAACAGCCCAGCTTGTCATAGTATTGCATTATTGTGCTGTATACTAACAAAAATCTTTTTTAAAAAGAGTGTTAAATTAAATCACTTCTAACACTCTTTAGCAGTACTATCTTACATATTTTTAGCTGTGACATCACTATTAAAAGGATACATGGCTAGAAAACTATAGTTTATAATACTATAAAACTTCTCCTTGTGTTATAAGCCTATAAATATATCCAGGAGTTCTAGTGACATCATAAACTATTTGAACAATCATTTTGGTGGTTTATTGTGATATCACCAGAACCCCTTAACTTTATTATATAAACACCCTCCTTCTGTCAAGGTGATTACTGAATCTCAGTGGTGACTCCATAGTTAAGGAGGCAATGTGGTTCACTTTGAAACACCAACAGCCTCATTTTGAAACACCAACAAAAATTTCAGGTAAATTCTTTCCCTTCCTTCAAATAAATTGTACAAGGCATCTGTGAGGTAAGAGACTTCAAAATGAGTTCTTCACTTTCTGAAAGGGCTCCTAATTTGTCTGTAGTACCATATTTCAAAGCTGCTTGATCTGAAAAGTTCCCATATATGTTTATGAACTAGTCCTGGGGCTAGTTAGGTTGGTTAATGAATTTTGAACATGCTCACAGTCCAGCGGTCTCTGAAGCATTAATAAACTTCTTCCTAAGTTGAAACCTAAGCTTTCTTTTTTAAAAAAACAAAGTCTCTATCTTTGCCTTGCAAAAACAGCTTTATAATATAAATCAACCGCTAAGGTAGTTTGTTACAGTGATTTTTTTTTTTCCCTTTTGGATAACTCAAAGATTTATCTGCCACAGCTGTGCTCTTGCCTGCTCCCACAAGCCATAGCTCCTAACTTGATTTCTTGTTTGGAACTCTGTATCTTTTCCTTCTATACCATTACAGTATGGCCCCCGTAGAATCTCAGGTTTCAGAGTGGTAGCCTTATTAGTCTGTATCAGCAAAAAGAACAAGGAGTACTTGTGGCACCTTAGAGATTAACAAATTTATTTGGGCATAAGCTTTCATGGTCTAAAGCCCACTTCATCAGATGCATGCAGTGGAAAATACAGTAGGAAGATATAGATATACAGAGAACATGAAAAAATGGGTGTTGCCATATCAACTCTAACGAGACTAATCAATTAAGGTGGGCTATTATCAGCAGGAGAAAAAACCTTTTGTAGTGATAATCAGAATGGCCCATTTCAAACAGTTGACAAGAAGGTGTGAGTAACAGTAGGGGAAAAATTAGCATGGAAATAGTTTTTACTTTGTGTAATGATACATCCATTCCCAGTCTTTATTCAAGCCTAATTTAATGGTGTCCAATTTGCAAATTAATTCCAGTTCTGCAGTTTCTCACTGGAGTCTGTTTTTGAAGTTTTTTGTTGAAGAATTGTGACTTTTAGGTCCGTAATTGAGTCACCAGGGGTGTTGAAGTGTTCTCCTACTGGTTTTGAATGTTATAATTCTTGACAACTGATTTGTGTCCATTTATTCTTTTACGTAGAGACTGTCTGGTTTGGCCATTGTAAATGGCAGAGGGGCATTGCTGGCACATGATGACATAGATCACATTGGTAGATGTGCAGGTGAACGAACCTCTGATGGTGTGGCAAATGTGATTAGGTCCTATGATGGTGTCCCTTGAATAGATACGTGGACAGAGTTTGCAACGGGCTTTGTTGCAAGGATAGGTTCCTGGGTTAGTGTTTTTGTTGTGTGGTATGTGGTTGCTGGTGAGTATTTGCTTCAGGTTGGAGGCTGTCTGTAAGTGAGGACTGGCCTATCTCCCAAGATCTGGGAGAGTGAGGGATCATCTTGCAGGGATAGGTTGTAGATCCTTGATGATGCTCTGGAGGGGTTTTAGTTGGGGGCTGAAGGTGACGGCTAGTGGCGTTCTGTTACTTTCTTTGTTGGGCCTGTCCTGTAGTAGATAACTTCGGGGTATTATTCTGGCTCTGTCAATCTGTTTCTTCACTTCAGCAGGTGGGTATTACAGTTTTAAGAATGCTTGTTAGCAATCTCTAGCCCACGAAAGCTTATGCCCAAATAAATTTGTTAGTCTCTAAGGTGCCACAAGTACCCCTCGTTCTTTTTAGTAGAATCTCAGTATCCCTTGCGCTATTCTGAAATATCTGCTTTTGATTTCGGTGGCACACTAGTGGCACCCTAGGAAGAATTGTCAGTGCCCCTCCTCCAGTGCTTGAGCCAATGCAGCTTCTCCTCATTGTTTTCTGGGGAGATAAACTTCCAGCAAAGCAAAGGGTGGGTAATGTGTTTCCTGCTGGCACTCCTGAGCACCAGTGTACTTGGTGCTGCAGATGCCAAAATAAAGACACTGGATGAAATCTTAGCTCCATTGAAGTTAATGGTTAAACTCCCACCTTCTTCAATGGGTCCAGGATTTCACCCACTACCTGTTCTGAAGATCTTACAGATACAAATACATCTAGAAGTCCAGTGAGAGACGTAGCAACATCTTGACCAGGGATCGGCAACCTTTGGCACGCAGCCTGCCAGGGTAAGCCCCCAGGCACTCCGGGACAGTTTGTTTACCTGCCGCTTCCGCAGGTTCGGCTGATTGCGTCTCCCACTGGCTGCGGTTTGCCACTCCAGGCCAATGGGGGGCTGCGGGAAGCAGCATGGGCTGAGGGAACTGTGGCCATTGGGAGCTGTGATCAGATGAACCTGTGGACGCGGCAGGTAAACACACTGGCCCGGCCCGCCAGAGGGGCTTATCCTTGTGGGCCATGGGCCAAAGGTTGCTGATCCCTGATCTTGACCACTGCAGTATTTTAAAAAAAGAAGAAGAAGAAGAAGAAGAAAAGTTTGTGGAGATCAAAGAAAAAAAGACTTCTGCTTTTTGACTAAACTCTGTTTTATTGGTATCTCATTCTCTCAAATCTCTTCCACCTTCATTTGTCTGTTTTGTCCACCTGATGTATCCTGTATGATTATAGATTATTACTATAGATTATAAACTCTCTAAGGCAGGGATGGCTTTCTCTGTTATTTGTACAGTGCTCAGCACAAGGGATGCTGCGGATCTTTGAATGGGTTCCTTTGATGCCACTGTATTGTAGTAGAAATAATAATAATAGAGATTCTTGGAATTCATGCCTTCCTTGAGCAGTAACTTGATAAAATAAATTCCTTATAAATTAGACAAGAGTCCAATGTTCCCTCCAATTTTTACAGGCCGTGTGTGCAAAAAATTTCTTCTGTGCAAATTGTTGTGCTTCTGTGCAAATTTTTATGCACGCAGTATTTCGCCATGTACGCGGGGTTTAGGATCTGTGTGTGTGCACAGCTGTGTGTGCACAGGAAACAGTGGACAAGACTAGAATGCTTCAGAATTTAGTATTTACTACCATACATAGAGTTTGTGGAGAAGCATCAGCCAAAAAGAGTGAGATGATGTAGGGAAGCTTGCACTGCTGTTTCCTGGGTAAAGGGCTTTAGGTGGGGATTTTCAAAGGAGCCTAATGGAGTTAGGTGCCCAAATTCTATTGAATTTCAGCAGGAGTTGAGTGACTAATTCCCTTAGTCTTCTTTGAAATCCCATCCTTAGTCTCCAGGGCTGGTAATCCAGTATTTTTCATGAGAACTAAATACATCTCCAGATTTTGGCTCCAATCCTGCAAAAATTTAAGCATGTATATGTAGCCTCATTGACTTCGAGTGTTGGCTGAATCAGAGCCCTGTTTTTTGTTCTGTTTTGTTTTTAAAAAACTTGACCTTCAAGTATAAATTCTTCCAAATACATTTCTGCTTCTTTGGATCAAGCCGTTAATGTACTAATAGTTAGTAAGGGAGAGAAAATCATCACTGAGGGCAGAAGTGAATTTTAAAACAAGCAGAACTATTTAGAATTCCTTTCCCATTATAAGTGGAACTTCTTGAGCAATAATTATGGTGACAAAGTTCCTCCTCTGCCTTGGTGGGTCTTGCACTTATTGGCCAATCTGCTTGCCTTGAAGCTTCACAGCAGCCCTCAATTTGGCCGTTTTTGTGAACCCACAGTTCAGGTCAACTCCTCCTGTGTCTGACCAGGAGTTGGGAGGTTTGGGGGGAACCCGGGCCCACTCTCTACTCCGAGTTCCAGCCCAGGGCCCTGTGGAATGCAGCTGTCTAGAGTGCCTCCTGAAACAGCTGTGCGACAGCTACAACTCCCTGGGCTACTTCCTCATGGCCTCCTCCCAACACCTTCTTTATCCTCACCATAGGACCTTCCTCCTGGTGTCTGATAATGCTTGTACTCCTCAGTCCTCCAACAGTATGTGTTTTCACTCTCAGCTCCGAGCGCCTCTTGCTCCCAGCTCCTTACACATGCACCACAAACTGAAGTGAGCTCCTTTTTAAACCCAGGTGCCCTGATTAGCCTTCCTTAATTGATTCTGGAAGCTTGTCTGTCTTAATTGTCTCCAGAAGGTTCCTGATTGTTCTGGAACCTTCCCTGTTACCTTACCCAGGGAAAAGGGACCTACTTAACCTAGGGCTAATATATCTGCCTTCTGTTACTCTCCTGTAGCCATCCAGCCCAACCATGTCACACTACTAAGTATGAAAGAAAAAAGATATTAAGATATTGGGAGACAAATTCTTCTCTTGATCATCACATAAATACTCATTTATTTGTTGATTGAACTTTGGTGGAAGTAGCCTTGGTGGCACAGAGATAATTTCAAAAGTTCCTCACACAGCAGCAGCGCAAACTCTAAACATACGTGATAATGGAGAAAGAAGATGTATAGGGCCCTACCAAATTCTCAGCCATGAAAAACTGTCACGGACCATGAAATCTGGTCTTTTGTGTGCTTTTACCTTATACTATACAGATTTCATGGGGAAGATCAGCGTTTCTAAAATTGGGAGTCTTGACCCAAAGGGGTCACAACGTTATTTTAGGAGGCTTGTGATATTGCCACCCTTACTTCTACATTGCTGCCTTCAGAGCTCGGCAGCCAGAGAGCAGCAGCTGTTGGCCGGGCACCCAGCTCTAAAGGCAGCACCCTGCCAGCACAGAAGTAAGGGTGGCAATGTCATATCATGCCACCCTTACTTCTGCACTGTTGCTGTCAGTAACTCTGCCTTCAGAGCTGGGATCCTGGCCAGCAGCCACAGCTCTCCAGCTGCCCAGCTCTGAAGGCAGCACTGCCGTCAGCAGCAGTGTAGAAGTAAGGGTAGCAGTACTGTGATCTCCCCACACTCCTTTTTGGGTCAGGTCCCCTACAGTTACAACACCATGAAAGTTCAGACTTAAATAGCTGAAATCATAAAATTTACGATTTTTAAAATCCTATGACCATGAAATTGACCAAAAAGGACTGAATTTGGTAGGGCCCTAAATTTAATTTTTGCTCCTACATTTCTTTTCCATTTCCTTAACCATTTCTGTTTATCCTCTGAAACATGAGTGGAATTTTGGTAAGACTTATAGAGTCAATTCCTGTGATCTTTGACAGACTATGTGGACATAAAATGGACACTACAGGCTTCTTTTAATTGTAATGGCTTGTAGGTCTGCCATGCTCAGAATGGGTGCTTAGTTAAAAATAGCTGTCAGTGTATATGTTAGTCACATGAGCAACCCCTTTTCAAAACGCACAGATTTTTAACTTTTAACTTCATTTTGACTTGATTCAGTAAGTTACTTAAGCATATGTATAACATTAAAAGTATGAATAGCCCATATGTTCTTAGAATACCTTGGTAAATCTAGGCCTTTAAGAATTGTGTTATGATGCAAAGTAGTTTCAAAGAAATCCTCTTGTTTTATAAAAGATTGTGGAGGATTTTTTGGTTTTGTTTTCTTTAAGTTTTAAAGTAGAATACATGTTTTCTTTAGCTGTAAAAGCACAATCAAGGCAACATGATAAGGGAGTCAGTGTTGTAAAAGTAAAACTAATTTTGCCTTCACTCACATGAGCTATAGAAGGAGGAAGCTTTATTGTCCCTGGGAAGGTGATAAGGCAGAGTAATTGTATATTATACTGTCCTGGAACATCTGCCTGAAGACTGTTGAGCAATTCATCTATCATGGACGATACAGCATGTTTTGTCTTTCTGCTCTAACCCATCCCCACTGCTGGCCTGCGCGAAGGTTTTGATAGGGCCTGTGCCTGGGCTGGGGCTCACATTAATCAGTCCCCTTGTTCAACACTCCAGCTGACATCATTACAACCTGCGCACAGCAGTTATTCAAGTCGAGTCCTTGTCACTCGTGGTGCGAAACTACACAGCTCAGATCCCGAAGGAGATTGCCTTATCACACAGAACAAGAGCTCACAGGAGTTGAAGAGAATAGAAAAGGGGAAAATGTCTTCCGGGAGTACTATATATTCCTTTAAAATAAGACATTTGAGAGACTTACAAGGGAGAAAGAGAAGCATTGTGCAAGGTCTGAAATGAACAGGTTATTATTTTTAAAAGGATTACACAGGCCATTTTTGTGAAATGGACATGGATTATTAAATAAATTCAGTGGTCTCTCTCTCTTATCATTCAGTGACTCTGCCCTATTAGTTTTCTTCAGAAGTGATAAAACAGTTTTAGACTTGTAAAAGGTTTAAGTATCTCTCAGCAGAAATCATCAGAACATAATCAGTAAAAGTGTAAGTATTATACCAGTAAAATTGGCACACACATAAGGGAAAATCTTTAAAGATCAGAGTTAAAGGTAAGGGAAAGTGCTTGCAAAAGGGCTTTCAAAGATGAGCAAGTTCATTAGTTTCTGCTGTAGCATGGTATAGGAATGTGAAAGATGAAGCCGGGAAACTGGCTTCATATTTTACCATTTTTTTTCCTTTTCATATTAACCCTCGGTAGGACAGAAAGCAGATCTACAGCACTGTGTAGAGTTTCCCTTCCTCCCTTAAACACACTTTAAACTTTTATTACTAAAATAGTTATTTTTCCATGACAGAACATTTGAGTAACCTAAGTGTAGGATGATTTACGTGATTTGGATCTAATAAAAGTCTCCAGTAAACCATGTTCTTATTGGGACTTCAGTGCAGAAAGTTCTCTTAGCATTCAATCCACCCCTCCACCCTGGGGAGGGGGGCGATCCCCCATATGGTTAACCCGAATTTAAGGCAAATTCTTCACTTTTGAATCCATGGGCTAGTGAAGGTGCTGTGAAACATGGATAATGATTTCTGGTCTCATTAAAATTTTATTCCTAACACTTAAACATATATCACTGGAAATGCATATTGTTGGAAAACCTACAGTAAATTATCTTTTATTGGTGAGTGGGTATGATTTTAGAGGGTAAGATGCTTTATCTGAAGCTAGGAGTGAGAGTGCTAGAAACACTTTTAGTTTATACTGCTCACACCATTTGTGTGCACTTACTTCCCTTTGTGTATAATATAGGTTAAATACACAATTTTCCAATGTATTGCATCAACCGTACACCATTTCATAGTTTCTCTTGGTGATTGTGCACAGCACATTTTACTTCATGTGTGACTTTTCTCTGTAAGGTGGCTAAAAAAGAACACCTACTCCCTGTGAGGCATATCTACTTCCTGTAATGACAAAAATGAATGTTGCTGCTTCCTATTCTCGCAGAAGCAACACAGTGATGGGAAGAGGAGCTGTATTCTATTCTCACCCCACCTGTCACTAACAGGATTACTAGGTAATCTCCAACTGCAGTGCCGAACACTGCTGTTAGCTACCCCTGTGCAGACAATGATGCTATGAAGGCAGAATAATGACATTGCACAGATGTAACTGAGGACAAAAATGAGACCTGCACATTATTTATTACTGCTGATGAGCCATGAGATTGCATTTTTAAACTGAGCACATTTCCTGTGGAAGTCAAAGAAAGGCAACAAACATGAAACCTCATGGTGACATTTTTCAGAGTTGAACCACACTTTTCGTAGGTATAAGCCCAGAAGGACCATTAGATCACCTAGTCTGACCTCCTGTATAACACAGTCCATAGAATTCCATACAGTTACTCCTGAATTTATCCCAATAGATTATATTAAACTAATGCACACTTTCCAGAAAGTTATCCAGTATTAATTTGAAGACATCAAGGGATGGAGAATCCATCACTTCCATTCATAGTTTGTTCCAAAGGTTAATTACCCTTACTGTTAAAAATGTGTGTTGTATTTCTAATTTGAATTTCTCTGGCTTTAAATTCTAGTCATTGGTTCTTGTTATAATGTTCTCCACTAAAATAAAAGCCTCTTAGTACTCAGTAAAGGTACTTTTACACTGTGATCAAGTCTTCTCTTGATCTTCTTTTTGATAAACTAAGCAGATTGAGCTATGTAAGTCTCTCACTGTGTGGCATTTTTTCTAGCCCATGAATAGTTTTTGTGGCTCTTCTCTGCACCCTTTCCAATTTTTTCAACATCCTTTAAAAAATGTGAATACCAGAACTGGATATAGTATTCAAGTATTGGTCTCACCAATGATGTATAGAGAGGCAAAATGCCCTCCCTACTCCTAACTACTGCTGCCCTGTTTACGCATCCAGGAATTACATTAACCTTTTTTGCGGCAATATCATGCCGAGAGCTCATATTGAGCCGTTTGTCCACAATGACTCTTTTCGAAGTCCCTGCGTTCCAGGATATTGTCCCCCATTCTGCAGGTATGGCCTACATTCCTTGTCCCTAGGTGTATGGCCTTACATTTGGCTGTATTAAAATACACCTTGTTTGGATGGGCCCAGCTACAAAGCACTTTGGATCATCTGTATGACTGCCCTGTCATCATTATTTACCATTTCACCCATCTTTGTGTCATCCACAAATTTTATCAGCAGTGATTTTATATTTGCTTTTAAAATGAATCTTTCAGGAAATTAAGATTTAATTCCAAAGATAAATCTGAGTAGTTGAAATGAGAGAGAGAATGGTCTCCAGCTTCATGGGGTGGTGGGAGTGGCAGAGGGTGGGGGGAGGCCTGTAGAACAGAGGTAATAGAGACAATACTGCCCTTGACACTAACCCAGGCAGCAGAGCAACAGGACGTGCCCTCTAGGGAGCTCTGTCTGCTACCAGAATGGCTGAAAGAGCTGACATAAAGGCCAGTTGGAAGAAGGGCCATCTGCATCCAAGACTGAGAAGCAGCCTTCCGGGTCTGCTGCTATCATCTGTGACTTCCGCAAAGTTAGGAGTCCTTTTCATCTCCCTGCATCCTGCAGAATCCAAACCCTTTCATAGTCGCCATCTGTTCGTGTATGTTTGTACATACACCTCCATAGTTCCTTTCAAAAAGCCCATTTACTATAATTTGGTATATGGAAGAGTAAAATTGGCCCACTGAGATCAGCTTCTTAAGAGCATACATTTGATATAATCAGTTCCTTAAAATTGGGCTATGTGCACTATAAATAAAATTGTGAATATTTGGCCCAAACTACAGTTTGGACACAATATTCTGCTGAAGAAAACTGGGACACAAGTAGTAACTTATCAGTTTCCCATCCATTTCAGTGCTGATGCACTAATTCTTGCTGCTGCCCTACAGGGCTCTGCTACTTCTTAGCAGCCAGCATTGGACATCTGTCACACATACTGTGTGTCATAACAAATAGAACATTATAAAAATACAGAACTATCAGTGTAGAAAAGCTGAAAGAATTATTATAATTAGGAATGAGTGTGACTTCAATACTCTGAGTAAATCCCAAATAGTTTTTCATTATTTTCTTTGTGAAACATACGGTCTGTAGTTAAACGGTATGAACGTGGATTATTCTGTTTTACTGTTGTTTCATTGTTTCTGTATGGCAATATGGACGACTGATTAGGCTGCTTCATTTGTGTGGTGGTTTTGGCTGTGTTTTTTCAGTCATGTTAGCTCAATCGAATTAGCTTAACATGATTGAAAAACCTCATCCAGACACAGGCTAACACATGTTCAGATGTTTTAACCAGTGCCTTGACATGGTTTTTAAACATGTTAAGCTAACTCGAATGAGCTAACACTATTGAAAAGCACATCCATTTACCTCATTAAGAGAGGTACTCTTTGGGCTGTGTCTGTCTTTTAGGGCCTTACCTCTTTGTAACCTTCCTGTAGTGTTGCCAACTCTAGCGATTTTATCATGAGTCTCTCAAAATTTGATGTTTTTCTTAAAGCTCCAGCTCCTAGATTTATGTGAATATTGCAACTTTCATTTAATAAACAAAATGTTAAGTTTCTAACTCTCCTGGCTGCGAGGATTAACTTGGAAATGTGACCCAAGTACATCCTAAAGGCTCAGAAACCAGAAGACAAAAAAATTTAAAAAAAAAACAAAACAAAAAACCTCATGAATTTTAAATTAATCTCATAATGATATTTTGAGGCTTGGCTCATGATTTTTCAGGAATCGGGGCTGGCAATATTTTGTTTCCCTCTAACGCTGGGAAGGTATGTTTACACTAAAGTTTTTCACTTGTGTACTGGAACAAATATTTGTGGAGTCATCCAAATTAACATGTACAAACATGGTAGCAAACTCAAGTTAATTAATTTCAATTAATTCGAGTTCAAAACTCTAGTGTAGACAAACCTTGAGTGCATAAGCTGTTTCTTCTGGACAGTCATGAGTTAGACAGGGAATTTACGTCCAAAGGGAATTTTGTGCCTGAATAAAGTGATTTCTCTGCTAACACAAAAACATTGGCTATGAAATAGGGCATTCTCAAAGAACAGAAGCAGCCGGTTGTTTTCACTTTTCTTTCTTACTGAAACAGACTGCATGTTGAACAAACTAATGGGAGAAAAGGTCGTTTCTGATGGGGTGTTCATGGAAGACATTACAGCTATTCAGCTAGCCCCAACTATAGGCAAGGACCACTCGTTTCAGAGATTATGAATTTTCTGGCTAGGGATTGGCCACTTTTTAATATATGGTTTCAGAGTAGCAGCCATGTTAGTCTGTATCTGCAAAAAAAAAAAAAAAAAAAAAAAAGGAGGACTTGTGGCACCTTAGAGACTAACAAATTTATTTGAGCATAAGCTTTCATGAGCTACAGCTCACTTCATCGGATGCATTCAGTGGAGAATACAGTGTGGAGATTTATATACACAGAGAACATGAAACAATGGGTGTTACCATACACACTGTAATGAGAGTGATCAGGTAAGGTGAGCTATTACCAGCAGGAGAGCGAGGGGAAAAAACCTTTTGTAGTGATAATCAAGGTGGGCCATTTCCAGCAGTTCCGTTCTTGTCAACTGTAGCTGTTACCTT
The DNA here is from genome assembly GCF_009764565.3 of Dermochelys coriacea. NCBI lineage: Eukaryota > Metazoa > Chordata > Testudines > Dermochelyidae > Dermochelys > Dermochelys coriacea. The sequence goes on from NC_050069.1 coordinate 102,210,383, forward strand.
ACCTGTAATAGCTCACCTTACCTGATCACTCTCATTACATTGTGTATGGTAACAGCCATTGTTTCATGTTCTCTGTGTATATAAATCTCCCCACTGTATTTTCCACTAAATGCATCCGATGAAGTGAGCTGTAGCTCACGAAAGCTTATACTCAAATAAATTTGTTAGTTTCTAAGGTGCCACAAGTCCTCCTTTTTTTAATATATGTAACTTTTAAAAAAATTGGTGAATCTGGTTGGAAAATATAGTCAATAGCAGATTTCTTCTGTGTGTGTGGTGCGTGGGTGCGCCCTTCCCCTACCCTCCCCTCTGCAGTCATACTGGTATAATATGTACAGTTTTATTAGTTGTTTTTTCACTGACTGGTGAGTGAGACTACCGTGGTTTGGGCTGTTTGCAGGAGTTTGTGTTAGTAGTTTTCTGACATATCAGTTGGCGCTCGGTAGCAATCGTTTAGGGAACTGCCATTTGTAGATAGGGTTCTTTGTTTAACTAGTGGATGGAATTTTTGTGGCTTGCTTTAATTTTATTGTTTAGTGGTGAATTTACATTCTGAATCACTGTTTTGGACTAGTGCTTTTAGGTGCTGAGCATCCTCAATAGCCATTGACTTAAGTGCAAAGGAAGGTCACAGGACCGGGCTCCTTCTTTTGCTGATTAGCTAGTGTGTGAGAAATAATTCACATTTTAAAGTTTAAAGTAACTTCTTGCTCCAAAATTGAATATTTACATCTCTATCATGGGGTTTTATTTGTTTTGGTTTATTTTTCATATAGCCAAATGCAAGGATATATATTTAGGAACAAACACTCTAGGTCACATTTACGGGTTGAAGGGCTGTTTTTTTGGAATCAGGAACTCTGAAATGGACTTAAAGGTCGTGGTGGATTAACCACTGAATATGCACTCTTGAGTTGTGGCAGCTAAGAGAGCTAAGTTGATTCTGGAATGTTTAAGCAGGGGAATATTGAGTAGAACTATGGAGTATAGAATATTAGTATTATCATTACTGGAATACTGTGTCCAGTTTTGGTATCCACAGTTTCAAAAGGATGTTCACTAACTGATAGCTCTTTTAGAAAAGAGCTGCAAAATTATTAGAGGTCTGGAAACTGACCTTAGAGTAAAATTAAAGGAGTTAAAGTTACGAAAAGGTTAAGAGATGACTTGATCATGGTCTACAAATGCCTACATGAAGAGAAGATTTCTGATGGTAGAAGGCAATTTAATCTAGCAGACAAAAGCATAACAATAGCCATTGGCTAGAAGCAAAAGCCAGACAAATTCACATTAGAAACATGTCAGTTTTTTAACAGTGAGTGTCATTTACCAATGAAACAATTTACCACTTTCCACTACCACTAACTGCTTTCTTCATCACATGAATTACTTCAATTAAGTTTGGATATCTTCCTACAAAAGACCCTCTCATTCAGCCCAGATGATATAGGCTTAGTGCATGAATCATTGATTGAAATTCTATGGCCTGTGTTATGTAAGAGAACAGACTGAATGATCATAATGGTCCCTCCTCGTCTTTAAATCTATGAATCCTTTTGTTTTTAATTTAAATCACTGAGAGTTTAATTTAAAAACTGAGAGTTTAGCTAATGATAGCGAGTTGGGGTTTGGCTGTTTTCTATAAGTATTGAGTGAGACTCCTGTGATTTGGCTATTTTCTGGCTAGTAAATGGGATTCTATGGCAATGTAGATAGGTTTCAACAGAAGTTTGCTTAATTTCCATTACTGAAGTTGCTATTCCTGTAAGAAATTATCTATTTTTAAATGTTCTGCTACTTTTTTAACTGCTGGATCAAAATCCTGCTTGCCATTTCTATTTGTTGTAGTTTGTGCTGCAGGGTTTAATCAGGAGTGTCAAACATACGGCCCATGGGCTAGATCTAACCTGTAGAACAGTTTCTTCCAGCCCCTGGACTTCCCATGAATCTACTGGCATGTTTATACAACCCCAGAGTCCGCTATATGGGAGACATGATTTGTTCAGGCACCAGTGTGTTGTGCTCTAATCTCTGCATGTAGACCTTGCTAGTGTGCATCATGTGTACAGGACTGTGTACATCAGTGTGCACTAAGGAACATTTAGCGTGCACCATCAGAGTCCATACAGACCAGATAGAGCACCACACACTGGTGCACTCTACAAATCACACTCCCCTTGTCCAGACTCCAGGACAGCAATCCAGCAAAGCCTCGTGTACAAACGTAGAACCACTTAGTTGCATTTAAGAGGCTCTGGAGAGGCATCAAGTAAATGTAAATAATTATCAACAGGGTTTATCTTTACCTATTTCTCGTTTAATAACTTTTGCTGAATGTAGCCCATGCCAAACGGCAGGATATCAGATCAGGCCTATCATATGAAATGAGTTTGACACCCCTGGTTTCAGTATGGCAGAGGGCCTTCTGCTGGCCCTCTGCGCCAGGGTGAACTTCACCCATACTAACGCAAAGGGGAAACTTTAAATAAATCTTTTTACTCAGTCTACTGTATCACTGTGTTTCTTTTCAGATGTAAGTAGTGACATACATACAGTTGCCAGATGTACTTCCAGTTTTGTGCAATCTGTACAGAAAGAGGCTGTTTGTGCTGAATACCCTGGAGAAACTTTTAAAGAACAGTTAATTTTTTGTGAGAATATGAACCCTGAAATATGCTATGATCTCTAAGACCTAGTGGATGAAGTAATAAGTATTGTGTCCCATTCATGCCTTGAAACCTTCCATTTTGCATGCTTGCAGTGTCTTTTCAAGATGGTGGGTACTGCGTAATTGAAGAGTGTAACCTGTGTATTTCACTAGCAGACCATTTGAATAAAAATTCTTGGAGAATGGTAGGAAGTGAACTGTTCATCTAGGCATGCATATAAAATCTTTGAAAAACATTATTGTGTGCAACTTGCATTCTGGATGGGCAAGTTTAGAAAACTAAACTCCAGAGTTAATAAAGTCGAATTTTTGTCACTTTTAAATCGTACCAGAATGCCTGTTAGTAGGATGCCTCTTAAGATTTCTATTAGCAAGAGGAACATTATTCTGATTATTAATACTAATCCCCATCCACTCCCTTTTGGACTCTGGCATAATTCATTTCTAACTCTAAAATCAACATTTTCAGGATTGGTTACAAAGTAACAAAAAGAAAGACACCACAGTAATCTCTTTCTGGCTGTAGAAGTCAAAAGGAAGAAACTAATCCCTTTGGTCCATATTTTTAAAGGTGTTTGGGTATTTCTCCACCCAGCATTGCAAGGCCTAAAGCCAGGTTTACACTATACACATACATCGGTATAACTACTTCACTCAAGGGTGTAAAAAATCCACACCCTGCGTGACGCAGTTATGCTGACCTAACCCCTGGTGTAGATAGCAGTATGTCAATTCAAGGGCTTCTTCTGTCAACGTAGGTACTGCCTCTTGCAGAGGTGATGTGACAGTTCAGTCACAGTGACCCCTTTGGGACTGTTACCTGATATGCTGAGACTACCTCTGAACCTGTTTTCTCTGCCAGTTTGGGCTTACAGAACCATGCCTTGTTGAGCCAGACACGCCAGTCTGCTCCAACACAGACCCAGGGTCTGAACCACACGCCCCAAAGCTGCAGACTTAACTGAAAACAGCTTAAAAAGTGCTTCTGTCTCCAGCACCCAGACACCCAACTCCCAGCGGGATCCAAACCCCAAATAAATTTGTTTTATTCTGTATAAACTGTTTTATTCTGTAAACTCATATATTGTCTGCCCTCTATAACACTGATAGAGAGAGATGCACAGCTGTTTGCTCCCCCAGGTATTAATTACTTACTCTGGGTTAATAAGCAAAAGTGATTTTATTAAGTATAAAATGTAGGATTTAAGTGGTTCCAAGTAATAACAGACAGAATAAAGTAAATTACCAAGCAAAATAAAAGATAACATGCAAGTCTAAGCCTAATACATTAAGAAACTGATTACAGATAAAATCTCACTCTGAAAGATGTTCCAATACATTTATTTCACAGACCGGAATCCTTCCTAGTCATGGCCCAATCCTTTCCCCTTGTACAGTCCTTATTCCAACTCAGGTGGTAGCTAGGGGATTTCTCTTGACTTCCACCTTTGTTCTGTTCCACCCCCTTTTATAGCTTTGGCACAAGGCGGGAGTCCTTTGTGTCTCCCTGGGTTCCCACTCTTCCTTCTAAATGGACAAGCACCAGATTTAAGATGGATTCCAGTACCAGGTGACATGGTCACATGTCCTGTGAGACCTCAAGCCTTCATTCTTTCTGGCCTGATTCACAGGAAGGCTTGCAAGTAAACAGAGTCATTTACAACCAATTGTCCTAGTTGAGGGGAGCCATCAAGATTCCCAACAACCATTAATGGCCCACTCTTTGCATAATTACAATAGAACCTCAGATTTATGTTTCATATTTCTAGTTTCAGGTACAAGAATGATACATTTATACAAATAGGATGACCACACTCAGTTATGATACCTTACAAGAGACCTTTTTCATGAAGCATATTCTAGTTACATTATATTCACACTCATTAGCATATTTTCATAAAATCATATGGAATGCAAAGTAACAGGTGGATTAAGTATGTCGATGCGAGAAGCTTTCCTGTAGGAGTAGTAGTGTCCTCATTGAAGTGCTTCAGCGGCACAGCTGCACTTGCTGCAGTGTTTTAAGTGTAGACCTACTAAGAGTCTCAAATTGGATGAAGGCTCCTAAGTCAATTAGACTTTGCAACGCTGAGCAGAGCAACACCTAAATACATTTTTTAAATATAGGCCAAAGTAACTTAGCTTTAGTCATAAAATGTAGAATTGAATATTTTTAAACCACATTAAGTTTGCCCTTTAAATGAGGTGAGAGAGTAATTAGTTAGTTAAAATAATGATGATGTAATCCAGGGCTAAAACCACAGGAAATTTTTGAGGGATATCCTATAATAAAGTGGTTCTCAAACTTTTGTACTGGTGATACCTTTCACATAGCAAACCTCTGAGTGCAACCCCTTCCCCTGCCCCCTTATAAATTAAAAGCACTCTATATATTTAACACCATGATAAATCCTGGAGGCAAAGTGCGGTTTGGGGTAGAGGCTGACAGCTCGGGACCCCTCGTGTAATAGTCTCGCGACTCCCTGAGGGGTCATGACCACCAGTTTGCGAAGCCTTGCTATAATACATTGTGATAAGATCATAGAAATAGCTTGTCTGTTGGCTTAGTTTCTCTGAGCATACCCTGCAGGAACTCTCTCCAGTTCTCTTCTGCCAACTCTAGAAGTCTCTTCTTTGTGTTAATATTTATTATTTTTATAGAACCACAAATATACATAATATTTTACAAACACACACAAAAACCACTGCTCCAAGAAATAACAATCTCAAAATCTGGCAGACAAATACACTGTATGGGACAAAAAAAAAATCAAACACAAGATGTTGAGGGTACAATCACAATATGGTGATCAACACCGGAAGACCTCTTCAAAAGAAGTGGCTTTTAAAGAAGCACTTAATCATGAGGAAGGGCACATAAAGCTCTATTTCACAATTTTGTGTCTGGAGTTGGATGCCTAAATTCACATTTAGGCACCTTTGGATAACTGAATCTCTAACCCCTAGTTAGGTACCTAAAATCTGCATATAGGTATATAGAGATTATATAATGTGGGTTTAGGCACCTCAGTTTAAAAATTTGGCTCTTAGTGGATGACGTAAGGCATAAGGACGGAATAGGAGATATGAAGTGAATAGTAGAAGTCAGTGGTAGCACTTAGGGGTGGAGGACTGGGTGGTGTGTATGGTGTGAGTGTGAGAGAAGTACTTGAGAGCAGAAATACTAGAAAGGGGGAATCTGCAAGTATAAAAGAATAATACTTCCCACTTTTCATGTTCAGACAGTTGGCCACTAAAAAGAAAAGACTGAGATATGGACTAAGCTTTTAGAAGTAAAGGTAGAGTGGAAAGGATAAAAAGTAAATGATCAAGAAAACTTCAGACAATCTGACCACTATTTAAATGTCATCCTTTACTCCATAACATTTACCATAGTTTTTTCCTTTCCTATGAACAAAAAGCTAATTGTGGCATTTCAGATACCACTGTGGAACTGTTGGCAGCTACTGACTTACAGTGTCTGTACCACTGTACATGACTTATACAAGTGAGACCATTCTCCCTCCACCTGCAGCCTAACTTGAGGAAAAGGCTCCATCTCCCTGCTCATCATCACCTGCAGCAATCTTGGGGAGGTGAAGACTCCAAACAATACCCACAATGCCATGTAACAGCATTCTAATGGGGCTGGGGAAACATTTCATCTACCCCTGTCCATGCCCTGTAGCAGCACTCATTGCATGGAAGAAAGGGGAGAGGGAAAGTTTCCACTCCATCCTGTATGACAGCATTTTCACATATCTATAGACAATAACTGCAAACTACTTCAGTCTGTACCAGGAATATCCATTCTGTGAATGCCCAGTTAAAGATTGCCACACATACATAAATTCATTCAAAATAGGAAATAACTTATATAGACAAAAACACACTTGTTCATATTAAAGAATAATAGTAATAATTTAACTTAAATTATATCTATGATAGTGTTACTGGAATGCAGGCCAGTCTCTTAAAAGCTGTGTTTGTTTATTTGGCTGATATAACTCAAGAGCTGAACTAAAAACCCAAAGTCTGACATTATTCAAATTTTTGAGGCAGAAGAATTCCTTCTGGGTTGAGTTCTTCATTGCCAAATTTCAGTATAAAGGGAATCTTTTTTATCTCAGAGTTTATAAACTCCTGAAAGTGGAGTTTATAACACAAAGGCTGTCAGATGCTTAACTATCATCACTATTGCAACACTATAATATTTAGCTAGATGTTTATAATGCCACCATTTTAGTGCAGATACAGTACTTCTTAAAGTCACAGACATTTGATTTAAATTCCATAAGTATAATATGAAATACAATGTTTGGTGTTTTGTATGTCAGATATGGAATAATGTATTTGCCAAGCACTAGGGACGAGACTGATAATGGAACAGGCAGTCAAGGCACAGTGAATAATTAAAAAAATATTTTATATGCAGTACATTATTGTCATGTCATATTTAAGGGTATTACTTGGCTTCAAAAGTGCCTGGATTTGTGAGTTGTCACCTTCATGGGTTATTTTATTAGCACAATCGCTGCATTGCAAACTAATAAGGGATACCATTTGTAATGTGTTATGATCTCTTATTCCTAATTTATGATTAGGCCTTTCTGTGCTCAACATTTCAAACATTTCAACTGATGAGTTGATCAGCACATTGCTGTGTTCAGTCACAGAACTTGTAATCATGGTTAAACAAATGAGACTTTAAGGTGGCACAGTTTACTGTGGTTTGAACAAGTTCAGAGATCAAATGATATAGCACTGCCCATGCACACAACTTGAGCAAACTATATTTCCTTCACAACTCTTAGGTTTCTGTAGAGCTTTCATATTTCACAGAAATATTTTCAAGATATTGAAAGAACAATTTTTACATAATGCCTTAGAGTTCATCTAAGGGAATAGTTAGTTTCCATATAGGTGCCCGGATTCTCAAAGCTCCCACATAGGCAGGTTTGGGCTGAATGCCACCTTTAGTGTCATGAACTATATCCTTATTTTATTAAAACTTATTTTAAATGTTGTTTATTTGTATATTTTCTTTTCCATTCACGTCTGAAACTTATTTTATACAGGTTTCACAGTAGCAGCCGTGTTAGTCTGTATTCGCAAAAAGAAAAGGAGTACTTGTGGCACCTTAGAGACTAACAAATTTATTAGAGCATAAGCTTTCGTGAGCTACAGCTCACTTCATCGGATGCATTTGGTGGAAAAAACAGAGGAGAGATTTATATACACTCACAGAGAACATGAAACAATGGGTTTATCATACACACTGTAAGGAGAGTGATCACTTAAGATAAGCCATCACCAGCAGCGGGGGGGGGGGGGGGGGGGGGAGGAAAACCTTTCATGGTGACAAGCAAGGTAGGCTAATTCCAGCAGTTAACAAGAATATCAGAGGAACAGTGGGGGGTGGGGTGGGGGGGGAGAAATAACATGGGGAAATAGTTTTACTTTGTGTAATGACTCATCCATTCCCAGTCTCTAGTCAAGCCTAAGTTAATTGTATCCAGTTTGCAAATTAATTCCAATTCAGCAGTCTCTCGTTGGAGTCTGTTTTTGAAGCTTTTTTGTTGAAGGATAGCCACTCTTAGGTCTGTGATCGAGTGACCAGAGAGATTGAAGTGTTCTCCAACTGGTTTTTGAATGTTATAATTCTTGACGTCTGATTTGTGTCCATTCATTCTTTTACGTAGAGACTGTCCAGTTTGGCCAATGTACATGGCAGAGGGGCATTGCTGGCACATGATGGCATATATCACATTGGTAGATGCGCAGGTGAACGAGCCTCTGATAGTGTGGCTGATGTGATTAGGCCCTATGATGGTATCCCCTGAATAGATATGTGGACAGAGTTGGCAATGGGCTTTGTTGCAAGGATAGGTTCCTGGGTTAGTGGTTCTGTTGTGTGGTGTGTGGTTGCTGGTGAGTATTTGCTTCAGATTGGGGGGCTGTCTGTAAGCAAGGACTGGCCTGTCTCCCAAGATCTGTGAGAGTGATGGGTCGTCCTTCAGGATAGGTTGTAGATCCTTGATGATGCATTGGAGAGGTTTTAGTTGGGGGCTGAAGGTGATGGCTAGTGGCATTCTGTTATTTTCTTTGTTGGGCCTGTCCTGTAGTAGGTGACTTCTGGGTACTCTTCTGGCTCTGTCAATCTGTTTCTTCACTTCAGCAGGTGGGTATTGTAGTTGTAGGAATGCATGATAGAGATCTTGTAGGTGTTTGTCTCTGTCTGAGGGGTTGGGGTTATTTTATACAGTTTCCATTTAACTTTACTCAAAAGTTAGTGTCCTTTAACTGCTGACATGTAGAATAAGTAGTGGAAAATAGAGTCTAAAGTATTCCCAAACTGAAATAAATGGAAGCACTTATATTCCTTGCTTTGATATAGGTAACGTATATCAATTACTTCTGCTAGCAAACTTTTTTAGGATGTTGTAGGGTTTTTGTTTTAAATTCATACATACTAAATAGTCAGGAAATTCTAATTGAAGAATAAACTTGGGATGGAAATTTTGGTAAACTTTTTTGGAAATAAATTCATTATTACTGCAACCCTTCATTCTTTTTTGGAAATGAGGTTAAAAACCTTTCAGCCCAAATTTTTCAAGTGCGTGAAATGTATCGCGCATCTCTGACTTCTGTACATGCCAACTCCTGTGTGGGCACACAAACCCTGATTTAAATCAGGATGGGTGTATGTGTGTGTGTATGCATGCATGCGCACTTGCAAAAGTTAGGCATGCACGTCTTTGAAAAGTTGACACACATAACCTCTCCCAAGATCACTATGTAGAGTTTATAAGGAGTTAATGGACTGTTCTTACAAAATCAGTTGCAAAGACTCTGATGGGGTCTATGAACTTTGTAGTAAAGGTTCATGTGAACTTTTAAATACAAGTGTCAATGCTTACCTGCACCTAGACTCTAGTTAAAGGCATGGTGCTCAAAAAAGCCAAACAAATAATAATCAGTTTTGCTAGGTTAAGCTATTATGTTCCCTACTTACACCCCCCAAAAACATTAGAAGACTTTTGCAAAGGTAAAAAAAGCTATTCATTTTGTTAAATTCTTAATTTTCCAGATTCATAATTAATCAGAAACTTCCGCACTTCTGGAGATTTCAACTGGAAGACATGTTTTCTGTGCAAGTTAAGAGTGTGTCAGAATCTGGCATAAAATGGAAAGCTAGTTACTACCTTAACTTCAGAGACCCTACTGCCTCTCCATAATAACAGCAGGATTTAATTTTCAGTGCCTGAATACTGTTGAATGGTCTTTCTTCCTGCATATGGGTACTTACATAATATAATTTAACTCTTTCCTTTTCTTTTCACTTTTTAGGTCTAACTGCGCTGAAAATATCCGTAAGCATATCTTACACACAGGAAAGCATGAAGGAGTAAAAATGTATAACTGCCCCAAATGTGACTATGGAACCAATGTCCCAGTGGAATTTCGCAACCACCTGAAGGAGCTGCATCCTGACATTGAAAATCCTGATCTAGCTTACTTGCATGCTGGTAAGACTTTTCTCCTGTTTGTGTACAAATATATCACTTTTCTAAATGAACACCCTTAAATGATTTCAGTAGAAGTTCTGGATCCTTTATGTTGCTATCATTTATTCTGAAGAAAAGCATGATTTTAAAATGAACTCAATCCACTTCAAGATTTCACTAAGGGATGAGGTTATGTATTTAGTATCGAGACTCATCTGCATTTCACACACAAATTCTGCATTTACATGTATAAATGGGAGATAGTCCCATCCAGTTTAGAATGCCACCTTTGAAACCTGGATGAATTTTTGTAGAAAAAGTATTATTTATATTTTGTGTTCTTATTAAGAAAAAAAGGTGGAACAACATAACGACATCAGGAAATGAAGTGCTAAATTAGTACAGTATTTCAAAATGTCTGCGAGTTCACAAAAATCAGCTGAAAACTCAACACTGTGCAATAAAACGCAGAGAAGCAGATTTTGTTCATAGTACGTGAACAAGAAGCGGCTAGAATTAAAAAAAAAAATAGGATGTTGATGGTTTCATGAAGTAGTACAACAGGGCGACACCACAGTCTGCTTTTTCTCTTCATGCTTCTGCCTACCTTTGTGTTGAATGTTCGTGTCAGAGTGCATTCTGGTCCTTCACTACCCTAGATGAAAGCATCCTTTTCTGTGCCCCTCAAAAAAAAAAAAAAAAGTACACGCAAAGAAAGTTACTATAGACTTCAAGCTGCTAAGACAAAAAATGCTTATATTCTCTGTTCATAGCACTGCACTGGGGTGCTGTGGCCCTTATCCAGCAAACACATAATCGGCTGCTTAAACTTTAAGTATGTGAGTAGTCCCATTGCAGTTAATAAGATACTCGTGTACTTAAAGTCAAGCAGGTGTTAAGTGCTTTGCTGGATCATGGTCTATATGAGGGACATCAAGGGATTTGCCCACAAATGTGAATTAAGATTTTTCTGTGCTTTGTCATCTATAATTTATTGTTGTTGTTATTATTTATTTTTAAATGGTTTGTATAGAACCATTACTTTGCATGATTCTTTACAGAGAAACTACACATGGTCCCTTATTCCAAAGAGTTTACTTTCAAAATTAGATACCAACAGAATATAAAAATGAATAAAAGAAAGAACAAGGAGGGGAGAGAGCTAAACAAATAAAAATAATGTGAGGTATAGAAATAATGAGCAAATCAGATACTTCTGGAAGTTTTAAGTTGGAGATTAAGGTAGGAAAAGGAGTAGAGAGCACAAGAATGGAAGAAAGCAAACCAAAAAAGTGGGTTTTGCAGAGGGATTTGAAGGAGGACAGTGAGGATGCCTGGTACACAGGAAGAAGAAAGTTAGGACTTTCCAAGGATAGGGAGCAGCAAGAAAGATCAAAATGAGTGGGGGAGATGAGGAGCAATAGAAGAAGAGATGTAGTCTGGGTCAGAGCTTGAACACGAGGATGAGGAGTTTGATTTCAATTTGGAAAGAGCCAGAGAATTTGGCAGTCATAGGTTGGGAAGAGCAGTCAGAGCAGTGCGAAAAGCAGATGAATTGCAGAATGTTGGAAAGAGGGGCGAGTCAGGGCAGCTAGAGAGAAGGAGGTTACTAAGGCTAAATTCTGCCTGTGATACAGATATGGGGCTTCTACTGAAGTGCTCGGGTTAAATAGAAGCATTTGGGGGCCAAATTCAGTCAAGAAAAGTTTTCTAGAAAGACTTCTCCACACCAAAAGACTGTGTATAACACTACCCACCAGTATTAGTGAGAGCTTAGGAACTTGTATGCAAAGTAACAAGTTACAAAACTTTCACTTGGCACCTTTATGTGCAGTCACCCAGTGCTTTAAAAAATCTTAGTATGTTCTAAACAACTGTATAGTTTTGTGAATGGAGGCAGTAAGCTTAATTGTGCTATGTCTTTCCAATTGCCAGGTATTCTTGTCCATTCTGGAACCACTTGTCATGCCATTTCAGCACATATAAGATAAAACCTGGATGTGCAAACAAAAGTCCAGTTGGCTGAATACCAATTTCACATATTTCAAACAAGAGATCATGTTTCACATAATATGAAATGAATATTGGACTTGAAGCCTATATCCAGACATTATAATCTCTTATTATAGCAGTCACATAAAACATATTTTCTTTCATACTGAATGCTTTTACCGGTTTGAGAGAGATTCTTTATATATGTAATGGAGAATATTGGTAGAACCTATACAAACTTTCAAACCTGCATAAACTTTCTAAGTTCATCCACTGTCTATGCAGCAGTGTATGTATATGTGAGTGAATTATTCATTGCTGCTTACTGTGATGAGGCTCTTCACCCTGATTGTCTTAGCAACGGGGAGAAAATTGTCATAAATATGGTTTGTACCAATGGTTCTCTATTTCTTATATTAGAAAAACCCCGTAGTGCTAGAGACATAGTAGGATATTGTGTAAATGTACCAGTGACTAGTAAGAATTATATGTTGTTAAGTAATGTCTGTTTCAGAATTGGTACATAGAACAAGTGTGTCGCAATATCATTTGCAGAAAGATCATCTCTAGAAATTGTCTGTGACTTCATATAGGTTGCCATGCTGTCCTCTGGGAAGTGCAGTTTCATGAAAGCTTACAGGTGCCACTATACCTTCAGGTCAGATGTTGAATCAAGCTTTTTTGACCCATTTCTGATGGCTGTCCATTTGAGAGTTAAAGATTTCACAAGACTTGTTCAAAAGAATAGGGGGATAACTTTGGTATCCTGGCTAACAATCCTTGCCAAAATAACACTGGTGTCAGTGTCCTATTCATGTTATTGATCATTTACTGGTTGTTGTATTTGCCTACAGAGAAACCACAATAGCAATATTTCATTACTTCATAAAGCCCTTTAGGATAATTTGAGTATAAGTGTCTCATAAACCAATTTTTTCTCCTAGTTTCACTTGACTGTATTTCTCTTTCATTTGTTCTAATGCTGTTTTGTAAGAGCAAAATCATCCCCTCTGCTGCTTTGAGTATAATAGAACTAGAAGTCATGGATCTCACTTGTGAGGAAAGGGAGGAGTACCAGGTTCATGTCATTGTACTGCACTTCCTGGGACCCCTCAGAAGCCCCTTTGCCAGAGCTCAGCAGTATCAGAGCTGCAGGATACATTTGGGGCACAGCAGGGAATGGACCCACAGAATCCAACAGCAGTTTTCCTGGGAGATGGTAGAGGTATCCAGTTGGATTTTCAATTGACAGTTAATTCTGTGTAAAGTAACACTAATTCCTAACAAACTCGGCCACATAGCTACTAGTGTGACATTATAGTGAGACATTATAAGTGTCTTGATGGAGCCATACTTGTTGGGGAGAGACCAGTAGTGGGGGCGGGGGTTAGCGCTGCATGCAGAAATCTCTATATCCATAGGAGTGAGGTGGGGTTGAGCAGTGGTGGCCCAATCTACTTGGAATGTTTGAAATCCTTCCAAACTCAAAGAATTAATACATAAATTGCCACAAAGTCAAAATCTTACAACTATATTCCTTAGTAAACCACAACAGATACCCGTTAAGCTCTTACAGCAATAGTGATCAAAGAGAATATTTTTTCTCTCTAATCCTTTCTACTTGCCCTGCATTTGAACAGCAGACCTTTTTTAAAAAAAATGTGATTATGAAAGATTCTGTTTTAACTCCAGTCCATCGCTGAAACAAATTCACTTAAAATGTAGTCCATATTAACCCAGATGCTATATGTCAACCAGATTATTTAACTATTTTATTTATATACAGTTTTTCATACAATTCTGTTTTTGAAAATTTCACTATGGGTGGTACTGTATAATATCATGCAGTAGTATAAAATCCTGAAAGTGTGTTATGCTTACTCTTGAAGTATTCTCTGGCCCACTTTCTCTAGTATCTGCAGTATTTATGCACTGGGAATTTTGTGAGCAGAAATCCAGTGAATCACAATAAGCATTTATTTGCTAAAAGGTTCACATTCATAGCAAGATGATAGATTTTACAACTATCCAAGGACAGAGGGGAAAAAAGTCTACTTTAGAACTAGGTTAGGTGAGGCTAGCAGCCAATATTTGTAGTAATGGGAAGATCATTTATTCCTCATGTAAGGAATAAGATCTTTCATTGTTATAACTGAGAAACACAGAGAGATCTATAATTACAAATTACAAATTATCTGAGAGAGGGATCTGGAGTCATGATGAAATAGTCTCTTTGTTAATGGTTTTCTGGTGGTGGCTCTTTTGATGACATCCTTTGGTTAATAGCATTCTCACTTCTGATTCACTTACTGAGTGACTCACTGACTTCTAACTTTTGATATCTTATTAGCTGTTTCAAGTTCTACCTGAAAAGTGCTAATGGGTTAGATAAATGTGCCATTTAGACCTCTTTTGATATTATTCTAAATGAGCTAGTAATAATCTTACTCTTGTAGTCAATATTCTCTTTATTTACAGTGCACCAGAAAAAACTCTGATCTGTCCTTTTACAACTGTATAGCACTTTCATTTTATCCCCTTCCCATGAGTGGTATTACTGATGAAGTAAAAACTGAGGACACAGTAAGTCCCAGCTTTATCATCAACTAATTACTAATGCTTACCAGTAATAATTACAAACAAGATCATCGGAAAGGCTGTCTGCAACATCACTCATTCTTCTTCCAGAAGTATTGACAATTATAGCCTGCTTTCTCTTTGGCATCAGCAGGGGTCAAAGGGAAGACTTTTGAAAGGTCTGTACGCTATTTGCCTTTTTGATTAATTGAAGTATTTTAGGGTTTTCTATAGTCCACATCACTGTAGCGCCAAGAGTCTTTGTGGGAAGGAGAGTAATTCATTGCTGGATTTTGTTTGTTTGGTTGTTTCATTTTTTGTGTGTCTAATACTTTCAGTTATGGAAAAAGGACTCTATCAAAGAGAAAGATCTTGCACTGTGCCCTACAGTTCGACTGTGGATTAATCTAAGCTTCTCTGAAAATTATGCCACAGCCATATCGCCTTGATCAAGAATTTTTTTTATCTCCGGCTCTCAGATACTTTGTGTTGGGCATCTTAAGCTATGTTGACCCAAAGGAGTTCAGTTATCTTGGTGGTCCATGGATAGAATTGTAGTTTTGATATAATTAGGTTCTCACCTGTTAAGGAATTTGAAGATCAGGACCAAGGCCTTGAACTGGTAACAGAAGTGGATTGAGAGCCAATAGAGAGACCAAGACACAGGGCTGATCTGTTTAGAGTCATTTCTCATTAAGAAAGTGGGTGGCCGCTTTCTGCTGAAGCTAAAGCTTCTGCATTGCATCAACCTTCAGCATCAGGAAAAATGTATTACAGAAGTCCAGTTGGGAGGTGACAAATGTGGATCTCTGTTGGCAGATGCTTGTCTGGGAGTACAGGGTGAAATTTCCAATTTCCATCCTGGAGGAAGAGGAAAATATTTTTCACCACTGATGCTACATGATCATTCAGGTTGAATAATGAGTTCACCAGGAAGCCTTGCACTGGGGGAAGCAGAAGGGCTTGGATGGAAGCTGTGGGGGAATAGTATCCCAGCTCGTTTTTCAAAGTGTTTCACCTTTTCTGAGCAGTATTAGTAGTGGATATTACCCTGGGTTCAGTTTGAACCACTTCTTCTTCATCTAGGAGCTATTTTCTTGTAAGCATTGTGACACCTTATAAGAATACTTAGATGTACATCTTGGTGTCACCAGTATATCATTGGCAGCAGAGACCATAGCATCTCACCATTTTTCCAAATAGTGAAGGTAAAATGCTCCTTTGAGGGAAAAGGAACAATTTACCTATTGCTATTTTCTTGGGTTTGTTGGAGACGAATGATTTTATTGTAGGGAAACTAGCTGTGTCATGCAAATGTGGACAACTGTTTCGAAAGCTTGTCAATTTATACGAGTACTGAGATGTGATCACTATCCATAGTCATAATGAGGCTGTTCTTTAGTGCTCCCATGCTGTCTCTGCTGTTCTCTCCATGGAAGCCTGATTGCAAAGCATCCAAAATGTTGGCACATGTCACATGTTGTTGGGACTTGGTTGTCAATACTTTCTCAGTGATTTTTTCCTAGGAATGGAAGGTTGGAAGCATGGTGGGCCTATGAGTTTTTCTCCTGTCATGTATGTTTGTTTGTTTGCAGCATGATCCCCAAGAATGAGCAGGGGAGTTGGAAGTCAGAAGATCCTGAGTTCTAATCCTTGCTGTGTTACTAACTTGTGTGAGCTTGCTCTCTGCCTCCTTTTCCTCATGTAAAATAGCTGCAGGAATGCTTAATTTACTTAGCTATTATGATCAATTATTTGTATAGAACTTTGAGCATATAAAGCTCCATATAGCATATTAAAAAAAATGAAAAGATTAATTTGGATGTGAATTAACCTAAACCGAATTAAGGACATTTTAATTCTGAGTAACAGCATTCATACAGGGGTTGAAAGGGGTTTAATTAATTCACTTCAAAAGTTAATTTGGATGGGTGTCCCCATGTAGACAAGCCCTTTGTCTGACTGCAGATATACTTGCCTAAAATAATTTTCCTTCTAGTATGTAGTTAAATTCTCCATAAAATATGTGAGAACATGCATTTAAAAAAGATGTCAAAAGAACCCTATTGAAATGCAGCCTTTTTGTTGGCAATATCCCTACTGTATTATTGGCTCCTTAGATCAGAAATTCATGGGAAGGCAATTCAATGAATCATCTGATTAGTACGTCAGGCCTTCATCCTCCTCTTTTCTATTCTGGTTTAGGAGGAAAGTACTATAGCTGTGTTTTTAATTCTTTCCAGAGTATGATGAATAAAAGGAAAAGTTTCCAATGAAGTTTCATTCACTGATAAATATAGGAAACCTTTTTCTAAGCTATTTCTAGTAAGCCTTCCAAAACTTTGTACTCTTCTGTGCCCCACATAAATTTCTCTTGCAGTTTCCTTAGCTTCTGAGAAACAAGGTTACACAGGCAAACTTCAGTGTGATTACATCATCAACAAGGGACAAAATTGTGATCCTATCAGTTGTAATGGTTGCAATATTCATGAATGGAATCCTGAAAGTTCAAATAGTTAAGCCCAAATAAAATTGTGATCTTTATCCCACTTGACAGCTACATTTATCAAATTATTAAGGGGAAAAATTGATTGCTAAAAGTTATAGTATGATCTATTATGTGATTTTATCAAGGTATAACTGTATTACCAAGTGGAAATTGCACTCTTGTTCAGAATGTGAATTGAATACTCACAATTTCATAACATAACAATTACACTATTGTTCTGGCAATTTTGTTTCTGTTCTTAAAATTTTTTCTTTTCTTGCTCCCTCCTTCTTCAACATCCTGTATGTTACATTAGAAAATAAAAATAGGAAAATGAGGCAGGGGAATTGAATAATGAAAATTTACACGAACCGGTTTAATTTCACCTCATGTATTTGAATTCATCAAACAAGAAAAAAAATTAAATCATATGCCACATATTAATTAACAGGTTGACATACAGAAGCCGATTGGGTACATATACAAAACTATATTTCTTGCCTTGAACTATATTTCTTGCCATGGATATATAATCTTGTTTGCAGCCATGTTTTTTTCCTTGGTACAATTTCATTGATATTTTATATTTCCACAGAAGAGTAAAATACATTTTAAATGCTGTAATTTTAAAAACAAAATAAAAAATCTGTCATTATTATGGTAGATACTCAAATCAACTAGAAACTATTACTTTAGCAGAATATTGCTTGGGTTCCTAGCTAGATAAAACATTTTTTTTGTTGTCTGGTTTACATAAAAAAGAAGAAGAAGAAGAAGCAGCAACAGCTCTGCTTCAAACAAGTTCGCTCTTGTCACAGCCATTAGTGCCAGTCTTTCAATAGCATGTCAGATTGATTGGCAGACAATCCCTTTCCTCTTTAGTGAAGAACAGTAAATTTAGTGTGTGCTTGAAATAAAAACCTAGAATAAATGATTGTCCATTTGTAAAGGAGGAAGCTAGGTTTCTTGCAACCTATGTACATTACTTTGTATTGTGTTTCACAGAAAATTAAGTTATGTAAAATTCATTTGATTATTTTTGTCACTCACTTCTAGCACTAGGTTTTATGTGCCTGAGAAAACAGCCACCTGACAGTACCTTTCTCTGTATAGGAATGACGTATAGGTAGGAACCTACCAAATTCATGGATGTGAAAAACACATCATAGACCATGAAAACTGGTCTCCCCCCATGAAAATCGGGTTTTTGTGTGCTTTTACCGTATATGATACAGATTTCATAGGGGGGGAGCCGTGTTTCTCAAATTGAGGGTCCTGACCCAAAAGGGAGTTGCAGGGGGATTGCAAGATTATTTTAGGGGGGTTGCAGTATTGCCACTCTTGTCTTCAGAGCTGGGCACCCTGCCAGCAGTAGCACAGAATAAGAGTGGCAAGACCAAATGATGCCATCTTTACTTCTGCACTGCTGCCTTCAGAGCTGGGCGTCTGGAGGGGGGCGGCTGCTGACTGAGGGCCCAGCTTTGCAGGCAGCAGCACAGAAGTAAAGGTGGCAATATCATACCATGCCATCCTTACTTCTGTGCTGCTGCTGGCAGCAGCTCTGCCTTCAGAACTGGGATCCTGGCCAGCAGCCGCCACTCTCCAGCTGCCCTGCCCAGTGCTCTGAAGGCAGCGCCATCGCCAGCAGCAACGCAGAAGTAAGGGTAGCAGTACCTCGATCACCCCACAACTCTTTTTTGGGTCAGGACCCCTACAAGTACAACACTGTAAAATTTCAGATTTAAATAGCTGAAATCATGACATTTACAATTTTTAAATTCCTCTGATCATGAAGTTGTCCAAAGTGGACCATGAATTTGGTAGGGTCCTACCTATAGGCTTTGGCCTTTTTAAATAGCAGGTGGGGTAAAACCTTGTTGCGATCACGGAGCCTTTTTTTCCTTTCCCTCACTATAAGCTGCATATGTGGTTTGTGTAGTCACTATTGCAAAACAACAAAGGCTGAGCTGAATTCCTTTTAAAGCTACCTCATCCTGTCAGTCAGATCAGCCAACAGATATTGCTATTGAGTGACATGGAGTAGGGGGAGCTACTGTCAGCCTGTGCGCCATTCTTCCATCAACTAGAGGTGCTGAAGTGAGTGCAGGTCCATGGCTGCCTCCCTCATCAGCCTGTTAGATGGTAGCACTGGCAGTAGCACTGTACTTGTTAAGTTCCTATGCAAACCTCATGGGATATACACGTCCTATAAAGCATTCCTATGTCCACCATTAAAGAAACCATTCTATTGATCACACCAGAGCTATGTGAGTGTTTCTGTCACTTCATGTAGTAACATTGCCACATATCTGTGTGCTCTAGTCAGTGTCCCTCTATATATACCTTGCTCCTCAAGGGTGCTTGCTACATAACATAAACTATATGAACATCTCCCAGTATTAACATCTTGACGCTCCAAATTCTTCATTTTTAAACTCTGTCCTTCCTAATGCTGTAAAACCAAGACCCAGAGTTATGTCACCATCACTGTTTGTTGTGGATTTTTCTGTAGAAGAGTGTACAGCCCCTCAAACTTGTTTCCATGTCCTAATTTCACAGATTATCTTCTAGTCCTTGTCACCATGGCATTTAGAAAGTGCCAGAGGTAGAATGAGGGATTAAATTGGTTTATACATGTAAGTCTGTAATTGTCCTCTGGGATACCAAGGGTAGTAGTGATCCTGATGGGGACTGACAGGATCCACATCCTTTGAGCTGCACTCTCCAGGCCTACCCTGAGCTCATCACATGAGTATATGATATCTTCCAGGGTGAGCCTTTACTCCTGGACATCCTGTGTCTCTGTGATGTGTTGAAAGGTCTCCTTTGGCTTATTGACCTTTTGCAGAGGGTACTGGTGTCTTCTATGTCTCTGAGCTAAGGCTAGCCAGATAGCCCTCCTTTTTCCCTTAATTGCTTCAAAATATACCACTACAGTATGGTTGAATCTGGTTCTGCAGCCAGTAGTTAGCATAGTCTCTACCCTATGTAGCATACCCCTAGAAATACTCTTGTTCAGACTCCTACCTTCTCTCCCCCTCAAGGCATGCTGTCCTGCAACTATCCTGTAGTTCGCCTCCTGCCCATTCTTAGCCTACAAGTCCCTTAGCAAATGCTACTCCTTCGCTCTCTTATCTATCATTATTCTTCTGCATTCCTCCGCACAGGACTACTCGTGTGCTTAAAATTAGGTCTGTGCTTAATTACTTTGTTAAACCAGCCCTTAAGGCTCCATTGACACAACTAAGGCAGAGACACCTTGCTGAGCACATAGAGTCCTCTAAGCCCTTTTGAAAGTCCCAGTTGAGCAGCCATCTCCTAAATTATGTGTTGTACCTGACCTCTTTAGCAGTCAGCCCCACAACTCTCAGGGGACTAGGCTGTAACAAAGCATCTGCTCTGAAAACTTCTCAAGTTGCCAACCATGTGCTGAGCTCCAGCTGGAGTGGCACAAAAAAACATTTCCCATCCTGCATAGATGGCAGAATCATTGATTAAAAGATGATCAGACTCCTCTTCTACGCAAGCTATAAGTCCATTACATTTATAGATAAATTCATCCTTCATGCGGAACATATCAAACACTATTTTATTGCCTTATTTGGAGCTAAAAATAGTATGTACTTAACATAAAATTTTAAACGCAAAGCTGAAATATTATAATGTAGATATACAAGAATGCCCTGAAGACAAGTCACCACAACTGGAAAAGACATGAATGTTGAATTTTGCTAGAGTATACATATGCATAATAAATAGTATACAATAAAATTAAATAATAAAATTATAGTTTAGTGTTGAATTAGTGCTTTCAAATACTATGAAAAGATAAAATACAACAATAATTAGAATAGTCAGAAAAAAGTTACAAGAAGAAAACAATGAAATGAGCTATTCCTAGAAAGATATGAATTCAGAATAAAAAGCTACACCTACTATTTCATTGGAGTCGTACAGATTTTTTGTAATGTAGACTGCACCAAACTACTAAAATATTAATTTGTTTTCTTATTAGCAAAAACTCTTTTATGAATGGATATCCCAGTCCATTACACAATCTGAAGTTATGGTGGATTCATAGGAAATATAGTCATTCTATATTCATGTGAGCTAAGTGTATGTATTGATAAGATAAATAAAACATTTAAGAAGAATGTCAAACTACAGGTTAATTGTAAATACCAGCTTAAATTTAATATAAAAGCAAAACAATACTGTAGTGTGATCACAATTATGAAGAGATGACTGCACTTCTTGAGCGTTTAAAGTGACAATGCTCCCAAGTCCTGGGGGCACTATATTTCAGTATAACCACATTTTAGAATATATTATTGCCTACATAATATCACCACCTGTTGGCCTTTCTCATTACAGCTGTACATTGTAGGGAGCATGCTTTTTATTTTGTCCTTCAGTAGTGCTCCTGTCTCCTTCTTAATCATATTGTATATTTTCCTTCTTCATTTTTAAATGCTTATACTACCATACAGTTACCTGCACTGAAAAAGTATACTATTTGCTGTAACTGAACTGATAAGTAAACATTTGTATGCAATTTGCTTTCATTTGCCTTCCAATTCAGTATCATCTCAAGTCTTGAATATTGGCTTTTAGTGATTGAATTACATGAATAAATAGACCCTGATCCAGCAAAGCAGTTAAGCATGTGTGTAACTTTAAGCATGTGAGCAGTCCACTGAAATCAGTTATGTATATGCTCAAGTGCTTTGCTAGACTGGAACCATAGTGAGTAGCTGGGCCCTCAACAATAATCACTTTGGTGAATCACTAAACACTGGCAAAGAGTCCTGTGGCAGCTTACAGATTAACAGATGTATTGCAGCATAAGCTTTCGTGGGTGAATACCCACTTCATCGGATGCATGTAGACTAACTAAACACTGGCATGCCATGCTAAAAAGTTTTTATTTAAGATTTCCTTTGGTTTTCTTTCTCCGATTAGATGTAAACCAGACCAGTATTTCTTGACTCTGAATCTTGTTTATTCACCTTTTGTAATTAAGATATTTTGTCTGTCTGACACATATTACTCTTTTTTACTTTTCTAATTTACATTATACTTCCAATAGTTCTTTATAATTTTTCCCATTTTTTCATTTGCCAGATCTTTGGTACCTTTCAAATGCTAAATGCTGTTCCATATATCCTTAGTAACCAGGCTGGATTTTTCTGTCCTTTTTAATATTTAGGTTTTATTGGATGAATGTAGATTGCGCCTTCTCTAACTGTGCCTTAAATAATTGCCACTTAAGGGAATTAAGAAGTACAAGGGAAAGAAAATGCTGACCCATAGACTAAGCAGAGGGGAAAAACGTTCCCACTGGGTCCAATTTCATAAGAAGGACCATCAAGATAGTGACTAGGACTTGAAATTATGGGCTGAATGACCTCTAAAAAATTAGCAGTTCAAAGAGGAGCTTGTCTATAATTGTTTGCACTAAAGAAAGTGGGGATAGAGAGAAATCCCATAGAAGGAAGACTGCTTCCTTATTCTTGGTTCATAGAATATCAGGGTTGGAAGGGACTTCAGGTGGTCATCTAATCCAACCCCCTGCTCAAAGCAGGACCAATCCCCAACTAAATCATCCCGGCCAGGGCTTTGGCAAGCCTGACCTTAAAAACTTCTAAGGAAGGAGATTCCACCGCCTCCCTAGGTAACGCATTCCAGTGTTTCACCACCCTCCTAGTAAAAAGTTTTTTCCTAATATCCAACCTAAACCTCCCCTACTGCAACTTGAGACCATTACTCCTTGTTCTGTCATCTGCTACCACTGAGAACAGTCTAGATCCATCCTCTCTGGAACCCCCTTTCAGGTAGTTGAAAGCAGCTATCAAATTCCCCCTCATTCTTCTCTTCTGCAGACTATACAATCCCAGTTCCCTCAGCCTCTCCTCATACTACCTGAAAGGGGGTTTCAAAGAGGATGGCTCTAGACTGTTCTCAATGGTAGCAGATGACAGAACGAGGAGTAATGGTCTCAAGTTGCAATGGGGGAGGTTTAGATTGGATATTAGGAAAAACTTTTTCACTAAGAGGGTGGTGAAACACTGGAATGCGTTACCTAGGGAGGTGGTAGAATCTCCTTCCTTAGAGGTTTTTAAGGTCAGGCTTGACAAAGCCCTAGCTGGGATGATTTAACTGGGACTTGGTCCTGCTTTGAGCAGGGGGTTGGACTAGATGACCTTCTGGGGTCCCTTCCAACCCTGATATTCTATGATTCTATGATAAGTCATGTGTTGCAGTCCCCTTATCATTTTTGTTGCCCTCCGCTGGACGTTTTCCAATTTTTCCACATCCTTCTTGTAGTGTGGGGCCCAAAACTGGACACAGTACTCCCGATGAGGCCTCACCTCATCTTGGTTGACATATGAAATGAAATAATATACTGTACCTTGTAGTTTTTGTTCAATGTCAGAAGATCATTTAGTGGGTCAGTTCCAAAAAGGCAGATTAAAATATCTTAAATTCCAAAGGAATATTTTTATGCATGTCCTCTGTTAATCATATTCAAACACAGTAAAATATATTCATCAATACTATAATATAAGAATCTGGTGAAAGTGATGAAGAGAATGTGCAATATAAAGGACCTTGAAGACACTGCTAAATTCACATAGATTATTTTCTCCTTTAGCTGTATTGTCTAATTCTCATATAATATGCCCTGGCAGTGTTAGGGGGCCATAAAATGGGTACAAGGACATATAAATTACAAAGGGGCCTTAGTATAAATAAACATAGAGGTCTGTAGTCTTCGGAAAATGTCAATAACTGATCTAGACTTCTAGACACTGGGCTAAATTCACTGCTGATAGAATTGAATGCAGTTCCATTGACTTCAGTGAAATTTCACCCATTTACACCAACAGTTAATTTGTTCCATTGTCTTCAGAAGGGGGGGGATAAAATTATAAGCTGGTCTCTTAGCTCACGATGAAGAATATTTTCAACTACTGTACAATCAGCTAATATTATTATTATTATTCATGACACCTCTTTTTTTCAAAAAAAGTTTCAACAACCTAGGTGATTGTTACCAGAAGGTTTTTAAGGGAAAGCTTGATGCTTTGTAACTAAAGGAAAAAGCTGGTTACTATCTGACATTTAGGAATTGAAATGTAGGGGTAGTCATCGCATCTGCAAACAAGGCATTAGGACAGCTGCTACATTACTATTGTAAGTTTGTTCTTCTGTCTCTGTGCAACTTGCCAAAAATGTGCATTCTGGTTTCTATCTTACTGCATCTGTCCAAAGACCAGGAAATAACAGTAGGTGTAAATTCCTAGAACTTCATCTCCAGAAGATTTACCAAAAAATCAAAATATCTACTTTGAAGCAAAGATAATCTTGTGATAGTGACAAAGATAAACCCTAATTATTTTGGCTCAGGAGACATCCAAATCTTTCAGATTCTGGAAATTCATTTTATCTGAATTTTGGATTCAGAGTGCACAGCTGACATTCAGATAATTGGTGTTTGAAAATTCTTGGCAGCAACTATTTAACCACTTAGATGAAAAAAATTTCTGTCACAATAGTTTTTTTTTTTAAATGTCAAGGAGGTAATCATAAAGAAAAGAGTGAACTTTGGGGAATATAGTTTTAAAATGTCTAAAGTCCATGGACGTGAGTTTGTACCACAAAACATGTCTATGCCAAACACAGTGCATTTACTGGCGTAAAAGGTTTTAATACAATTGAAAATTGAGCCTTACTAAGGACTGCAAGATTTGGCCCTAACAGTCCCTTATTCTGGTCCTTTGTGTCACTATATTGTTTGTTGCTGAGCTGCTTCTTTGTTTGGCCATGCTAGAGCAGGACACTGGATGTGGTTTAATTAGACCACGATTTTATTTCTAAATGTCAGGGAGTATCCTGCAGATAAAAGTATACAGTGCAGGTAATTCCATAATCATTTACACATACCTGGGTTTCCCTCCCTTTACCCATCCAGGTCCCCAGTATCAGGTGCCTCTGCTCCACTCCACTTCGGAAATCATAGCTTTCCTTTCAACATCTGCCACCCAGGTATAGAAAACAGCTATTTTTTTAAAATAAGTAAAATGGGTTTACAGCTTCCAATTTATTTCCTCCTGTGATTGTTAATGAGGAACTCCCTTTAGCTGTCTTTATAAAGTCTACCCTCATTTGAACATAATGATTTCAAACTTTGGATGTCCATTACCTATTAGGACCTGGCCACTTCCCCCTCAAATGAGGGTTATGGGGGGGCTATAAAGGAGAGGGGGCTGGCTCCCTGCTGTATCAGTCCCCTCCACCCCCCATTTCTGCTTCTTTAAAGGATACCTCCTTTAAAGTCTTTTCCAGTTGATTTTATCTGATCACCATATACTTTCCCTACAGAGTACCTGAACTGGACATTTGCCCCATACTTACATCATGAGTTGCGACATCATAGCCTAATGCCCTTTTCATGTTTGTCCCAACTAAGCCCCAAACCTACTATGGGGAATGCACCTCACCTTGGCCAATCTGGCAGTGAGGGAAAAAATTCCTTTCCAGCCCTCCAAGAGAGGAGCGACTAGCATATAATCCCCACAGTGGATCATGACAAAACCTGGTATTTAACTGTTTCCATGGGGGAAGGAAGGGTGCTGCTGTGCCTGGTCTAAGTAAAAGAGGGCTTTTTCCTGCACCAGCATGGACCTAAATAGTCTCCTCTCTCTTTCGGTCACCGGGTGGATGTGATGGGTTAGTGTCTCCTTTTTTACCTGGTCTGATAAGCTGCTGCAGCAAGTCACTCTCTGGCTGTCTAGCCTTAAAGGGGGCCGCACCCCTTTTCCTACAAGCCAGACAACAGCCCCCACTGCTTAATGTGCGGTGAGGTCATTCTATTAGCCTTCACGTCATACAGGGTTTAACTTGGCATCTCTCAAGACTTTCTGTGATGTATGTTCAGCAGTTTG
Organism: Dermochelys coriacea; assembly: GCF_009764565.3. Classification (NCBI taxonomy): domain Eukaryota; kingdom Metazoa; phylum Chordata; order Testudines; family Dermochelyidae; genus Dermochelys; species Dermochelys coriacea. Next base: position 102,236,564 of record NC_050069.1, read on the forward strand.
CTCTTACATCCATCCATTCGTGCAAAAATTCGAAAATGTCAAAATTCATGGACCTATTTTTCAAAATATGAGAATCATGAAATCTGTAATTAAAATCTAGCCTTATGTATATCATAGATCATCAGAGCTAAAACAATAGTAAAATATAACCCTCCACCGTCTCTTTATTTTTAAAGTTCAGGGTTGTTCAATGCATAAACTATTCCTTAAACCTTTCAGCTCATGGGATTGACTAGTTAAGCAGACATATTTATTTTGATGTGTATAGGGATTTCAAATTTAGAACAAAATGATAAAAGTTTAGAATATAAAACAAATGAACGAAGCAGAAAAGCAGAGTCTCTGTTGGACGTCCAAAGTTATAAAGACAGTTAAACAGACATTAACAGTCACAGGAGGAAATCAATTGGAAACTGTAAACCCATTTTCCTTATTTTTTTTAAAAAAAAGCTGTTTTCTATACCTGGATGGCAGATGTTGAGTGGAAAGCTAAGATTTCTAAAGTGGAGTGGAGCAGAGGCACCTGTTGAAGAGAAAAATTTGAAAGCTTGTGGGATGCTATTTGAGCATGGACTAAAATGAATAAATAGTTCTCAGTGGTAAGGTTCTTCGCCATTGAGAATGTTGAGAAAGAATTATTTAAAGATAACTTTAAGGAAAGAACAGGGCTTCTTATTCTTGAAGGTTGCTGTAAAGCTGTTGTAGCTTTCATGTCAGCCAGTGGGGGGAAAATAATGTTTGATATTTCAGGAGCATGCTTTTTATAACGTAATTCAGATTTGATCATGAAGCACTTTTTGATAGGTAACCCTGCAGGTTCATAAAAGTGGCTCATGACCTGATGATTACCCTGTTGGTAAGGTGAGTGCCCATTATTTATCTGGTGAGTCTGCTGTACATAATGTGGAAAGAATGTTTTCTTGTGACAAGTCTCAAATTTGAAATGAAACACTGATAGGTGCATTTGATTTTTGTTTTTATTTTCAAAAACTCTCTTTATAGTTTGTCAGTTTGTAAGCTCTGCCTTCAGCTAAAATAACAGTTATTTTTTCTCCCAAACCATCATTTTGAAAACCAATACGTATCCTGTCATGTTAACATTAATGGCTCAAGGGAACTGATTAGAGTTATTTTTGCCATTAATTTTCTTTTAAATTCACTTTAAAATTTGTGATCCAAAAAGAGAGAATATTGTATACTTCTGCTGAGACTTTTAATTGTTCCTGACACTGATTGACAGAAAGAGGGGTTTTTTGTTGGAATAAGGGAAAAATACAAATGTTACTAAAAGCAATGGCAAATGTAAAATTGTACTTCTCTTCAGTTACATTTTAGAGATTTTGATAATAAAGCTTTTAGTGTATTTGGTTTTAGCTCCCATTAATACAACACTACACTTCTCAGAGCAGCTACTTGTTTTCTCATAGGTTGTTGTACATCTGATACTGACTTCACCATTCAAGTCTAGACTAATACATTGGTGAAATGTGAATGTCTACATTCTTGGCTAGGCTTTGCTATTTAATACTAACATTTCAAAGGGTTAAAAGGAAGTATTGCCTCCTGTGTCCAGTCATATTTAATCATAGTGTAACTGTGTCTGTTTAGAAAGAGCTATATATGAAATTGATTTCTAAGACAATTTGGTCCTCATTCTGCAAAGACTTATGCATATGAGTAGTCCCATTGAACTAATCGTGCACATAAAGTTGTTCATGTGGTTGCAGGAGCAGGGCCCATGTTAGAATAGTTTGAGAACTTGTGTTTTTGTGTAAGTCTGTAGAAAATGCTTGTTTTTTAAATAGTGCTTTTACTCAGTCCATACTACCTGGCCAAACCGTGTCATAAATAGTTTTAACAAGAACTGTGTTGACTGTATTAAACACAGTTTAATGCTCTGGGTAAGTGGATCCCTATTGACATTGATTGGTGGAACTAATTGACCTTGACCTTAATAAATTTTCCTAATATGTAATTGGAAACTAAAAACAGGAAAAAACAAAATTAGGCACGCAAGTTTAGTGTTATCTAGAAAGAACTACGACATGCAGCACAGGAAGAACAGTTTCTATGCTGTTAAACTGAATACACTGCAATATTTTCAGTAGTTCATGCAATATGGATTGTATAGAGGGAGATGTTTTCCAATAATTGAAAGCCTTAAGGCCGCGTAAGATTAGAACTGAATGTTTTACTGTTGCAGCTGTACTAGATGGGTGATTTAGGCAACCTGAAATGCATATTTTCACTTTCCACTAAACTTTTTTTCCACTTCCATCAGAACCATTAGAAAGTATGTCAAGTGTTTAAGTGTTTTTCAACAAAGTCAGAGTGTAATTGGATGGGATTTTATTTTTCTCTCTATCCTACATCTGTTGTAAGGATTGGGACATGAAATTTAAAAGTGGATTTACTCAACCTGGGACATACAAATATATTTTTAGTTTTAAATTCTCTTTAAAAATATTCAGTTAGGATTTATACATTATTAAGGCATCCATGGTGAACATTTTATCCTGTAGTACCATTGGTTGGTTTTGTTTTTATCATAGGGAACTGAAAAGTCCATTGGTAATTTTTTTATTAAAAAGCTTGTTAATCTCCATTGATTTCTAAGTTTGTTATAGATTCTTAGCTGAAAAATACAGTACATCACTGGCTATTCTATCACCTGACAGCAATTGATAAAGCATCCATGCAGAAAGTGTCAGAAAAGGTTAATATTTATTGATTTTTATGGTGCTGCAGCCAATGTAGTTTTGCCATCAAAGATGTATGGCCACCAGCAATGGAATCTGTAAAATTGCAGGTTGCACGCTAGTTTTTATTATAACCTATGTCAGTATTCTGGACTTTAAAAATGACAGATATTTAATTTAAGACAAAAGGCTCTGCATGTGCAGCTACTAAATACCTGAGACTGGAATTTAGTATTCTAAAACGAAACCCAAGAGCAGCACTTAAAAGCTCACGGGGAAAAAAAAACACAACCTTGCATTGCAAGCGACGATCACATTTAGCCTTTTCATTCACTTAACTATGTGCTATTGATCTGCAGAAGGTGCCCAAGCAAGTGATAACTGAAATTATGAGCAATAAAGGGATTGCTTCTTCAAACAAAAAAGTATATAATTAGGAGGGGTATAGGAGGGGGCAAAGCCTGTGTTTGGTTTTAAAAAGGAGTTTAAACAAAATGGAATGAGTGCAAAGCCGTGTTTAAATATATACAAGGAGAAATCTGGTTGCCTTGAAGCATAAATCCATGCTCTGGTTGCAGTTTATGTGTAAAAATTAGGAGTGCACCACAGCCTTTACATTTATCTCCATCAGTACTTGCCTGACAGAAAGGCAATCGGTTGGTTTGCCTACACCAATCAGGGACACAGAAATCTTTCAAAGCTTTAACTTTTCTGAATGTATCTGTAGTTTCCATTTTTATTCTATTTTTCACTTAGCTGACATTTTACACTGTGCTTTTCATAACTGGTATGGCTTTCTGGAAGCTGCAAACTATTCTGGAAGATATATAAATGCTACTTAAAGAGTTGAAAGTTACTCTAGTAAAAAAGAAAATATGTCCCAATCCTGCAGCCTTTATATATGAGTAACTCTTATTCAAGCAGACCCACTGACTTGGGTTGAACTGTTCTCAAGAGCATGGACAGCAAGACTTGGCCCTATATTTCAAGAGTATGAATTAAATTTCTATTTTTATACTACAAAAATACTATTTTATATACTATACTATACTATTTTTATACTACAATTTTGCATGCATGTGTTTCTCTTTTTTATTTTCTTTAAAGTCAATAGTGGTGATAGAGGGATAATTTCGTTAGCTAATGATAATTCTAATGGTAATCAACACTTTTAAGTTTTCCCTGACCTGTAGAATAAATTGTGTGGTGTACTGTAAACATACTTTATATCTCCTCTTGTCCGTACCACATTTTTCTATTGAAAAATTCTAATGGAGAACAGTGAGTGGAAAACTACTTACATAGCTAAATACCATTATAATATGTGGCAACTAAAATTCCAAAATTGAAAGAGAGGATACCAGGGAAAATCATGAATCATTTTACAAAAGCCACTGACAATTTGAAATATTCTCCATAAAAAAATTTTCTATCTTTCCTTGAACTTAGTAAAATGTAATATTTTAATTATTGTTAAAATAACTTGTTTAATTTTAAGTCAAATAAAATCCATTCTCATATTCTCATATAACTCCACCTTTTTTATTTTAATGACTCTCTCATTAATCTAACCTTCTCCATTTTTATTGTGCTTCATTTCCCCCCTTCAGATCACATAAAATTCTGACATTTTTTCTTTCATTCTTTTGTTTTTAACTTTCAAAACAAGCAACATCATCATCACTGTATGGTGTCCATAAGTAACTTCCACGCTGCAGCTACAGATGGCAGCTTAGTGACAGATGGTTTTTCAAACACTTTATTTCATTTTTAAAATTAAATATTACTGCTATAAACCATTCATTATCGTTTATAACACCTTCACCCCAAAATTGGTCATTACCTTAGGTAATGGCTGATATGTTGTGGCGTTAGATGATTTTAACAAACGATTTTGTGGAATTATTACTTAATTCATAATGTAATTAAACTTTAGTTCCCAGCAATGTACAACAGAAACCATATATTTATTTTAGCTTACATAACCATGAAAAGACAGCATTGCTTAAATCACCAACATTCATTGAATAAATAAAATTAATTTATTGCTAACTTGCCACATACATATGTGATATAATATTAAGAGGTGAAGAAGAAAAGAGGTTTTTCCCGACTGTCTCTTGCCGTTAGTTGAATGTGTACATATGGTAATGCACATCTAAGCATAGGGCAACATTCTGGCTTACCCTTCTGTTCATGTTGAAAATGGGGATCCAAAAGAGAAATCACAGGTCATAATTCTTTATTTCCCTAAATCCTATAGAATTAATATTTTGCCGAAAGACCACACACATTCTGACTGATCCTCAGAAGCATAATTCAAGCTGGCCTTTGGAAACAGAGGTGTGATATGCATATATTACTGCAACCCTGGGATCTGCCTATTACCACTAAGCACCCTCCTCTGCTTAGGGCTTGTTTACATAAACATTTTGTTTGATGCAAGCTGGGGTGTGAACCTACATCACTCTAGCTTGTTGTAGACTAACTGCCCGTGTGGACCCTGCTGATGTTCATCACTACTCCCATTTCAAAGAAACTAGATCAAATCTCACTAACGAACTGTTAATGTATGTCAGCAGGGTCCACATGGTCCCTGGCAGGCTAGTGCAGAGTAGATTCACATCCCAGTTGCCTGAACTAATCGTTTGTATAGACATCCCTAAGATTTCTCCTACTTCTGGAAGTAGTAATATGTGTCAGCAGCTTGCAAAACAGAACATGGGCAAAAACAATGGGGCAAACACCTGTTTGTGGAAAAATCAATGACAGCCAGAATTTGATCCTTAATAATTAAAGGCCCAGTTTTCAAATGTGGGTCCCTAAAGGGAGGCACCTACAGTGTATTCTCATTTGGACACTAAATACCCTTTGAACATCCTTAAATGATCATTTGGACACCTAGATCCCTGTTGTAAAAGCCCTCTATTTATCCAGAGTCAGTCCAGAAAGCAGCAATGTAAGGGGAAGATGTCCCTAGTTTGACTCCAGCACATTATCAACCCCCGGATCCACTGAATCCTCAGTGAGTTTATATTTTTGTTTGTTTATAAATGATGTACCTTGATTTTGTAACCATCACTATTATGACCTCAGAAGATGATTTACCTAATCCATCTTTAACATAATGTGTAAATCTTAGGCTATACTCTGATTTCCCCTACTCTGGACCAACAGATCGCTCTTTGCATGGTCTGTGCTATGGGATCTAGGGATACACTGCTATCGAGGCAGCTGACTCGTTTTGCCCCCTCATGGATCAAAAGGGTGTGATCTGGCCCTTAGTGAACAAATCTTTCAATGTCAAGTGAGCTAGAATAAAACCAAGCTGTGTTGGTGTTGTAGGGCTAGCAGGAGTGAAAAGTACTAAATGTTCATTTTTGTCAATAAAGCTGTCAGGAAAAATGCAAACAGGAAGCAACTATTGAGTTTATATGCTCACTTTTCTAGCCATAGCTATGCTATAAATAATTGTATACACTTACCTTTAAAGTATAGAATTTTTAAATTATAAATTTACAAGAGATTTTCTAATTTATGTGTGGTTTCAGAGTAGCAGCCATGTTAGTCTGTATCCGCAAAAAGAAAAGGAGTACTTGTTGTACCTTAGAGACTAACACATTTATTTGAGCATAAGCTTTCGTGAGCTACAGCTCACTTCATCAGATGTGTGTTTCTTTAAGTCTGAAGGCACTATCCACAAGAATGAACAAACAAACAAAGAATCCCACCAAAATTTGTCAACAGAATGAATAGTGCTGAAGTTATTTCATTATTTTTTATTTTAGGCCCTCTCTCCCCCCTTCTGGTATTTCTAAAACCTGTATAAAAGCAGTTGAGAGAAGTTAATGTGTGGCCTTGTCTCACTACTGTGGTACAGAAGCAGATGCAATCCAGAGGGGATTTGACCTATGGGGAGGCCAGGTGATGTTTGTGCTGCCCAATGTTCTACTCAGAAAGTGCAGCTTTAAATTGCTGTTTGTACACCATAGGAGATTTGTGAATAGAGGATGGCAGAGGATGTGCTGAATCAGTGCATTCTCCCAAGGTCTCAGCCAATTTTTAAGCATCCATTAGCCAGCTCTCAGCTTCCTGTGCAAGAGTGAGTGTCAGATGCCTTCTGCCATCACATCCCTCCGCCTGGACGGATGCTTTGCAAACAGTGCCTGCAGCCCTGGGTCCCACCAGCAGAGACTCAGCTCTGTGTTATGCTAATATATGTTTGAATAGAATGGAGAGGGGTTGGGGATTTTTTGGTAAGCTATCATTGAACAACAAAACAAATGACAGAGAGAATCCCCATTGCTCAAGTGGCATTAAGTAAAATATGGGAGAAAGAGGTGAAATTTCAAATGGCTTTTCAGTTTAAAGAAGGTTGAATTTTTAATCTCCATAATCAAAACTCTCTTCCTGCTCCCAGTTCTTTCATAAGAAACTGGGAAAAAGGTCAAAGATTTGGGATGTGGTTCTGCATGCACCAGATTTTCTTTTTTGCATGTCAAGAAAAATGGAACTTCAAGTGATTATAATGGAATTTTATTGTTTTGTTTTTAGTAATAGAAACAGTCTATACATTGGAAAATAATATCTCTAAAACACACTAACCTATACATTTGATTTCAATATGAATACTCAAGATTGCAAGCACTGTGGACAATAATGTTGGCAGAAATGGGCCCATAAATTGTACATACCAATACATCCATGTCAAGTTTATATTTTGACTCTTATTTACAGTATCCATTTTAACAAAGATTAGTGTTTTAGGCTAGGAAGGAATACATGTTTTTAAATTATAAAAATAAAACAGACACTCTCCCTTCTCATTAGAAAAACACAAGATGTACAGAAAAACTTAGAGGTGTGTGTGTGTGTGTGTGTGTGCATCTGTGAGTGTATGTATATCTTATCATGGAGACTAGCAGTTATTTCTCAGAGAGATTCCTTGGGTTTTGAATTCTTCCTTAATGGGTTACCAAATAGGAATTACTCTTTATGTTGCAATGGCACCATTAAAGGCATGTCTGCATTTCAAGCTGGTGATGTAATCCCCAATTTGAGGAGACATAACAGTGCTAGCTCTGATTGACCTAGTATGCTAAAGAATATAGCCATGACAGTACAAGTGGGGGGGGGGCTAGCTACCCCAAGTATGTATCTATCCAAGAGTATGTCCCTCCCATCATTTGCACTGCCATGGCCAAACTATTTTTAACACTCTCCTTTAGCTCGGATTTACACACCCAGCTTAAAGTGTAGACTTGCCCCAAGAGTTGCCCAAGCTGTTGACATGAATTTGTCTATAACCTAAATTATCACAACTATTATATACAACCATTGCTAACTTACATTAATTACAACCTAATTTTTTTCAATTACAGTCTATGCACAAGATTTCAGTTAATTTTAACTCTATAGAAAGTTTGAAGTATCTGTGTTATTGCCTTCATAAGAGCATTTGGGACAAAGAAAAGACAGACACAAATGCTAAATTTCTTAGGTGACTCAGTTTTTAATACATTTTAACTCATAAACTAACAGATTTACTTATAAATTTTCAGAAAAATCATTCTGTATTCAATGAATAATTGCCTGTACTTTTTTGAAGGATATGCTGTATTTTTCATATGAAAAGAGGCTGAATCCCTGCTTTAAGTGCAAAATAAGAATCAACTGATGGCATCACAACTAGTGCCTCCACAATGTATGTATATAAGTGAGTGTGTGTAGGTGTTTATAGAAAAATTCTAGAATTCTGGATCAGTGACGCTTATTAGAAATCTAAAGATTAGATAATGCTGCAAGGAATGTGAATGAGGGTCCTAGGGTAAATGGTACTGGGTGTGGACTGTTGATTACTAAAAGTAGTGAGGTATGACAGTAGACGCTGTACAGTTATATTGTGTGTATATTTAGGAAACTGCTGTTCTTTTGTTTTATTTGTATAAAGTTTAATTCAGTTTATTTGAATTACAAGTAATTTACTCATGTTGTTATCTTCCCACACTGCATTAAGGAAGAGATTTTTGTTTTAATTACACATTTCCAGATATAGTACAGATAGTCATGCATTGGCTATTTGAGGGAAGTGTGGGGAGGATGACAAAAAATGATAATTTTAAATATTAAGATTGTAACTACAAAATCATAATATATTTCTCAATATCTCTAATAAGCAGGTTTTTTTCTTGTCTTTTGTTTTTGTTTTATTAGCTTTTCTGTGGTGCTCAGAGTTAGTATTTGAGTACCTCACAATACCCCATGAGGTAGGGATCTGTCCTTTTGTCAGGGTTCTCTCCCCACTCTGAACTCTGGGGTACAGGTGTGGGGAGCCACATGAAAGACCCCCTAAGCTTATTTCTACCAGCTTAGGTTAAAAACTTTTCCAAGGCACAAATTCTTCCTTGTTCTTGGACGGGATTGCTGCCACCATCAAGTGAGTTAGACAAAGATTCAGTAAAAGGACCACTTGGAGTTCCTGTTTCCCCAAAATATCCCCCCAAGCCCTTTCACCTCCTTTCCTGGGGAGGCTTGAGAATAATCTACCAACCAAACAGGTAAACAAGATGAGCACAGACCAGACCCTTGGGTTTTTAGAACACTAAAAACCAATCAGCTTTTTAAAAACAGAACTTTATTAATAAGAAAAGGTAAAAGAAGCACCTCTGTAAAATCAGGATGGAAGATAATTTTATAGGGTAATAAGATTTAAAACACAGAGGATTCCCCTCTAGGTAAAACTTCAAAGTTACAAAAAACAGGAATAAACCACAAGCTAAAACAAAAGATAATCTAACATATTTCCTTGCTTTACTTACAATTTTAGTAAGCTAGATTCTTATTTCAGGTAGGGTTTTAGGAAAGGTTTTTTTCCTGCCCTGGTCTCTCTCTGTCCCAGAGAGAACAACCAAGAAAACACAAACAGAAAACCTCCCCCCACACATTTGAAAGAATCTTCTTCCTATATTGGTCCTTTTGATCAGGTTATTTGAGCTTCTTAACCCCTTACAGGTAAAGGAGGCATTTTATGCTACCCCTAGCTATATGTTTATGGCACCTTTTTTATAGATTGGAAACTGAAGTGCAGAGAGGCAAATGACTTGTCGGATACATACAGGAATACTATGGAAGACTCAGGAGTCAAAGTTTCTAGTTCTCAGAACACAAAGCCATTCCTCCTCTCACATGGCACACTGTATTTTTAAAGTTAACAAATAGAATCTTTGATCTTTTATTGTGAAGAGACAGTTCCTTCTTTCCTCAAGAAATAAATAGAGATAAATCCCATCCTTACCAGTGTGGCGAGAGTAAGCAGAAATGCTGGGTTTTGCATCTGTTGCTGCAGGAATCCTGTTGCTCTATTCAGTAAGACTCAGATGAAGCTCGAAAGGCATATACTCTGGATTGCATGCTTGTGTTTTTGTGTAAAGAAGCAGAATGCTCTTCTGACTATCACTTGCTACTTGATAGCAGCATTCCTTATTAAAATAAATAAATAAGTAAATAAACTTCATTATTCTCATAACACAGCAGGTCAATGGCAGAGCCAGGACTAGAATCCAGTTCTCTCCATTCCTTGTCCTGTGCCCAACCTATTACCTACTTTTATTATTCCAGCATATTGGTCTAAAAGACACCATTTCACAATAGTGGTGCTGCTGTCTTTTGTAAACATTGTAGTTTATTTTAATAAGGGTTATGTTGTAGCTGACTTGATGAATGGATAACCTGAAGACCATGCCTTCTTGCAGGTATATGGTACACATGCTAGCCCATTAGCCATCATTTTTTACTAATGCTCTGTGTAGTACCATGAAGCATGGCCCTGCAGCTTACATGGGCAATAGGGAGAGGCTTGCTATGACCACTTCCCCTCCTATCAACCTATGCACAGAAGAGCAGAGCAGAGTATGAATTAGAACAGATGAACACAGTCTTCCACTCTTGTGGCTTCAACTGCTTAGCACAAAACAGTCAGAAAGCTGTCCTAAAGTGACAACCAAGGTCTCCCCCGATACAAGTGAATCCCCAGGTGGTGTAAACCTGGCATAGCCAGCTCTATGTCACCTATGTCTCCCTTATATGTATCCCTTTCCCCATCCCAGAGGGCATGCTGAGGGTCGGGGGGACCAGGCAGAGGGCACAGCGCTCCAATAGATCTTCATCCACCATAATCATTGGCTCCCAGACAGCCTTCACTTGAGCAGCCTTGAGGATGTCCTTAATTATGTTAAAAGAAAAGGAGTACTTGTTGCACCTTAGAGACTAACAAATTTATTTGAGCATAAGCTTTCGTGAGCTACAGCTCACTTCATCGAATGCATCTGATGAAGTGAGCTGTAGCTCACGAAAGCTTATGCTCAAATAAATTTGTTAGTCTCTAAGGTGCCACAAGTACTCCTTTTCTTTTTGCGAATACAGACTAACACGGCTGCTACTCTGAAACCTTAATTATGTTGTAGTTTAGAGCCACCTTCTCCCACCATCTCAGCAGTGCCAAGTGTAAACTCAGTATGGTTGAATATTGAGCTCCTTAATTTTAATAGGTAAAAATCTTTAAAAAAAATTCTACCAGCAAACCCCCACAAAATACTGTGACTTTAATTAACTTACCACTTTAGATCTGTGATTTCTTTTAAATTGTCATACCAGTCTAGTTGTCTCTTGTGTTTATGTACTATAAAAGTGTACCTATATTTTTTCTATGTTTGATCATTAACAGGTATATTATTTTGCCAGTATATACTGTGAATAATATTTTAAACAAACCCTCTTCTGAGTATACTGTAAACTCAAGAAAAACATTGGTTTTGCCTGAAGGTTTTCATTTCTTTTTCTTTAGTATTAAATTAATATTTTAAGAGTGACTAAAATAAGAATTAGACAATTTACCAATTTTATGCTGAACTGCTAAATGAAATTGAAAAACGTAGGATGAGTGGCCAGGTTATAATTTTAATCTCTATAACTATTATTCTATCTTGGTTTAGGAAGCCTACTAAAGCACTGTTTAGCTATACTATGGTAAGGACTCTCTCTAAATATTAGGCATATGTCTTGGAAAAATATCTTGTATCTGATTCTTCTTTTACCATGCAGTGTTATTGTAATTGTGCTGGTCCCAGGATATTAGAAAGACATGGTGGGTGAGAAAATATCTTTTGCTGGACCAGCTTCTGTTGGTGAGAGAGACACGCTTTCAAGCTTCACAGAGCTGTGACACTCTTAGTACCTTTCCCAGACCTGAGGAAGATCTCTGTGTAGCTCGAAAGCTTGTCTCTCTCACCAGCAGAAGTTGGTCCAATAAAATATATTACCTCACCCATCTTGTCCTTCTTATTTTACCAGTATAAGTCAGGAGTAATTATTTCACAGATGTCAGTAAGTTTAGGCCACTGTAAAACTGCTTTTGATTTTAAAAATTGAGGGGGGAAGCCTTGAATGTGATTATTTGAGCGTGTCTATTAGTCACAAGGGTCAATGAGTTGGATAAAGTGCATTTTGATGTAATGTGGCAGATTCTGAAGACCTTTGTTCCAATAAGAATTCTTGTGGAATCCAGTACTATACTACTTAATGTGAGAAGGGGTGGCAGAAGCTTACCCTTAGAACATAATGTACTTTTTAAATTAAATGTAAATTAATAATTGGATACCCTTTGAATAAGTATATCTTTAGTAAATAGATATTTATTAGGATGTTTGATTCCACCATAATGAAGCAATCATAGATGCATTCCATGACAGACCTTCATCTCGTTACCAACAATCCTCTTTTCTCCTCTTCTCACCTCCCCTAAAAAATGAACATAAATATTTTAAATGATAAATAAAAAGTTAACAAGTAAAATGTTGAAGTAGGACTTGAGGAAGGATTAGACTGAAAGAACAGTTTTATAATCATTATAATTAATACCTATCTAGCACCTTTCATCCCAGAGCACTTGACCTGTGACGTACAGAGAGCACCACTGAATGGCAAACAGTTTTGGGGCAAAATTCAGCTAATAGTGCATAGTCACTAAACAGAAGTGCACAACATTTTCTTAATCTTTCCACCAAGACTGGCTTTAGACTAGAGCTTATGCGCCAAGCAGCACTAAGGGCCAGAGACTGCCACCCTTTCTCACACTGAGTAGTATCTTACTCCAAAAGTATTTCCACTGATTTCATCCATAATGTATTAATATTCTTTTGTTCTTGAAGTTCTTTTGTTCTTGTTTTTGAAGTTGACTAGCCAGGTATCATTTGTTACTGTGATTAAGCAATCTGTGTGGTACTGAGCTTCTTACAATGTATGAAAACCAATGCCTTGTTTTGGTTACTTGGTGTTGGGAATCCCTGTGCATGTTGCTTCCTCAGCACCTCTTTTCTTGCCACATTTCAGTTTTGCATTCCATATTTGCCTGTTCCTCATTGAATACCATCCAGACTGATCTGCCATAATCATCTCTTACTTATTCATGCCTTTGCCGCATGCCTTCAGGTTGAGCTGTTAAATATGTCCTTGAAGCAATTTCTCTGCCCACCTTGTGAATGCTTGCCAAGTCTGTTCTGGATGCACAGAATACACATGGGAGTTATATTGTCATTCATCCAAACAACATGTCCTGCCTAACTGAGCTGTGCTTTAATTAGCATGGTCTCAACGCAATTGTATTTGCCATATTTAAACACTTATCAGCTGGTAACATTATACTTCACTTTAGTATGCATGATGAACCTGAAGTTGAACAGAGGAAATCTGTCAACATTTAAGCATGGAGGAAGTACTATATCCAGGCTTCTCAGCCAGGGAGAAGTTAACATGACAAATACAAGTCAGTTTTTAGTTTAGTGCACAGCCTGATCATGTGATAGTGCTAAGAGAATATTATGAGGTGAGCATGAGCTACACAATTAATAAAAGCAACATTCAACAGCAAGTCATTGAAATCTGGAAAACAATGCAGCAGAACCTAGCACCACTTACTTTTGCAGGTGCAGGCACATACCAACATCACCAGCATAGTGTGGCTTTTATTTGACTATAAACTTAGAGATCCTCTTGAGTTTCAATAAGCATAAATAAGAAACAATCTCAATTAAGTCACAGATCTGCTCAAGTTAGAGGCCTTTAGATGTATAAACACTGCTGAGGATGCTCATGTTCAGATGTTTTGTGATAATCAATTACAGCAGAAAAGATAATGCCTTAGAGATTTGGTGTGCAAACACAGCCCTGTTACACTTCATTGGAAGTATTGAATGCTTCAGAAAAAGCACCATCCACAAACACTCTGTCCAGCATACCATTAAGTAGTTGACCAACAATTTTAATGTGCTTTCCAGACATCTGATCTTGGGCAACACTTTCCATAATCCGGGTCTGCTGAGACTATTTCAATTGCATTTGTCAGCTCAATAAAGACTGAGTAGAGATCCATGTTCTGTTCTTTATATTTTTCATGCTATGCCAATAGTGCTTCTCTGTCCTTTAAATCCTCACTGTATTTCCAGAAATAAATTCTTTGTAACACTGGCAAGAAGCAATTAAGAAAGCATCTTGCTAGAATACTCCTGGCATTAGAGAGTGGTCCTTACAGCTACTGCTCTCATACTGTTTCACTTTGTGTTTGTATAAGGTAACTGGTTGCATCTTTGGGATTCTCCAGGACTATACAATCTCACTAAATTTCTTCACTAAGCAGATGGATCTACACGACAGTCCCTATAGTTGTAGATTCCTGACAGTAAGCCATTAGAAATAAATAACTCTCCTCTGAGCTAATCAGTGTATTAGTTTCAAGTGTAATAATCTCATTCATTTTTTATTGACATACTGCTTTATTGCTATGTCCTGTCACTTAATCATCAGTGGTGTTAGGCAACCTATCTATCAAATTGGTCCAGATTTTCATTGGACTGTTGCAGGATCTCAGTTTTGTCAGTAATTGGTATTACCTCTGTCTTTCAGTGGGACAGAACCTGTGTTACAAGGTCCATAAATGTCCTTGAGAGCATTGTAGATGATTTTGTGTGTCATTGGTTAACAAGTCATTGCATGTCATGACTCCTATGCTGCTACTCATTTTGCATAGATTAATTTGTATTGTTTTCAGCAAATCACTGCAATATACCGGGTTCAACAAAACTTTGTGTGCCATCATTGTGTTTTCCATAAGTATTTGGTCTTTTCTTTATTCTCACCAAACTGATGTTTGTACTTTACTGAACAAAACGAATGATCAGGCATCAGTAGTATGTTAACAGTAACATGTTGAATGAGGAAGTCAGTCTCAAACTTGGAGTCTCTATTTTCTGGAACCTGGAAAGAAATTAGATTAGTATGGTAGTGTCATAATATAAAGGGAAGGGTAAACACCTTTAAAATCCCTCCTGGCCAGAGGAAAAATCCTTTCACCTGTAAAGGGTTAAGAAGCTAGGATAACCTCGCTGGCACCTGACCACAATGACCAATGAGGAGACAAGATACTTTCAAAGCTGGAGGGAGGGAAAAACAAAGGGTCTGTCTGTCTGTCTGTGTGCTTTTGCGGGGGACAGAGAAGGAATGGAGTCTTAGAACTTAGTAAGTAATCTAGCTAGATATGCATTAGATTATGATTTCTTTAAATGGCTGAGAAATTAGTGTGTGCTGAATAGAATGAATATTCTTGTCTTTGTGTCTGTAACTTAAGGTTTCTTAACTTTTTGTAACTTAAGGTTTTGCCTAGAGGGATTCTCTATGTTTTAAATCTAATTACCCTGTAAGGTATTTACCGTCCTGATTTTACAGAGGTGATCCTTTTTACCTTTTCTTATATTAAAATTCTTCTTGTAAGAAATTGAATGCTTTTTCATTCTTCTTAAGATCCAAGGATTGGGTCTGTGGTCACCTATGCAAATTGGTGAGAATTTTTATCAAGCCTTCCCCAGGCAGGGGGGTGCAAGGTTTTGGTGAGGATTTTGGGGGGAAAGACATTTCCAAACAACGTTTTCCCAGTAAACCCAGTCAAACGTTTGGTGGTGGTAGTGGAAGTCCAAGGGCAAACGGTAAAATAGTTTGTACCTTGGGGAAGTTTTAACCTAAGCTGGTAAAAGTAAGCTTAGGAGGTTTTCATGCAGGTCCCCACATCTGTACCCTAGAGTTCAGAGTGGGGAAGGAACCTTGACTGGTAGTGATATTGCTGTACAATTTTAAATATTCATAGAATCATAGAAGATTAGGGTTGGAAGAGACCTCAGAAGGTCATCTAGTCCAACCTCCTGCTCAAAGCAGGACCAAACCCAACTAAATCATCCCAGCCAGGGCTTTGACAAGCAGGGCCTAAAAAACCTCTAAGGATGGAGATTCTACCACCTCCCGAGGTAACCCCTTGCAGTGCTTCACCACCCTCCTAGTGAAAGTTTTCCCTAATATCCAACTTAGACCTCCCCCACTGCAACATGAGACCATTGCTCCTTGTTCTGTCATCTGTCACCACTTTGAACAGCCTAGCTCATCCTCCGATATTTGAAGGCTGCTATTAACCCCCCCCCCACACACACACACACACTCTTTTCTTCTGCAAACTAAATAAGCCAAGTTCCCAATCCTCTCCTCATAAGTCATGTGTCTCAACCTCTTAATCATTTCCGTTGCCCTCCGCTGGACTCTCTCCAATTTGTCCGCATCCTTTCTGTAGTGGGGGGACCAAAACTGGACGCAATACTCCAGTGGTAGCCTCACCAGTCCTGAATAGTGGGGAATAATCACTTCCCTCAATCTGCTGGCAGTGCTCCTACTAATGCAGCCCAATATGCCGTTAGCCTTTTTGGCAACAAGGGCACACTGTTGACTCGTATCCAGCTTCTCATCCACTGTAATCCCCAGGTCCTTTTCTGCAGAACTGCCACTTAGCCAGTCGGTCCCCAGCCTGTAGCAGTGCATGGGATTCTTCTGTCCTAAGTGGAGATTTCTTTTGGGCCAATCCTCCAATTTGTCTAGGTCACTCTGAACCCTATCCCTACCCTCCAACATATCTACCTCTCCTCCCAGCTTAGTATAATCCACAAATTTGCTGAGGGTGCAATCCATCCCATCATCCAGATCATTAATGAAGTTGTTGAACAAAAC
The DNA here is from genome assembly GCF_009764565.3 of Dermochelys coriacea. Classification (NCBI taxonomy): domain Eukaryota; kingdom Metazoa; phylum Chordata; order Testudines; family Dermochelyidae; genus Dermochelys; species Dermochelys coriacea. The sequence goes on from NC_050069.1 coordinate 102,253,357, forward strand.
CAGCCCCAGGACAGACCCCTGGGGCACTCCGCTTGATACCGGCTGCCAACTAGACATTGAGCCGTTGATCACTACCCGTTGAGCCCGATGATCTGGCGAGCTTTCTATCCACCTTATAGACCATTCATCCACTCCATAATTTTTTAACTTGCTGGCAAGAATACTGTGGGAGATCATATTAAAAGCTTTGCTAAAGTCAAGATATATCACGTCCACTGTTTTCCCCATATCCACAGAGCCAGTTATCTCATTACAGAAGGCAACAGGTTAGTCAGGCATGACTTGCCCTTGGTGAATCCATGTTAACTGTTCCTGATCACCTTCCTCTTCTCCAAGTGCTTCAAAATGGATTCCTTGAGGATCTACTCCATGATTTTTCCAGGGACTGAGGTGAGGCTGACCAGTCTGCTTTTCTAAATAGTCCTTAACCTGTTCTTTCACCACTGAGGGCTGCTCACCTCCTCCCCATACTGTGCTGCCCAGTGCAGCAGTCTGGGAGCTGACCTTGGTCTGTGAAGACAGAGGCAAATACGCATTGAGTACTTCACCTTTTTCCACATCATCTGTCACTAGTTTGCCTCCCCCATTCAGTAAGGGTCCCATACCTTCCCTGACCACCTTCTAGTTGCTAAACTCATGTTTGGCTTTTACATCTTGTTGTTAAGTGTTGCCTTTCTACCGGACTCTGATTGAGCCGTATTATTGATAGATCATAAAATGAACTGGCAACATCTAACTGTCCAACATTATCTTAGATTTATATACTGCCACCCATTACCATAATATCTGTTTGCCTTCTATGTAAATCAATAGCAATTGCAAAGTCCCTAGGGGTATATCTACACTGCAATTAAAAACTCAGGCTGCAGGGTAGACTTCCGGGCTGCAGGACCCTGTGAGGTGGGAGGGTCCCAGAGCTCTGGCTGAAGCCTGAGCCGGAATGTTTACACTGCAGTTAAACAGTCCTGCAGCCCAAGCCCTGCGAGCCAGAGTCAGCTGGCACTAGCCAGCTGTGCATGTCTAATAGCAGAGTAAACATACCTTAGTGAGTTCATGAGTTTCTGGCTCTTCTTTTTAGGGGTATGGAAGTTCTGTATGCGGGCAGGTTCTGTTTCTGTTTTTGTTTTAAGAGAGGAGTGAGATAGCAGCTAGGAAGGGGGTAATTCTGAGTGTCATTCTTGTTGTGAAAAGGCTTTGTCAAAGAGAGAGCCTTTGCAATATTTTCTTAAGTTGCCCAGACTCTGATGACAACAGTTGCACATACTGTAGTGATCAGAACCTTCCCATGTGTGTGCTTGTGAGAGAAGAGGGTGCAAAGGTGCCTCTCAATCCTTCTCTTTCCTGTAGTTTGGGAACAGTCTCCCACCCTGCCTGTTACACCGGGTGTATGGTTCATTGGTTTGGGGGGGGCTGGCCCGACTACTGGCCCTGGATTGCTTTGCACAGATGTTGTCTCTGCTGCAAATGCTAGATCTTATCACACTCTTGAATATTATCCAACTTTACAGAAAAATACATCAGTCTTGAGATGGTAGAAAATACATTGTTTTGTCACAAGCTGACTTTTGTAAGCTTTTACATAAGTAATTAGCACCTGGAAAAACCACAGGGAAATACCTGCAGGGATTAATGTTCACCCAGTCTGTACTAGGTGTTGGGCCTGGTGTAGGCTGGAAGACAAGGACAGCAAGGCTTCTAATGATTGGAAGACTTAGGGCCGCACAGAGGTTTTTGGGATTTTAGGGCAAAATCTGAAACTGAACCCCACTATCCTTCCAAAAATAATTGCCATGAAAATAAAAGAGTTTAAGAATAGTGAAGGGGATGGGAGGGGGAGCGAGAGAGGGCCTAGACCTGTGGGGTCACTGCCCTACCTCTGAGGCTGGGGGGCTAGGTGGTCCGATAGGGCCCAGGCCCCTGTGGGGATGGTAGGGACTCTGATCTGCATGCAGCCGGGAAGAGGGGAAGCACTCCCTGTCCTGCCTATCCCTGATCTCCAGCCGGTTGCTAGTTGGAGGAGTATAGCCAACATGCTCCTATCTCTGGGCTCTTAGCCTGTTGGTCAGCTTGGGCTCAGTGTAATGATGCCAGCAGCAGTGATGGCAGTATCTGGGTCTGGCCAAGATGAATGACTCATTCCCTGTGCTATCAGTTTCAAGTGCTAAACTCTGAGTGTCACTGCGCCACTGTGTGCCATGTCACCATGCAACTCACTCAAATTTGGTCCAGCCACCCCTCCGTCATGAAACTCACACCATTTCTTCCAAAATGTTGTTCTTCCAAGACAAATGTTATAGCCGCATTTGAAAAAGCTGTGTATGTTTTCACCATGTTTGTTGCAGAACACGACTTTATTAACATGTAACTGAGTAGATCATAACCCATGGAGAATGGTAGTGTGACTTGGAAGTGCTTGAAAGTCAGTCTAAAAGGGATTAAGGAAGTTATCTTGGAATTATCACTTCTGTGAATCTATGGACATAGCTTTTCTTTTCCCCATAGACCTACGTTCCATTTAGATTAAGGGCTCTCAAACGGAAAATCAAGAGATTTTAACACAGGTGGTAGTCTTCACTGTCATCTTGTCCTCATGCAAGGGACATGTTTCTAGATATGATTAGCGATACTAATTGCATTCTATTTTCATATATTTTCTGGTGAAAAAAGGACCCAGGTGATTGTTTGGACCTGCTCACTGTTTTGTTTTTAATTAGTAATATTGGTATATTCAGCTCTTGCTGCCCTGTGCAGGTTTTTAGGCCTGGTGATACAAAGATATATGTATAGTTAGATAGATAGATAGATAGATAGATAGATAGATATACTGGTCGAATTATTTCAGTTTAAAAAAAATCAATTTTTTTTAAACTGAGATAGTTCTACCAGTACAGCCCCTAGTGTGGATATAATTACGTTGGTATAAAGGTGCCTATAGTTTATTTCCATGTATGGCATGGAGTCAAGGCCTTAGTCTCTAGTACCAAATCATCTCAAAGTTCCTAATGGCCATACTGATTGGATCACTGTCATAATGAGTTTACTTGTATTAAAATTACATTGGCCTAGCTGATTTCTTTATGAATAACTTCTACTTCTGAGCCTTATTTTGGCAGAGGCAGTGAAAACTGATGCAATACAGGCTGCTCTGCATTCCTCTAGAAGAAGTAGGTGTGTCTTCTGTTTAAACAAACAATAATAGTACTATCTCATGGCTTTCACTGTTACAAAAGACTAATTTTTACTTTTCGTTAATTAATCAGGTACCATAATTTTCCTTTGGAGGATCGAGGCATTATACCAGTACTTCAGGTGATGGCAAAACAGTATTTCCTATGCAACCCTTTATATTTTACCTACAATGTTCACTCACCTAAAAAGCACCCTATGAGGGAGGAGTTATCCATTCAAGGCTAGCTTATTTCTTTTCAAAGTGTGTTTAAAGTATATTCAAATTTTTGCATTATTTAAAGCACTGTAGCAAAACTGTGCCACTAGCAACTTTTCCAGTTAATCCAGTAATAATTATGAGTAATTTCCTGGTCCAGCTTCCAAGCTGTCAAGAAAGACTAAATTCCATGATTTTAGAGTAGCAGCCGTGTTAGTCTGTATTCTCAAAAAGAAAAGGAGTACTTGTGGCACCTTAGAGACTAACAAATTTATTAGAGCATAAGCTTTCGTGAGCTACAGCTCACTTCATCGGATGCATTTGGTGGAAAAAACAGAGTAGAGATTTATATACACACACACAGAGAACATGAAACAATGGGTTTATCATACACACTGTAAGGAGAGTGATCACTTAAGATAAGCCATCACCAACAGCAGGGGGGGGAAGGAGGAAAACCTTTCATGGTGACAAGCAGGTAGGCTAATTCCAGCAGTTAACAAGAATATCAGAGGAACATGAGTGAGTTATTTATATATATATTTATATATATTTATGAGTGAGTTATAAATTCCATGAGTGAGTTATTTTCTCAATGGAAGAGAAATACTCCCAATATGTTGTACTCCTAATTTAAATAATTGATGAGAATACATTTTTGAAAAGAGACATAAGATTGCAAAAGCAAACTGCAAATTGTGGTTTACTCACATGTATCACAGCAGTGCTTAAGCAAACAGCCCAGTGTTCAAGATTTCCAGTGAGACAATGACACTCTCTAAATGGTTTTTCCCTAACATTGCTGCTTCTGCTCTGCAGCTTTGATCCTTATTCTGATATCAAAAGTATCAGAATAAGTAAGTTTTATTCTCTATCAGAAAATAATAAAAAAGCTACTGCTCTAAGTAAATTTATTTAACCACTGAGGGTAATGAGAATTATAGTATATGAATAAGCTTATGAAAAAATCACCATTATGTGTCTCTATTTTTCAGAAAAAAGTACATATAATGACCTCTCTTTTCCAATATTATTTGAGATACCAAGGCACTCTTAAACTACATATTAGTATGTATGTAAGCAATCTTTAACAGTATTAAATGCACAACTCTTGATACAAATATGGTTGGTATATTGCTATATCCATTCTTCTTGAGGACAAATGCTGTTTATCTTCTTGCTGGAAGAACACATTTTCACAAAAGACAGTTTGAATTTGATCACTTCCTGCATTGAGCACCTAACTTAGACACCTTATGGTGATATTTAAATTCAAACCCAAAAAATATAGCCTGTTGTACTAGTACCACAGTGCAATGAGCCACTGTGGCAGTCAATACTGTACTCTAACTAGAGTCACACTGGTAATATATAGCTATAATTCTGCTTCAATTAAAAGCATATTTCAGCAAAAGCCCAGGATATGGTGGCTGCTCTATGCACTTTAATAACACAAGCCCAGAACTCTGCTTATGCTAAATGCATATTGCTAAAATGGAATCAAAAGTTTATTTCACATAAATAATGACTGATCATATTGGGACAAAAAGAAAAGGAGTACTTGCGGCACCTTAGAGACTAACAAATTTATTTGAGCATAAGCTTTCATGAGCTACAGCTCTTATGCTCAAATAAATTTGTTAGTCTCTAAGGTGCCGCAAGTACTCCTTTTCTTTTTGCGAATACAGACTAACACGGCTACTACTCTGAAATCTGTCATATTGGGACAAAATCCTGTATAACATAAATGCACATTCATGACCACAACCCAGAAAATGTTGGTAATCTATACATGCTGGATAAAAAAAAAAATAAGTCTATTTCACCTGACTTCCTACTGATGTTTTTAAAAGAAAAAAACTCTAGTTATTTTCTCTGGGAAAGGAAAACTGAAAAAAAACCTCTATATATACAATACCAAACTTCAATACAAGTATTCAATTGATTCTAAATATTATCATACTATGAACACAGTATAACATGACATTTGGGGCTACTGATGTCTTGTTAATGTGTCCTGTACTTAAAGATAAAACTGGAAATGCAGAATTCTTATTGCATTAAAATCACAAAAGTCCAAAATAATTTATTCATAATTTTTATGTAATGAAGTTGTGCATTACATTTAGAAATAAGAGTTTGCTGAAGTACTGAACGATGTACTTACAATTTTCCCTTGGAATTTGTTACTTAAAAATATGTAGATATATTTCTGCAAATCTGAATACCTCAAGAGTATGACATATTTGTTCATATGATTATTAACACAATAAGGGAAGTTGGGTGTTGCAATTTACTCCTGGATGAAATCGTGAGATGTTACTGTAATGGTCCAAAATGAGAAATGAGTAGCAAATGTAATCTATGTTCAGAAAAACACACCTATTTTCATTTACTCTAGCTCCAATATATAGTAATCTGTTTTATATATATATATATATATATATATATATATATATATATATACACACACACACATAGTAATTTATGTTCAGAATTACCCATTTTCATTTATTCTTGCGCCAGCATATAGAGCAAAGATGTTGAAAATATTTTTTTCCAACTATAAAAACTATTCATCTGATCAATTAATTATATGACCGTTTTTGCTTAATAATATACTATGTGACAAAGTTCCTCCTCTGCCTTGGTGGGTCCTGCGCTTATTGGCGGATTTGCTTGCCTCAGAGGTTCACGGCAGCCCTCAGTTTGGCCATTTTTGTGGCTCAAATCTGCTGTTCACTCTGTTAGCCTCATCACTGGCCAGCATAGGGAAAGGAAGAAGAACAATCCCCACAGTCTCTGCTGATCCACCTTGTGGATCGGGGAACGGGCCAGAGACCTTCCCCTCTGGTGGAACCCACAGTCCAGTTCAACTCCTCCAATATCAAGTAGGGAGTTGGGGGGATGGAGGGAACCCGGGCCCGCTCTCTACTCCGGGTTCCAGCCCAGGGCCCTGTAGAATGCAGCTGTCTAGAGTGCCTCCTGGAACAGCTGTGCAACAGCTACAACTCCCTGGGCTACTTCCCAATGGCCTCCTCCCAACACCTTCTTTATCCTCACCATAGGACCTTCCTCCTGGTGTCTGATAATGCTTGTACTTTTCAGTCTTCCAGTAGTATGACTTCTCAATCTCAGCTCCTAGTGCCTCTTGCTCTCAGCTCCTTGCTGAACAACAAACTGAAGTGAGGTCCTTTTTAAACTCAGGTGCCCTGATTAGCCTGTCTGTCTTAATTGATTCTAGCAGCGTCTTGATTGGCTGCAGGTGTTCTAATCAGTCTGTCTGCCTTAATTGTTTCCAGAAAGTTCCTGATTGTTCTGGAACCTTCCCTGTTACCTTACCCAGGGAAAAGGGACCTTCTTAACCTGGGTCTAATATATCTGCCTTCTGTTCACTCTCCTGTAGCCATCTGGTCTGACCCTGTCACAACTAACAAAAACATAGAAATAGAAATTACACTTTTTCTTTGGTATAGTTATCTGTTTCAAAATTTACCTGGAGGTACAATATTAAAAGGTTACGGGGTTTAATATGTTTAGGGAAGAATTAAGATTCTAACTATATCACTTCTTATAGGTTTTATATGGATGTTACTCCACTAGCTTCATTAGAGATACTTTACTAGTATTTATTTACTTCTGATTTATAATCCCAAGATTAACTACTGTGGCTCCATATCTTGGAATTCTTGGTTTTTCTATCCCAGAATATTCTTATTGTGTTTCAGTCAAAAACCAAAATGCATCATATTTAGTTGGCTTTAAAGTTTATTGTGCTATATATACTCAAAATAGATATTTAAACCTTGATCATGAACAGTTTTAAGCATGTGAGTATACTACAGTATTCTCATTGATTTCAGTGGAGCTAACCACATGCGTAAAGTTGTAGTTGCAGGATTGAGGCCTCACATTCAGTGCATATATGTTTTTAATAATCCTACATATAAAAATAATTCTACTTATAAATGTATGTGCAAAGAGGACATATGATAAGGGTATATAAAATGAAGAATGGTAGATAAGAGGTAAATTGTGTTCCTGTTGACCCTTTTTTTAATGCAAGAACAAGCAGCTATCCAATAAAATTGAAAGGCAACAAGTTTGAAACTGACAAAAGTATCTTTTATGCAACCTACAGTTAAACTGTGGTATTGTCACAAGATATCATTGAGATCAGGAGTTTAGTAGGGTTAAAAAAAGATATTAGACTTTACACTCTCTCTCTCTCATGTATTGGAGAAAAAATGGCCTCTTTTGTCAGTTATTCTGTAATTGTCCGTAATGGGGTTTCTTGACTCTTTTTCTTGTCATTTCATAATGACAGTTGGCAGAGTCAGGACACTGAACTAGATGGAGCATTGTCTATCTTCTATGATAACTTCCTTATTTCTGTATGTACATTCTTATTGAAAATGTGCATGAATTCCATCTTTAGTAATGCCGTATATTCAATTAAATTAATTGCAGAGATCTATTATTTAAACTGTGGTAGCGTCCACCATGTGCAAAGTGCTTTCAAAAAAAAGAAGATGCCATATCAAGCTCCAAAGAGCTTGTAGTCTAAAAATGACTATGGGTATCTATCTGCCTATGCAGTATTAGGGCCCTGATCATTGAGATGAAAAGGTATTTTTCAGCCAGAAAGGGAATGTTTTATTTGTATATAAAAGAACCTTTAATATTCAAAGAGTTCAGATATGATTAGGGCCATATTAATACACTTATATAAATCTATCTATCTATAAGCTTCAATTTATATAATCAAAATTCTCAAACCCCACCCCCCCCAAAAAAACAGTTCCAGGACCACAAAACTGAGAACCATTTTTCTAAGAGGAATAAAATTACCAGTAGACACCCAGATGCTTTAATGTAAGATAAATTCCAGTAGTATGAGTAGTCTAAAATTATCATCATCAATGAGTACACTAATGAAACCTTTGTTTTTCTTATAATTTCAAACTGCAAAGGCAGGTCTTTGGTGCATAATAAGACGATAGCTTACAGTATCTGTTTTAATAAGTAATGTTCAGAATAGGAATGGTGTCTGATATTAATGTATTTTGAAACCTTTGTTAAGCTTTTCTTCTCTACTGAATGTTATTACATACAGTGGCCACAAACACAGATGGAACGGGACTATGTTGATAAAAAAGAGGATTTCCTGTCTTGTACTAATGTGTGTTGTCTGGCATGGAGTTTTTTTGCTAACTAATTGTCACTGAATTTTTATTTATGCTTTTTAATTAACAATTACATTTTAAATACCTCACATAAATCTACAGTCTCAGTATGTGGGGGGTAGGAGGGAGAGGCTGTTCAACTTTATGATGATGTTTTACCATGCAGAAATATTTTAGTACTAGATTTCACCAAGCCCTATTTTTGTAGAGGTTCTCTTCATGTTTTTTAACACTTTAGAAAGGCAACCTCATTTTGCTTTTTTATCTCCGTTTACTATGGGCTTTCACTAAGTGAAATTTTCTTTAACAATAAGTACATGTAGATTGTTTCCTGATATTTTATATAACATATTGCAGCTAATGACTGTTCAACCATTATAGTTTTTATGGGCATGAACGAGAGCACTTCGAATCAGAATCACCTTTAATTTCAATAATATTATTACTACAACAAATAAAGTACTTAGTTGCCTTTCAAGGTATTTTCTTTAGCCAAATATGTTAAAAGAAATAAGCACAAAGGATTTAAATTAAACTCTTTTTATATTGTAGTCTGCTCATGTAATTGTTTTCCCCCTACATTGAAAACTATTTTTTCTGTCCATATGCCGAAGATTTCTTTGCAAAGGTCCAGCCCCAGCAGGTTGATTACACACTTGTTACCTGTAATTCAATACAGCAGTGCCCTGTTTACAAAGTCCAGATTTCCTGTGCTGTCAGTTAGGGCAATCAGCACAAAGACCAAGAGCTTTTGGAACTAAATAAACAATGAGAAAAACATTCAGGGCTGCCAGTAACCCTTCACAGGTAATTTAACAGCCTTTGACTACAAGGCATCAGTTGTTGTAGATGTCTGCTGAGTATGAAATCTGACATTCTGTCTTTGCCATGTTCTGCCAGTAGGTCTGTACGTAATCTCTTGCTGAGGTTCACTGGAGCTCCTTCAGTGCATTGTGCTTTCATATTGAACCTAAGTGGTTTTATTATGACAGACGTCCACACCTGCATTCTGTCACATATGTGTCATGTAGTCTTCTGATACGATACATCAAATTATTTAAAAGTTTGGGATTCACTAAACTGGAATCTTTTACTCTTAAAAAATATATATACCAAGAAAAAATAGAACTTGACAAGTTCAAGCATTTTGAACTGTTCTTGAAAGATTTAAATATTAACAACCAGGCAATTGCCACAGTAGGATCAATGCAAATGCCATATAGATAGGACTCTGCTTTCATTACATGCAGAGAACAGAATGATCGCTATTTTGTAGGTGCCTTTTATGTATTGGAATAATTAGTGTTATTGTCTAAAACCTCATGTTTATGTATTTTTAATTTAACTTGTTTGCTTTCTGATACATTTGATGACTTTGCTGATGGTCTGGATAATGATTGCAGTGGCTGTTTTAAAGACTATTTACATGTATCAAAGCAGACAAAAAACATCTGTGAGGAGAAGAGCATAGAGACACGAATCCATCTGGGTCTGTATCAGAAATGTTCATATCTCTTACTTTAGCAATCAGATGGCATTGTGAGCAACCAAAAATAATGCACCAACCATAACCATCTATACAAATCCTAATATGTATCAATTTCAAGAATCAAGACCATAAATCAAGACCATAAAAAGACCAACAGTAAGTAAAATATTGATATAAATCAACAACCCAAACTATCACACAAATAAACATTTTATCAGATGAGTACAACGTCGTTAAGGGCTGTGCTTTATCCATACTCACTGTCACAAATTATTGCTATGATCATGGGGATTCCCCACCCTTTTTTAATTTCTGCTGTTTCAAATGGACATGCCATTCCCTGCATACTACTATGTTCTACATTTTACCCTATCTATAACTGTACAAATGTAAAAACTAAAGCCATTTTAAAAATGGCCTGTGAAAGGTCATTGAAAGGTCTGTGAGGTCTGTGAAAATTTGTCTTTTTTAGCCTGGTTAAAAATATACTTGCAGTACTATTTGAATCTCTGGCTGTCTATCAGTGACCTTTGAATTTTGAGCATTCTGTTATCTAATTATGGATACTTAGAAACTGGCTCCCTATTGTATCTTACACTTTTGACTATATGAATTTCTGCAAGCCTTATTGTGGTCAATTTCAAAGGAAATTCAGATGTGTTGGTCCTTACTGCTTATGTGTCCAGTTGATTCACCATGGCTGTCCGGTAACTGTATCTCAGGGAATGGAAATGTGCAGTTGTTCAGAAAAAGAGCTTTGAAAGACAAAGGTGCATCATTGACATCAGCCAAGGAGCTGCAGTTATTTACACACCTCTAACGTTGACGGTTTACATGGAGTTATATATCCAGTTTATACAGACCCTGCTGTGATACTTAGTAATCCCAGATGATGGAACACCACAGGCTGAAGGCTATTTACATCAAAAGGTATATAGTTCAGGTGAAAAACCCTAAATTCTGTCAGGATCCCAGGATTCTCTGTGTTCTTCCTGTGCTGCAGAGCAGTATGAAGCCGGAAGAGAGCTGTCAGTGTAAGGTAATGATAACTGTACTTTTATGTGAGAAAATGCAGTCAGGAAGAAAAGTGATGTAGAAACTCTGTGAAGTCAGGGATCTCATCAAGAAAAAATCTCTGGCATTGTGGTGCAGAGACTAACTTGTGCATGGTGCAAGCATGGTAAAGAATAAGAATTCTAGTATAAGAAAAGTTAACATGTGAGGCCTATAAAAGAAGCTATAAACTCATTGTGGCACACAGATCCACAGGAAGTAGCTAGGTCCTTGCTTACCCCAGTAGTGGGGCAGATTTCTTCAGACAAAAGTTAAATATTAGACAGTTTTCAAGGGCCAAAGAGAATCTGGTGGCAGCCAAAACATAATGTATATCAATCCAGTCTAGATTTAACTATTTTATTGTAATACTGTGCACTTTTGATTGACAAGAATAAAGATCTGAATTGAAAAGGTTTGAAACTGTCAGATGAAATTGATGGTGAATGTTGTAAGTTTGTTTTATGAAATTGTACTTGCCTTGGACAAAACTTCCTTAATATTTGTAAAGTGAAACTGGAAGCTGAACACAGGTATGCATTTTTTGCTTCCTATAAACTGTCCACAGGCGCCTGAGTTTGATAAGCTTTGGGGCATGTTGCATGGCCAGCCCATCTTTTCTCCCTAGGATTTGGGAATGTGGGTAGTGGCATGGGAAATGGGGGGGGCGGGGGAATAGAGAAATTGTTGAAGGATTTAAAGGAATTTAGGCATTTCTGTGCTCAGTGTTCAAACTTGACTGACTGTGAAATCTCATTTTGAAAAGTGATTTATGCATTTAGGAGTATTACCTGTCAATGGGATTGGACATTTTTGCCTAACTCCCATTTGAAAATTATATTTAGGCTCTGAAATCAGTTTGGCATTGCAATGTCTAAATACCTTTTAAAATTTAGGACTAAGTCTAAAATACAAATATAAATGTATTAAATCATGCTAAGTGGTTCTGTCGAGCCAAAAGAAACTGGCTAAATGGTGAAAGCAAAAAAGGCTGTTTAACTTCAAATCCATGATGGGTGTATGCACTGACTAGAGAGAGTAGGGAGCTGGAGGAAAAGATAAAGCAATGAGATCTGTGTCTTTTTTTAAAATGTCCAACAGAAGACCTGCTGTATCCTTCTGTCCATCAGAGCGTGCCTTACTCATTCCACCACATCATTCCTATTGATGTCAGTTGTTATAGTGTCATAGAAAGAAAGTCAGTCTCTGAGCTAAATATGCTCTAACCTATTCATTAGTGTAAAAGTTAGTACCAGGACTTGGATGCTTATCCAGAAAAGATTAATGACCTTGTATAGATTGGTATGTATTACTCTCACTGATCCGTCATATTCTGAAGATGGACTACAGTCATCCAGGATTGAAGGCATGACTCACTAAGCAAGGTGCTGAATCACCATGGCAAAGGTCTGTGTTCTTAAGAAAGAATGCAGTCTTTTGACCAGTCATGTGAACAGGTGTTTCTGGTTGTGGGTACTGTTTGGATGCCTACACTAAATTAGATACTGGGTAGTTAATGAAGTTTGATTGTCTGATAACCTAAGTAGGTTGAGACCATCTCAGGTAGAGGCTGGAACACCTTAGGATATGTCTTCACTGCAGAGTTAGTTTGAGTTAATCTACACTCAAGTTAAATCCTCTCAAATTAGTCTATTTTAGGTAAGAGCTGACATACTGCAAAACAACAGTTAAGCAACACAGAGAGTTTGTATCAGTAGCACAGAATATCTGAGTCTACACTGCAGTACTAGCTTGAGTATCAGTGGAACTTTAGCTTCAACCCACATTTCAGGACAAACTAGCTAATTTGAGTTTAAAAGATCCCCTAACTCAAGCTACAGATTCTTGTATCAGAGTAGTAGCCGTGTTTGTCTGTATTTGCAAAAAGAAAAGGAGTACTTGTGGCACCTTAGAGACTCACAAATTTATTTGAGCATAAGCTTTCGTGAGCTACAGCTCACTTCGTTGGATGCATTCAGTGGAAAATACAGTGGGGAGATGATTTAGATACACAGAGAACATGAAACAATGGGTGTTACCATACACACTGTAAGGAGAGCAATCACTTAAGATGAGCTATTACCAGCGGGGAGGGGGAAGGAAGAAAATCTTTTGTAGTGATAATCAAGGTGGGCCATTTCCAGCAGTTGACAAGAACGTCTGAGGAACAGTGGGGAGTGGTGGTGGGGGGAATAACATGGGGAAATAGTTTTACTTTGTATAATGACCCATCCACTCCCAGTCTCTAGTCAAGCCTAAGTTAGTTGTATCCAGTTTGCAAATTAATTCCAATTCAGCAGTCTCTCGTTGAAGTCTGTTTTTGAAGTTTTTTTGTTGAAGAATAGCCACTCTTAGGTCTGTAATTGAGTGACCAGAGAGATTGAAGTGTTCTCCGACTGGTTTTTGAATGTTATAATTCTTGACGTCTGATTTGTGTCCATTTATTCTTTTACGTAGAGATTGTCCAGTTTGACCAATGTACAAGGCAGAGGGGCATTGCTGGCACATGATGGCATATATCACATTGGTAGATGCGTAGGTGAACGAGCCTCTGATAGTGTGTCTGATGTGATTAGACCCTATGATGGTGTCCCCTGAATAGATATGTGGACAGAGTTGGCAACGGGCTTTGTTGCAAGGATAGGTTCCTGGGTTAGTGGTTCTGTTGTGTGGTGTGTGGTTGCCGGTGAGTATTTGCTTCAGGTTGGGGGGCTGTCTGGAAGCAAGGACTGGCCTGTCTCCCAAGATCTGTGAGAGTGATGGGATAGGTTGTAGATCCTTGATGATGCGTTGGAGAGGTTTTAGTTGGGGGCTGAAGGTGATGGCTAGTGGCGTTCTGTTATTTTCTTTGTTGGGCCTGTCCTGTAGTAGGTGACTTCTGGCTCTGGCACTCTTCTGGCTCTGTCACTCTGTTTCTTCACTTCGGCAGGTAGGTGTTGTAGTTGTAAGAATGCTTGATAGAGATCTTGTAGGTGTTTATCTGAGGGGTTGGAGCAAATGCGGTTGTATCGTAGAGCTTGGCTGTAGACAATGGATTGTGTGGTGTGATCTGGGTGAAAGCTGGAGGCATGTAGGTAGGAATAGCGGTCAGTAGGTTTCCGGTATAGGGTGGTGTTTATGTGACCATCGCTTATTAGCACCATAGTGTCCAGGAAGTGGATCTCTTGCGTGGACTGGTCCAGGCTGAGGTTGATGGTGGGATGGAAATTGTTGAAATCATGGTGGAATTCCTCAAGGGCTTCTTTTCCATGGATCCAGATGATGAAGATGTCATCAATGTAGCGCGAGTAGAGTAGGGGCATTAGGGGACGAGAACTGAAGAAGCGTAAAATTCTTGTATGTGCGACGAGAGTCAGGTTAGGGGCAGCACTTGAGTTATACCTTCAACTAACATTGCAGTGAACATAAACTCTTAATGGCACATATTGGGTGAGGTAAGTAAATGGTCGGATGCAGTCCATACCTGACAGGATGCAATTATATGACCTAGGGTATGTTTTCATTGCCATATTGACTTGAGTTACATATACTTGAGTTATTCTTCTCAAATTATCTCATGTGAGAGCAGCCATATTGTGAAATAACATTCAAGTTACTTTGTCTACACTGGCTCTGTGTGGCAGAGGTCTACATCACTCATGTGTGGCAGAAAGATTTCTGGGCGCTCATCCAGTGATTCTTAGTGCTGCAGTAAGCTGACTTGACCTATGAATTCTCTTACAATGTAGAAGCCTTCGCCTGTTCTTTATGGGCACACAGGGGGAATTATAGGAAGTAATTGGAAAATTAGTGGCAGTAACCTGTGTCCACTCTGCAAAGTGTTCATGTTAATGACTGATGAGTTGTGCTCACTTGAGCTTTAGCCTGCACTCCTGTTAAGACCAGCCAACCAGGTTTTTGTGTGTGGACAGGAGCTGAGTTAAAGGTAACTTAAGTTATAACTTGAGTTAACTTTCACTGAAGAGAAACGCATAGAGTTCTGCTTAAAATTAATGCAGAATTGGATTTCAAAAGCAATGAAGTATTTTGCCAGAAGTAGGCCAAAACACCAGTCTAGTAAGTGTGACAGATTTATGTCACCAATCTGCCTGAGGCGTCAGGTGATCAGCCTGAGGCCGCAGGATCGTTAGGGGAGGAGATAAAGAAACACACCAAATAACTAAGTTTTAAAGCTTTATTAATAAAATAACAGTGGTGAGTCCTGGGTGCTCCCCACGTCACTCAGGGGAAGAAAGAAAGTGTTAGTGCCCGAGCCCTCACCCGCTTTCATACTCACACACGCACAACCCAAGGCTGGCCAAGCCTGGGTGTAAGGTCAGAAGGGGAGGGGGGGACAAGAGTTCTTCCTGTGCACAGGTCATCCAGGGTCCGCTGTTGATCTCCGATTTGCTTCAGCTCTCAGGAGGGTTTTAAGTTCTGGGGTTTTGGGGGGGCATTTTGTTCAGGGACCTCTGTCCCCCATGCTCTTCATACGAGTCCAAACCTGCTTTCTGCAGCTTCCTCAGCTTTCCCGAAACACACCAGCTTCAGGGATGCTAGACTGTTTTTCCCACTCACTGGCCTTCGCTGTCTCATTGGTTTTTGAAGCCCCTGCAGTTTTGTTCAGCTGAATCCTCCTTTCTCACTGCTGGACTGGGTTGGAATCCAGGCCCCATCTTTCTTGGCAGGCAGCCGAGAGTCGGTTGTGTGCCATAGCTTTGGGCTGGAGTTAGCGTCTTATCTTCGGACCTAGCTGGGGCGTTGAGTTAACCCATTTCCTTCTCCCTTCCTCCTTCTACGGCCTCTCGTACCCTGCAAAGGAACCTTTTACTCCACACTTACACCTTCAACCCTTCCCTCGATAGACTTCATTACATATACAAGCGCTAGCAACATACAATGCTAAACTGCTTACCCAGGGGTCCCCGTGGGGGGGTGGAAGAGGCAGTTATATTGTGACATTCCCCCGCTTGACCCCAAATCAACATTCTGTTGTGAGGGGTCACCACTTAGGTTTCCACCCTGCGTCTGACACAGTGGCCAGTGTTACCGTTCGCCTCCTACACAAACAGCAATATAGCAGAAACAAACTTGTTAGGGCGGCAACAATTGTATACACCAGCCAGTAGTGGCTTTTGGCTTTATTAGTGACATACCATAACACATTTTTTTGTTGACATAAATGCTCCATCCAGATGGCTGTGGCAAAGGCAGCTTTTTTTAAATTAAAGGTGTGCTGCAGCATTGTAAAGGAGGAGGCATCTGCCTGGAACACGGTTAGTTGTTTTCGGGTGTGTGTTTAATGGAAAAAAAACATTGGGTGTGATTCATGAAAAATTAAACAATGTAATTGGAAACATTAACACTACTTTGGATAATGGCAGGCCAATGCACTGAAAAATTTTGCGCTTGAGATTGCAACCGCAAATTGAGGGGCATCCTGGGGTAGGTGGTCCTTCAAACATATGCGGAGCTATTGGTAAACAGATGTGCCTTAGTGGGGGCGTATCCCGATGCCTCCCCTTCCCAGCAGATGTGTTGACCCACCTTATAAAAACAACCTGGTATTGCCTTTTTTTATACATTATTTGAGGGGGCTTTATAGGACATAGTTGCCAGGTGTTGCCCTTTGTAATCCATATGTGCTGATAGTCAGGGGCTGCAGTCAGCACATACCGCTTTGCCATGTCATGGGGGGGGCCACCTCTCACACGTTGCCATGGACCACCCAATTTCAGAAGCAGCCTTCCGAGAGACCTGGTTGGATTTTTATAGAGGGGGCCCACATTCCTTTCATGGGACCAAAGGCCATGAAGGAGCAGGCTAAGCAGGTGAACTTCCAGTTTGTGAGCCTCCATAGCGAAATGACCATTGATTCCAGGGAATTCCGGAGTGGGAATGGATTTTCCCAGGCCAGGCTTCATGGATTACATTCTTTTTTGGTGCTTTGGACTTGTTGGATTAAATATTGTTGGAGTCGGGAGCACACTGAATCCCACGCTAGTTGGTCCCCAGCCTTAAGACGACTGGAAAAAAGACTACTGTAGTGCCCATCTTTAAAAAAGGGAAGAAGGAGGATCCTGGGAACTACAGGCCAGTTAGCCTCACCTCAGTCCCTGGAAAAATCATGGAGCAGGTCCTGAAGGAATCAATTCTGAAGCACTTAGAGAAGAGGAAAGTGATCAGGAACAGTCAGCATGGATTCACCAAGGGCAAGTCATGCCTGACTAATCTAATTGCCTTCTATGATGAGATAACTGGCTCTGTGGATGAGGGGAAAGCAGTGGACGTGTTGTTCCTTGACTTTAGCAAAGCTTTTGACACGGTCTCCCACAGTATTCTTGCCAGCAAGTTAAAGAAGGGGCTGGATGAATGGACTATAAGGTGGATAGAAAGTTAGCTAGATTGTCGGGCTCAACGGGTAGCGATCAATAGCTCCATGTCTAGTTGGCAGCCGGTATCAAGTGGAGTGCCCCAAGGGTCAGTCCTTGGGCCGGTTTTGTTCAATATCTTCATAAATGATATGGAGGATGGTGTGGATTGCACCCTCAACAAGTTTGCAGATGACACTAAACTGGGAGGAGAGGTAGATATGCTGGAGGGTAGGGATAGGATACAGAGGACCCTAGACAAATTAGAGGATTGGGCCAAAAGAAATCTGATGAGGTTCAACAAGTACAAGTGCAGAGTCTGCACTTAGGATGGAAGAATCCCATGCACTGCTGCAGACTAGGGACCAAATGGCTCGGCAGCAGTTCTGCAGAAAAGGACCTAGGGTTACAGTGGACGAGAAGCTGGATATGAGTCAATAGTGTGCCGTTGTTCCCAAGAAGGCCAATGGCATTTTGGGATGTATAAGTAGGGGCATTGCCAGCAGATCGAGGGACATGATCGTTCCCCGCTATTTGACATTGGTGAGGCCTCATCTGGAGTACTGTGTCCAGTTTTGGGCCTCACATTACAAGAAGGATGTGGAAAAATTGGAAAGAGTCCAGCAGAGGGCAACAAAAATGATTAGGGGACTGGAACACATGACTTATGAGGAGAGGCTGAGGAACTGGGATTGTTTAGTCTGCGGAAGAGAAGAATGAGGGGGGATTTGATAGCTGCTTTCAACTACCTGAAAGGGGGTTCCAAAGAGGATGGATTTAGACTGTTCTCAGTGGTAGCAGATGACAGAACAAGGAGTAATGGTCTCAAGTTGCAATGGGGGAGGTTTAGGTTGGATATTAGGAAAAACTTTTTCACTAGGAGGGTGGTGAAACACTAGAATGTGTTACCTAGGGAGGTGGTGGAATCTCCTTCCTTAGAAGTTTTTAAGGTCAGGCTTGACAAAGCCCTGACTGGGATGATTTAGTTGGGGATTGGTCCTGCTTTGAGCAGGGGTTTGGACTAGATGACCTCCTGAGGTCTCTTCCAACCCTGATATTCTATGAATTATGGTCTTAATTAGTTCCTGCAAGGTATCCCATATGTGGAGGGCCAATTTGCCAGTATGTTTGCGGGCAGAGGTGGCCACTGTAAAGTGGGTGAGATCCGCACTTGTGACCAGTTTTATGGCCTTTTTTAATTGTTTGTTTTTTATGGCCCCTTGCTGAATATTTTAAATACTAGCTGCAGTATTGGCACCATTCCACAAGGAGCTTACTAAGGTTTGCTTTTTTGGGGGGACAAGGACAACGTTTGCCTAAGGAGGGCAGGTTGGAGGGTGGCCCCCCCTTGTACAATTGGGAAGAAAGGCAGGGACTTGAAAGCGTGCTTGGAGCAGGTAAATATTTAAAGCTTTTAAGGTGGTTTTAAGGAGGATTTAGCATTGAGTGGCTGCTTCCCATTTGGTGGCTGGTGACATCTGCTACCACTGCTGGTGAGGGAGATGTGGAGGTGCTTTTTTAGAATTGTTTTTGAAGACTAGGGGCTAAGTGAAGGAGGCTACAATTTAAAAGGGATGCTGGAAATTGTTTGGAGAATGTAATATTTACCTCCCCCCACTGCAAATGTGTGTGTGACTGAGGGGGTGATATACGTGATATACCAACATTTGGAACTGTGGGGTTAGGTTGAACTAATACTGCAACCACCTTCCTATGCCAGCTGTTAATGTGGAGCATTGACTTGGACAGCATATTAAACTTTTTTGTCATATTGAAAACCTCCCCATGTACCTTTTTATTGGTGGTTTACTTGAGCCATTGCTATTAGATTTTTCCCTTCCAGTGGAACCATAAGTGCTGGCAGTATGGAGAGAGATCTTCCTCCTCCAAAGGGGCCATTGTTTCCAAGTGGAAACAAACTTTTTGGGAGAGGGGTTTAGATGGCAATGGGATGTAACGTTGTCCCCTGTGGTGCTACCTGGTGGAGTATGGGGTTCTTTTGGGTTAATTCCATTTGGGATTCAACTGGGGAGGGATATGCAGGGCCGGGGACCTGGGGCTCTCAGCAGGGGACTGCCCTGGAAAAATACCCAGGTAATACATGATGCCACATTCCCAGGATGCTAAGTCACAATTGCCCCCCTGCCAATCAATAATTCACCTTTTTTTTTTCCGTGGCCAATTCTGAACAATGGTAAAGTTAACAAAGGATGACAAAAGCCTCGGACACCAGAGGATTTCCACAGATAGTTACCACCATACATACATTGTATTACACTGATGAATTTTGCAGGCCTGAAGCAGCAAAAACAGTCCCACCACTCCTGTTTAGGGTGGTCCTGGGCTTTTGCCATTAGTGACCTGTTTTGTTAACAAAGCAAAAGGGAAAAGAAAAAGAACAACATAAATGTACTTATTGGAGAAACTGAGACAGGTCTAAAAATTTCTAAGGCATTAGTTGTTCCATTACAGCCTTTTTTGGCTTTTGTTATGGATGTTGTTTGCCTGGTTTAGGAGGTTACAACAACAATATTTTGTTTAGGGATTAGGGGCTGTAACGGCTTGCCAAAGGGCCTCCCATTCCGCTTCAGGCCACAGCATGAGGAAAGGGTTTGTCCCTCTGTGGTTTAGGGGAGGTCCGGGGCTATTTGGACTATATTTTGCCTTTAAGGCATTTTTTTTTAAAGCTTTTTGTGGCTTAGGCCCCATTCGCAGCTTGAACCATGAGAGCCTTTGGAAGTATTTTCCCTCCTCATAATTATAATTATCCAGATAATTTTATGGACAGATGGAGACCGAGATGGTTTAAGCAGGTGGCTGGTTTACAACCGCCATGACCAGAAACCTAGCGAGAAACATGTTTTGAGCTGATTGGCATGCACCCATTTGAGTTTTCCGGGTAGCTGAAGCTGGTACACTACCGGGGAGATGCGGTTTACAATGGGGTAGAGACCCACCCACTTAACGTTCAGCCTATGGGCCACTTTTTTTAGCTTTGGCAACATTACTTGGTTTTTAATTGGCCATTTTTTGACATTTTTAATGACGATTTTTTTGCGTTTGGCCTTTTTTTAAATTTACGGCTTTGCGAGTTTTACATCACTTTTTTTTTTTAGCTGGGCAATATTTTGACCGTTTGGTGACTTGGCGGGTAAATTCCCCTCCCATTCCCATAGATTGCCCCACATTATTGGACGACCAAAAAGGATATGGTAGGGGGTGTACCCTATACGCAGGTGGTTAGAATTGCATAAAGCCGCCAAAATAGTCGGCAGCTTTTGGGGCCAGTTCGTTTTTGAAGTTGAGCACATTTTACGAAGGGCGTTTTTTAGATTTTGGTTTTGCCTTTTTACAATGCCACTGCTCTGTGCCAATAACTGATGTGTATTTGTTGCTTGATGTTTAGGGCAGCAAGCAAGGATTTAAGAACCTCTTCCACAAAAGCCCCCCCTTGGTCAGAGCCGATAATCCAGAGTGTGCCGTACCGGCAGAAGATTTCCTCATAGAGTTTTTTGGCAGCCACGGCCACTGTATTAACCCAGGTTGGGAATGCCTTTGTTCAGGCTGAGAACACATCAATTATTACTAGGAGGTATTTATACCCTTCCTTTGTTGTTGGTAGCAAATTAATAAAATTCATTTGCAGATGGTGCTATACCCCTTGAATTTTTTGCCTCTGTAAAATGGGGAGCTGGACCCCTCATTTTACCTGGACACACTTAAGAATTCCTTTACAATTTGGTACACCATTTGTTTTTGTTTTGGCCGTTGTGCCACCTGCCTAACTTTGAACAGGGTTTTCTCCACCCCCTCATGTGCCCACTCATGTAGTTTTTAGACAATGTCCTTTTGCTCAGGAGTAGCTAGTCCCGTGACCATTGCTGCTACTTTACTTGAACAAATTTGAGTTAGCTTATTCGTTTTTATTTATGGAGTTGTCCCTTGTCCTTATGGGCATGTGATTTTACCCAAGTAATATAAATTTTCCCCTTTGGTGCTTTATATAACAATATTATAACATTAATGGCCGCAAAATCATTAAAAATAAAAAAGCACACCAAGTAACTAAGTTTTAAAACTTTATTAATAAAATAACAGTGTTGAGTCCTGGGTGCTCCCCACGTCACTCAGGGCAAGAAAGAAAGCGTTAGTCCCCGAGCCCTCACCTGCTTTCATACTCACACACACACAACCCAAGGCTGGCCACGCCTGGGTGTAACTTCCAAAAAAAAAATGGGGGAAGGGTGGGCAAAAGTTCTGTCCTGTGCACAGGCCGTCCAGGTTCCAATGTTAATCTCCAATTTGCTTCAATTCTCAAGAGGGTTTTAAGTTCTGGGGTTTTTGGGGGGCGTTTTGTTCAGGGACTTCTGTCCCCGTGGTCTTTGTACCAGTCCAAACTGGCTTTCTGCAGCTTCCTCAGCTTTCCCAAAACACACCAGCTTCTGGGATGCGAAACTGTTGTTTTTTCACTCGCTGGCCATTGCTGTCTCACTAGTTTTTACAGCCCCTGCACTTTTGTTCAGCTAAATCCTCCTTTCTCACGGCTAAACTGGGTTATAATCCAGGCCCCGTCTTTCTTGGCAGGCAGCCAAAAGTCAGTTGTGTGCTGTGGCCTTGGGCTGAAGTTAGCGTCTTATCTTCAAACCTAGTTAAAGCATCAAGTTAACCCATTCCCTTCTCCCTTCCTCCCTCTATGGCCTCTCATACCCTGCAAAATAACCTTTTACTCCACACTCACACCTTCAACCCTTCTCACAATACACTTCACTACATATACAAGCGCTAGCAACATACAATGCTAAACTGCTTACCCAGGGCTCCCCATTGCGGGGGGGGCAGTTATATTGTAACAAAAGGGTCCTAAAGCGCATCTTAAGGCTTGTCTTCAATACAAAATTTTATCATGTTAGAACTTGACAAAGATTTGTCAAATTAGCAGACCTTCATTAGAAAGCCCAAAATGTTGTTTTTCAAATCTCATAATTTACCTTAATCTCATGATTTTTAGGTCTGACTCATAATTTATGAATGTTTGAGATGTGCAGTACTACTGATGTTACTTGCTTTTTTTTATTATGTACTGTATATTTTTTCCATGTTCTATACCTTTAGCTGCCTTCCTACTGGCAGAAGCAGCTGCCATTTTGTGTTCTGTTGTGGCCTGCTTTGGAGAGAAAGCGGGGGCTTGTCCTCATGGTGCTTTAGTCCACACCAGAAGCATGTAAATTCTAGAGTATACTAGTGTGTTGCACACTAACTAGCCCATGTGGACCCTTATGGGGGACACTAAAAGTTCTCTAGTGTGCATATAGTACTATTTGAAATATTTGCATCGTTCTCATGAGGATACTGTGAGAAGCCCACTGTGATCTCTCATGAAGATTCAGTTTTGCTCACTCTTGCTTTGTTACCCCTTAATATAAAATAAAGATGGTTCTAACAAAGTACATGCTCATTATTTATTCAAAAATATAACTGAGATATTAATCATTTGAACTTGTTTATTTCGCAGCCACGGCTGTATCCTCAGTAGGCCCCATTGGTAGTGGACCCTTTTTATAGGGGAGAATTTCTGTTCCTTCCCTCTAGCAACAACCCTTTACTGCACCCAAGACCCCTTTGCACACTGAGAAGCAACAACTCCCAATGACACACATAGGCTGTGGGACCTCAGTGCGAGCTCCCCAAATCTGCATCACCTCCATTTTACATAGAGGAAACACACCAGTTCTACCTAGTTATGGTTCTCTAAGGTCACAGAGAAAGGGGCAAGATTTGGCTCATTAGAAATTGTATTTCTACGAAGTGCAGCAGTTTTGGTCCAGTGCAATTTTATTGGGAGTTGCAAATATCATAAATTATGAATATGGTTTTTTCTAATTCCACATTTACTTATCATTTCAGTACGGTACTTGCTTGACTTGTACAATAGGAATTCATTTCAATACAGTACAAGTCAAGCAGGTTCAGAAATAAAAATGAAAAGACCCCTGCACGTGCTATCAAACAGGGAATGGAACCATAGCCTGAATATGTACCATACACAAAAGGAAAAACACAGGTGTAAAAACAAGTTTTAGATATATGCCATCATTATACATTGCCACAATACAAGTTCCAGCAATATTTATTTCCAGCAGTGACCACACTGATAATGTCCATAAAAAGAAAAACTGCCTTTAGAAAATACTAACCAATGATCACCTCAGTTAGGAAAATCTTTTTTTCCAAACTTTTAATAAACCGAATTTATCAAAGGAAAAACTTACCGTAGTCATAGACAAATTTGTTGTTCAAAATCACTAACAGAAAATAGGGTTGAGATTGGTTTTCAAGGGTTAAATATCTCTTAGTGCTAACATTACATGTCAGAAATTTATTTTTACATAGAAATCTGTTAGATGTTCTATATTAGTGCCTTGTTCTGAAATGTGAGGTTTATAAAAGTTCTCTGAAAACAAAACATTGAAGCTATATTTCTAGAGATCGTTTTTAATGTGGGTTTAGTATCAGTGTCAAAGGATCTAAGATTACTTAGAAGAAGTTACAGAGTTAAGTTATAAAAAAAGGATTACATCACAGAAGCTTTTGCAATAGATGTATTCTAAAGCAAAAAATTACAGCAATAAAACAAGTCAGTAAAGATTCCCAAGAACACCTATATAAATTGCTTCCTCTGCATCTAGAATGAATCCCCCATGCTTTCTGTGGTACCAGTCAACCTTATTGCAGCTCTGAGTTCTGATCTGGAATAAGTTACTCCTGCACTTGGCAAAACCTTTGAACTGAGTTTATTGGTCTGGATGCTCAGAGCTTTGCTTTGGCAATGGAATACCCACTTTCTCTTGGAGTACACCCTGTCTTTGGGCCATTGTGGAAATTATGCAGATATACACATGTGCTTGATTTTGTGCTTGGGAATTAGAGCACATTTACAGGAGGTTACTCTTAAAAAAATGTCTTTGCCTTTGCAAAACTTAGATAAAGTTTCTCAAAAAGAAAAGGAGTACTTGTGGCACCTTAGAGACTAACAAAAGTCTCTAAGGTGCCACAAGTACTCCTTTTCTTTTTGCGAATACAGACTAACATGGCTGCTACTCTGAAAAGTTTCTCAAGTTACCTGTATTTAATAAGGAATACTAGAATACTCTGAATACTGATGTAAAACTAGGGTTGCCAATTTTAGTTGGATGTATTCCTGGAGGTTTCATCGCATGACATAAACTTTAATTAAAAGTTAATCTTTAATTCCTGGAGACTCCAGGGCAATCCTGAAGGGTTGGCAACTCGAGCATGTAACATTATTTTGTTGTCACAGACAATTACATGTTTTTAAGGGCAACCACCCACAGTGGTGCTTGTTTGCTACTACACTACGCTTTCTGAATTCGTGGGTCTGTTTCAAGTCAGAATTTGGACCCTAAATGAGAAAGCATTCTGAGAGCCTTCAGAGTGAAATATGTTATATAATCATCATTTGGTTGTTATTTATTTAGTAAGCCACTCTACTGGTCATGTTTCAAAAGTGCATCTCTGTACTCTCCCCTGTAAAAAAGAAGTATAGTATTAGAGTTTCTTCCAGTTGCTTAAATGTAAAACTTTAAAAGTAGAACCGAGCAAATCTATGCAGTTTTTGGACTTTGTGCCTGCAAGCTGATAAAAGAAGCCAAATACTGTATTAGTTATAGCTTTGGTTGGAATGGTAAATTTCATTCTGGCTAAGAAAATTTCCATTTGAAGTGACTCAAGCGCCTTATACATTTTTTTAAGCTACTGATTGCTGATACAAACTGAGTAGTGTATGTGGCATCAAATTGGATTGCAGAAAAAATATAAATGTGTTTTTGTTATCACCATTAAGCAGTCTATCAATTAAGCTATGATATACTCCTGTGCTCCACAAATGGCACAGCTGATAGACATATTTGATACATGTCTAAGACGAGCAATTCCATTTAGGCCTGTTTTGGGACCACAAATTTGGAAAGGATACAGTATCATCACAGTAAATGTGTGTTAATAATCAGCAAGTATATGTTTGTAGGAAGTATACTTTTTATTACATAGCTATTTTTGTAGAGAAGTTGTCATTTAAAATCTGCTATTTGTGGGTTGTACTTGGTAGTGACTTTTCTTTAAAGGATAGTGTAGAGTATATCTTTAAAAGAATGAAATAAGATGTATTTTCCAAAAATTCTCAACAAAGCTATCTGACAATAGCAGTCTAACCTTAGAAGCCTTCTGTTATTAAAGAACTACAGTGCAGGAAAAAGTAGAAGCTTTAGAAATTTGCTTTTGAAAAGCACTATTGTGAATTCTAACCGTTTGTTAAAAAGAAAAGACAATTCTTCAAAGTAAGTAACAAAATTTAATAATTTTTAAATGATCATGTGGTAATTATTAAACTAATATGTAATTAGCATTTGCTAATGACAATCCTAATCTTGACAAACGCTTTCATTCATTTTGCTTCTATCATTAAAGTCTTTAAAAGCACTGATTTTGTTAACTGAGTCCCTTGGCTATTCATCAGTGGTGCAATTCAACCTAATACTCCAGTGGCCAGTAATCAGTGTGTTGCCTATTAAATGAAGGAAATTTTATCATTGTCTTTATGAACGCCACCTTTATTTCCTCTCTTTATCACACAGCAGGTAGGTAGACAAAAATATTATAGTATCTAACAAATAAACATTGTGGGGTTTTTGGTCTAAAATGGCAAGTCAAATCAATCTGTGGTCATTCCAAATGATATAAAATTTAAAAAAAACAATACCTTGCCAATGATCTGTTTGTCAGGACAATTCAGATGTATTCTTTAAAATATGGTGAATTAAAACTAGATTTTTAAGAATGTCAATAGCTATGTTCATTGTTGTTTAAAAGATTTTTTTCCCTCCATAACCAAATACCTGCTTTTTATATTTTCTGTTAATAGCTGTAATTGTGACATCTGATCTAGAGGCCTGATCCTGCAAGGTGACATACACTGGGCTCTCAAGGGCCTCTGAAATTAACAAGAGTTGATGCTGAGCACCTTGTAGGATCAGGTGCTATGTGCAGGTAATGTAGCCTCCAGTCAATGCTGCCATTAAAATCATGTTACTCCCCCACTACTTAGTCCATGTCCCTCGTTTTCTGCATCAACTGCAGATTTATTATCCTCCTCTTTAAGGTGCTGCTTAACACTGTGCCAACTTCATCTCTGCTCTCATTTCCAGAATCTGCATTACCTCTGCAGTCTACATTTCCTCTGCAGCCTTTTCTCCTCCCAGCTACGCCATCTCTCAAATGCCCATTTTGTAATCTTTCTCCTGAAGATTCCCAACTTTGGTTCTTTCCTTACAATTGGAATTCTCTCCTGTCATCTTTGTGCTCCAAAGAAATGAAAGAGATATATATTAAAAAGCACAGAAGATCCCCAAAGCAAACAAACAAAAATATCTGTACCATATTATTAACATCTAATTATCTAATACATGTCTTGGTGTCCATGTATCACCCCATTGATTTCAGTGGTGCTCTGTGCAAAAATAAAGGTCCGCCTGCACAGATCCAACTGCAGGATCAGAGATACTGAACGGATAGAGACCATGTCTTCCTCTGTTTTGTTTAGCATTGAGCATACTAAGGATGCTCAATAAATGATGATGATTTTGGAGACAAGAATATTGTTTATTCATGGATCAGAGAGGGGTGCTATATGTCATCAGCATGGCTGGCATTATGAACCACTTCTGTGTAAAACTTATGATTCTCCTGATCCAATCAGTCTATGTCATTCTGCTGCCTAGGACCCTGGGATGTTTTTTATAAATATTATAAAGATTAGAAAAAAATTAGAGATCAAAATAGGTCAGAGCCATATCCCTAAAATTCAGTAAGATATTTTTTTCAGTAGACTCTGTAATCTATTTTTAGTGGTTTAAAAAAATCAGTTATTTTCTTTGATTACATGTCCTTCCTGTCACATCCTATTCATTTAAAAAATTTTGTATTTCTGCTCCTCTACTTTCCATATTTTGTTCCTATTGTTAAAAACATATTTCTCTCAAATGGAAGCTATAGATTTTGGCTTGAAAAAACACAAAGTAGATAAGAGGGAATATTACAAATGTATCTGTGTACCAAATATATGCATGCTACAGTTTTGTAAAACTACTGTACAAGGGAAGAGAATTATGAATGTATCAACTCAAATAAGATAAGCATCTAGTTTATATAATCACATCTCAAAAAATTCTCAGTTATACAATTGTCAGGCATATTGTTTCCAGAAATGGCCTTAACTCTGAATTTCCTAATCTTTTATAAGTTGAAAACAGACCTAACACATATATTTTCAAAGTGTTTGTTTCTGCAGTTTTGTTCTGTTTTTTAAATAGTAGTTTAAAGGTGTCCTGTAGAGGGAAAAAGCATTGGGTCAGTGGTGACTTTTTTTATGCTTCTTTATGATATGTTAAGAAGGACACTAAGATGGATGGTTGCTTTTTTCTTTTCCGTTCATTTTTTTATGTGAGAAAAATTCAGGATTTTTCTAACCTAAATGATTACATGATGACTGGAGAACACTGGCATCACAAGGGAGAAGGTCATAAAAGTTTGGCAACTTAGGGGAGGGATTTCTAGTCTTTTTTTTAAACTCTTTGGTTTTTGTTAATACATATTTAACTGAACTTACTTATTAATATTTTGGATAACGAATGTTTTTTGTTATAAAGATTCAGCATCTTCACCTTTTTGGTTAAGGTGTGAATGCTCACAAGGAGTATGTTCTATGAGACTTCAAACAGATGCTCCAGCAGAGCCCGTGAAGACCAGACTTAACATACCAGATATTTTCATCGTAGAAAACAAAGAGGGCTCAAGCCAACTAAAAATCAGCATCTTTTTTTCTTGGGGGGAAAGAACCATTCAGGCCTTCTTTATATAGAATGAAGAAACAAAAAGATCACATTCAATTTTTTTTTTAAAGCTTTGTGGGGCACCTTTAAAAGAGAAGACAAAATAAGATTTCAATTTCTTAAAGACTCTTACAAATCTGGGGGTTTTTTGGACAGTACAGATACCATGTACATCCAAAGCAATGATTTGTCTCTTGTATTAATGTGAAGCAATAGCAACTTTTGAGCCAAGGGTTATTGACAGAATGGACTGCAACAGCTTCAAAAAGAGAACTCAGTTGTGTCAGATTGCAGTTAGGCAGTCTTTATTCCTGAATTAATTATACAATACACTATAATGCTACAAAAAAAGCCATTAAAGTCATCCGTGTCAAAGGGAGTTGGTGTATATTGAAGTAGATTGTGGCATTTGGCCACAGCTATGGGTCTGAGACGGGCAGAGCTCAGTGGTTGCATAGGGAGTTGTTCTGCCTCTGGAGGAATGTCTCCCAGAACCCACTCTTTGTAATGGAGAGAGCACAGTCTCAGCACTGTAAATTCCAAGAGTTCAAAAATCATGAGTCAGGTCTCAAAACATCATAAGATTTTTTTTAACATCTGGGTTTTTTTCTTTATATCCTAGTTTCTGTGCCCTTTAGCCTGCATTCAGGTCAGGTTTTCCATATTTTCTCCAATTTTTAGAGCAAAAAACTTACTTTAAAAAAAGAGCTGAAATTCTTGTGCAGTCACTTCATTAGAGGAGCTGAGGTTTTAAGAAAAAACATTAAATATTGTAAAACTTGTAATAAATTCATGTGAGTTGGCAACACTGTAATCATCAACACCATTTTAGGAACAGTCCGCACATGTGGCTGTGCAGAGGGGGATGGAGTCATGGCTTTGCTTACCCTACACCACTCTCTGCCCTTTTTTTGGCAATGTGATCCAAAGTGGGAGTAACTTGGCTCCAGTTCTGACCATCTCTTATAAAGGTTGTTTACTCTTTCAACCCCACTGTATAGCCACGTAAGAATATGGAGTATAATCTGGCTCTCAGAAGGTATTAAGATACATAATTTACATTGTCTTCTGCACTTGTATGGTAGGTATCCATATTCTAAAAAATGAAATTTATCCCTGTGGAGAGAACTGACACTTTAAAGGCCAAATCCTCATGCCAGTGGCACCCAGTACAAGTGACTGGACAGATGCACTGAGGATAAATGGGAAGGAATTGCCCTCCCACCCTCCCCCCAGAGGTCACGGAACAGCTATAGAACTTTTTCACAGAGGCTATACCAGCTCGTTGTCTGCATTCTCTGTTCCTGCTCCTCTCCCTCCCCCGTCAAGTCTCTGTTATCTGTCTATATGGTGCTGTGTGAAGTGCTCTTCCAAGAGGGGATTTACACCAAACAGGTTCTACACCCCCCATGAAAAATTCCCCCAAATATTGGCCCCATCCCCACCAGCAGAACCACATTAGTTCTGCTATCAGGATACTCTCTGCTGAGGTGGAGTCCCTAAGCGCTTAAGAGTAGTCAATTATTTTTTCTTAAGGTCCAAATTTCTTGATCAAGGTCCAGACTCCAGAGAAAATAATACTAAAAAATAGCAATAATGATAACAATGAGTAAATAAAAAGATTTCAGAGTCTGTTCAGAAGGCTCTGGATTTGGTCCGTGATTTTTCTATTGACTACCCCTGCATAGGGCCTTTTGTAAGCCTTTTGCACTTCAGTGAATTTTACCCAAAATGATTATATGAAGAAAGAATAGTCACGTTTGCATGTAAAGTAGTTGCTTTGGCAACCTAGGCATCTCAGCCATTTTATGCTTGCTTTTTTTTTTTATTTAATTGTCCAAACATACAATCAGATTGCATGATCTGTCTGGAAATTCTAATTTTGAAGAGAGTGGATGTGGGAAGAAGGAGGAGGCAAATTAGAGGTTTCAATATTTTAAACTCAGCTTTGCTTCAGTCTTCTAAATATGCCAAAATCCTCCACTCTGATCACATTACTGGAAAATATAGGTGGTCTTATAAAGATATATAATGTCAAACCAGCACAAACCCAATTTGGTATTTGTGTACAGTATATTTTATTTTAAATTGCTGCAGAGCTGAGTATGTCATTCTAACCCACAACACATTTGTATGGCTGGTAGATCTTTAACTATTGTAACACTAGCAGGTGACACTTTAACATTATAAAATATTATGCTCTTACTGCTGTTGTTTTAAACTAGTGTATTAAACATATACACATAGTATTAGTGTGTTCTACATTTCGGGAATTCCAGGCTCTGTGGGCTAGGGAACCAGAACACAGAGCATTTATTGTAAAGGAAATACAGCTTTACTAACAACAAGTTAAACACAAGGGAGAGACTAATAAATCTGTCAAAAATATCTATTGTATTAAAATATATTGTAATCTTGGTACTTTAATGCAGTTCAGTAAAGACTTTGTGATATCAGCGTAAGTGATTTAGACGGTATTTTTCTTTTCCAGATAAATCCAAAGGTGTTAAGATCATACTATTTTTGTGGTCATATTTGAAATATGACAGTATCATCTATGTCTAGAGAATTTATTATATTAATATGAAGAGAGTGCTGCTGCTATTATTATTATTATGGGTTACACTGTATTACAGAACTCAGTTGTGGTACACCTTAAACTGTCAGCTGTAGTGCAGTGTCAGTGCCCATCTTCTCAAGCTGTTGTAGTTTACATTAAAAAGAGAGCCATTTTAGCTAGAAGCATAGCAATCTCGTTGTATTAATCATTTTCTCTTTTTAAGCAATATGAGAATGTCTGTCTGCTTTCCATGACAGAAATAAAATCCTTGAAGGGGACAGTCTGTGAAATAAATTCTGAAGGGACAGTGAGACTACCTCTCTTTGACTCCCTGTGGCCTAATTAAACTAAGGAAAAGACATTGTAAAAGAAATTAAATTTAAGAAGCCAGATTAGCAACAGCAAGGGTGTGGCAGCAGCCAATATATATGTGGTATTTCATCTGCAAGTAACATAAAGGTAGTGTTGATGTTAAAGAGGGGAGAACATTAGACCTGCGGAGATGCCTATTCTTGTTCTCTTAAAAAAAAAAAAAAAAAAAAGTCTCTTGGAGCATAGTAGTCTCTTATCTAGTCTCTCCCCTTTGCAATCTTCCGCCTACCCTATTACAACCTAAAAAAGATACACACCTCAGAATGTGCTATTCTGCTCGTAAATTTCCAGTAACAAAAAGTGATTAATTAAATAATTTATAATCTCAATTGTAAGAATGTCCCTACATTCATGGGCTTTTTTTTTTCAATAAAAATATAATCGGGGTCATTATAATTTTTCTTAATGTTTTCTAGATGTTTACAGGGGAAATTGTATTTAAAAATTCGTAGTCAGTTTCTCTGAGTATTTGAATGCTGCCAAAAAAGAAAAAATGAACCATCAGTCAGGCTAGTGGAAGTAGAAAGGACTCAAAATTCCTTTCTTTGTGGACACTAGAGCTCGTCTGTTGTTACAAATTTATTTTAGCTGGATAATACCTGGCAGTTTTGCTTTGATACAACTAAGACCAGGGATACTGGAAAACTGCTGAGAAATGATAATATTCACTGGTCTTTTGACCAATTTGGGGGGCTTGAAAAATTGCCAAGAATATTTTCTTTGTGGTAAAATCTGGGGCTCCACATTGTCATCCTTTTACATAGGTTGTGTTTGTACTCATTTTTCCCCCAAAAAAATCCCACTGTTGGTAATATTGCTGCCACCAGTGGAACTGCGCCAGTAGTGAGAGTGATAAAGTATTCAAGGTACTCTTCTCTTCCTGTTAAAGTATCTGATCCAGAGCCCATTGAAATCAGCTGGAGTCTTTCTATTGACTTCGATGGGCTATGGAGCAGGCCCAAAATAAGGGGGATAGGTTTGTTTTGTTTTTTTTAGTCCTATAGTCATTCGTGCCCCCAAATTATTAGTGTTTCATACCTCACTTCCCTAAGATATGGTAGATAAACCCAGATGCAAGCAGTCTGCCCTAATATTACCTTAAGGCCAACCAGAGCTTAGTTGAGTTTTTCTTCTTTTCAGAACAGCCATTTGTTTTTTTTCTTTCCACTGAGCTTCACCCAACTCCACCATAACTGTTAGACATCATTATTTTGAGATAGTTTAAAGGAACTAATCCAAATCTATGTAATGGCAGTATATAGCTTGCAATCACTAATTTTAAAGAAATCCCAGTGCAAACCCATTCTTAAAAATTCACTAAAGAAAGACTGAGATCAAGATGGCATAATCACTATCAACACACAAGGTGCCTTGAACTAGCTTTGTCATTCACATAGGAACTTTAAGGTACCATTGGCCTGCTCAAAGAATCCTTAGTAACAATTCCTGAGTTAGCCAGTAGAAATCTCAGTGGAAACACTGCATCTGGCCCCTTTTTTTCTTGGACTTTTTGCATTTCTTCTATGGTAGGTGCCAACAGGAGGAAGAATCTCAAAGCTGCTACTGAATAGATAACACTTATATGGCAACATCTTTCGCAAAACAACAAAGGCCAAACTATTAGTGGCCTCTGGGGGAGTGAACAAGGTGGGAAAGTGCAAGGAGATTTCTCTCTTTGTTTGCCCTGGGCAGGAGTAAAGCAGTTGTAATCCCTATGCTGTTCAGAGCACATGGACTGCTCCCTCCTAGCCCAGGCTGAAGCAGAAGCCACCCCAAAGAGGGCAGCAGTATAGGCAGAGCCTTGGCCCTGCCCTCCTCTGCATTGGTCAGCAGAGTTGTGTAGGTCTGGAGAGAAAAGCATTCTGCACTGTTCTCAAAGATGGTGCAGCAGGCACATTCTCCCAGTGCTCCTGTGAATTTGTGCTTGCTATGAGCACTATTCCTTGTGGGTTAGTGTGGCTTTTCACCACCCCCAACATAGAGCACTGTCTATCAGACAAAGTCATCCAGTGAGTCTGGATTGATAGCAGCATCATAGGCTGTGAAGTGACACGTCTACTGTAATTTTACATTTTAATTTTTAGAGCAAAGCAGCACAGAGGATTATTTTCTCTGTATTTGGTGAGTAGAAAAAATGACTGGATCTTTCATCACCCTGTTAACCATAATACATTCATGGTCTGGGAGGCTAACATCAGAATCTATCTTATTATAATATGTTGCTTTTATGTTATACTAATTTTATTGTCTAAGGCCCTGATTCTGCATCTTTTACTTACGTGCATCTATAAACGCTATGAGACAGCTCAGAGGACAGCTCATGTCAATAAACGCTACTCAGTGTAAGTAAGGCTTGTAAAATAAGATAGTAAGTAATACCTGCTTTTGTGTGTGTGGTATTCTATACATAAACATGCATACAGTTATAATTTTAATTATATTTAATTATATTATAATTTTAGTATCTTTATTTTATAAATGGTTATATTGAAAAACCTTCTAGTGAAGTGCCTGGCATATGGGTTATATATTGGTTTATTTGTGACATACATATATTTCAGAGGAAAGGCCTGTTTAGTATGTATTATGCTTTTCTGTGCTTTGTTATTGCCAGAAGCTTGAAAATCAATAGTTTTTTCTTTTTGATAATTAAAAGGATGATTTATCTTTATATGGATATTTAATTTTATTAAGCTAATAATTCTGATTTTTATCTACTAATATCTTAATAGCTGGATCTTATTACCAACATTTTTGATAATTTCTTTGGCTAGTGTTGCCATGTTATCAGCCTGAGAGAATTTTTGCTCTATAGTGACGCCTACTGGGTAAGGTAGGCTAGAACTGTCAAAGGCATTTTTAAGCATTTGCGTTTAAGACTGCTTACTGGTTGTAGCGTAATGTTTGTGGGCTGTATAAAAAGACAATATTGTGTTTTTTCTCTCCCTTAAATGATAAATGTTTTGAGTGAAAAAAGTGACTTGTTTTAGCTATGTGTCCTCAACTGCACCAGATTTGGTAGAACTTTGGCTCTCGCCGTAGCAACAGACATGCTGAATGAGCACTTGTTGCCATGCGATACATATTCCAGCTACGTTATTATGGCGTTTGAGTTGTGTTTATCTTAAAATGTATTTAGGCAGAGGAAGCTGAAGTCACAGAGTTTTGAGAAACAAGTGTTTATAATTGTCTCAGATCCAGAAGCAAATGCTCTGATTCAGTTATGCAACATTTCACACCTGCATCCCCATCCCCCGCTTTTTCAATACTTACAGGAAGAACAGAGAAGGAAATATATTCTTTTAATCTGAGGTTTAGAATTAGGTTATATCTGCTTTAGATGAAGAAAATGTAAGAGTCAAAATGGACATTAGACATTTTGCATTAGAAGTAGGAAAGGAGAATAATGAGTCCCATTTCTAAATGAATTTGAAAAGCAATCTGATTTTAGTTCTAGCAATGCAATCGAGCAAATAAAATAAAAACTATCGTACTTTATTTACTAACCGATGAATTGAATTGTCCGCCTTTTATTACAGATATAAAGCAAAGACTATGAAGAGGCAATCATTTTTGCAGCTATCAGACTTTTAGTAACATATCTCTTGTGGTTTAAATAACAGATAGTTTAAGTGTTTTTCCATTACCTTTGTGTAAATGAAAAATGCATAAAATATTTTAACAAGGCAAAGTAATCCAAGGAGATTGTTATTTTGTGTTACAAATTAGGTTATTTCTGTCATAAAATTAAAGGGAAAAAAAATCAACGCAAGGACATTTCAGCTTAATATCATTTACCAGAAGGAACATGTAACAGATTTAATGAGCTAGCAGGTCACCTGAATCCAGCTGTTTCTGACCAGCTTTATGAAACGGAGAATGCAGCTAGCGGTAGGAGGTAAGCATTATTACAAGCTCTCAAGGAGTTACAAAATCGATTTCTGCTTGAATGAATTAATTTAGATTATCAATTTATAACCAGCTACACGAATCCCATCAACTCAACAGTTCAGTGAATGATCAGGCTCAGCCCTTGCAAGAGCATAACAATTAGAGAACTCTATAGTTATCTCCTGTCCTGCAGGGTTGCTAACAAAGTTACTAGTTGGCTTGACAAGAGGAAAAGGGAAATGTTTGCTTAAAGACTTTGCAAAAGTGAAATATAGCATCGGGGGGGGGGGGGGGATCTAGAATTCAAGTAACCCAAGTTACAAGTTTGTGGGGTCTAACTTTCTGATACTCTTGCCAAAGGGTAACTTTAATGCAATGTCATTCTCTTTTATAAGTACAAGGATAAGGCATCTTAAATCAATAAATAAGATCACACTATTTAAATTTAATTTTTCTTAAATAAATAATTATATATTTATGTGCTAAGAAGGAACTTTTTAATGTTGCTTACTCTAAAAAAAAATATACATTTAAAAATGTCTTTACTTGATGTTGAAGCAAACATGGTGGACTGATTCTCCACCAGCCCACACCTTGCATCATCATTGACATCTGCAAAAAAAGAATGTAAAAGGCTACCAAGTGAGATATTAATGTTTTACATTCACTTTGCAAAGGTGTTAAATGACTACACAAGATGCAAGTCAGCGAAGGATCAGACCCTACATGTTTTAATCTTTGACTTGTCTCCTTTTAATATTACAGAATGGCTATAACACAAGAACTAGGCAGCAGGTTTAAAACAAACAAAAGGAAGTATTTTTTCACACAATGCACAGTCAACCTGTGGAACTCTTTTCTAGAGGTTGTTGTGAAGGTCAGGACTATAACAGGGTCAAAAAAGAACTAGATAAATTCATGGAGGTTAGGTCCATCAATAGCTATTAGCCAGGATGAGCAGGGTTGGTGTCCTTAGCCTCTGTTTGCAGAAACTGGGAATGAGTGACAGGGAATGGATCACTTGATCATTGTCTGTTCTGTTCATTCCCTCTGAAACATCTGGCATTAGCTACTGTCAGAAGACAGTATACTGAGCTAGATGGACCTTTGGTCTGACCCAGTATGGCCGTTCTTATGTTCTATGGGTAAAAGGACATTTGCTTTGCATCAATAATGTCTGTCTACCTAACTCTAAAATATACCAGTAAGTCTCCCTTGCCTTTTTCAGCCACTTTTGGGCACACTCTTCACTGTCTCAGTAGTCAGGAGTGATACAATGAGCACAGTGCTTAATAGAGGATATGATTTCCCATAGGAAAATTAATCTCAAAAGGCTAATTCTATTTATAAATATCTTTTTAACAGAA
Source organism: Dermochelys coriacea (assembly GCF_009764565.3). NCBI lineage: Eukaryota > Metazoa > Chordata > Testudines > Dermochelyidae > Dermochelys > Dermochelys coriacea. Next base: position 102,289,914 of record NC_050069.1, read on the forward strand.
GGTAGTATTTGTTTCTGTAATCAGCATCAATAGTGAAGTGGAAGAAGAGAGTGATCAGCTGTCTGCTCAGAGAGTCTTACTGTTGTCCCAAAATAATCTCAGATGACTGCGTTTTAAAGCCCAGAGAAATCAAAAAGATTATATTTTCTCTTTCTAAACTGCGTATTTTCAGTGCAATGTTCAAGGAGTAATGGGCACAATGATGCCTGTAACTGAAATTTTCCCTACATCATTCTGAAAATATATCAATAAAAAAACTTCGGATTTTTGACAGGTTTGAACTGCTAACAGAAATGGTTAAATAGCTCTGTTGCCCTCTTGCCTTGAGATGGTATATTTTAAAATTATTGAAAATGGATGGGTTTATTTTGTATCCTTTGAATAAACTTATATCTAGTGCTGGAACTAGTTACCAGTACGTAGGGAGACCAGATGTAATAGAGAAAATATCGGGACATATGGGGGAAGCAAAAAAAAAAAAAAAAAACCACTGGAGTTGCCGAAGCAAACAAAAAATGCCAGAGCAGTCAAAGCCATAATATCGGGACAAATGGCGTCCCGACCATGCATCAGTTGGGATGCAGGACAAAGACCTAAAAATTGGGACACTCCCGATTTTATTGGGACATCTGGTCACCCTACCAGTACTGCTATTTCCTGCTTGGCTTTAAGGCACACTGAAAAAACACACCAGCTATTGCCACCTTTAAATTCTTTGTGGGCAGATCACAGCTGAAGCTGGCAATGCAAATTAGAGGTATACATTGTGTATGGTAGCATGCAATATTTAAAGTAATGTCTATATTAACCAAAAGTGTAACCATAATTTTTCTAATCTTATCTAAGAAATTGAAAGCAATATTGTTGCTATGCATCTCATCTTGTGTGTAATTACAAATGCATTACCTCTTATTCTTAGTAGTATTGTGGTAGTGTCTAGAAGCCTCAGATCTCTTATTCTAGGCCCTTTACAAATGTACAGTATAAAGAGGGTGCCTGCTCCTAAGTCCTCACAATCCTTTTAGATTTCCCTGTGTTACTCTCTGAAGGTCAAATCCAGATACCAGTTTGTACAGCATTCTGGAGAATGGGTGTATAAATTGGTGGGCCCGCCAATTGGGGGGAGTTGTTAGCCCAGTGGAAGAGTTATGGAACCTACTTGTAGACCTTTCTCTGTAATAACTGTAAGGGTTCCTGCAACTCTAGCAAGAGAAAGAAGGCACATATGTAGAACGGCTTGAAGGTGAGAGGAGGTTTGGAGGAGTTACTTTTCCCCAGTGCCTTGAGCAGCTCCCCACACTACCTGACCAAACAGGATGCACAGGTCCCCCGAGGATACATTGGTTGTTGTTAAAGTTGGGAGCACTAGTTTAGTGGTAAGTAGGTGTGGGGGGTATTCAAGGCATTTCGGACTCATGTAAAGTAACTCTTTCCCATCCGCAGCCCCCACGCTTCCCTATATATAATCCAATCCTCTTCTCTACCTAGGATTGCAGCAGTGATGTATCAACAACAGAAATTCTGCCCTCTGGAGGAGCTAAAGGACACTAAGTCCATCTCCTCCCCTGTGATTGAGGAGGAAATGATCAGCTAGGTCACACTTTCTCATCTCCCTGGTTGGCATCTCTGAGGAACTCTCTTCAGGCCACAGTGCCCAGTTTCTCCCTAACTAACTCTGTCAGCCAAGGAGAAACCTGCTTTTTTCTGAAATAAACAGGCCCAATGCCTTCCCATATGGCATTTACCTGCACCCAACTGCCACATTTGGCAGTTAGGCTGAGGCAAAACTGTGACTCTGTCCTTGGGAGAGTAAGGGAAAGAACTTATGGAGCCACATAAACCCTCCTTCTTTCAGTGTACTCTTAAATCATGCACAGCAGAACTGCAGAGCTGCCAGCCACAGGTTTTGACCTGTGCATGTGGTGAAACCCAGAAGTGGGTTCTTTGTGCTCTGTTGCTTGTAGTCAAATAGCAGAGGTTTCTTGACAGCAAAATCAAATCAGTGCAACATGAGGTTTTCTTTGGTGAAAACCTGAACATGGAAGAGTTTGTTTAGAAAATATCACTTCAGACCCTCACTAACCATTCAACTGCTGAAGAATTACCCATTTTCTGCTTCTCTAAATGGTCTCAAGTATCAAAGAAGGTTTATGTTGTTATTCTAGGGGAGGGCTATTGTTTCTTGGAGAGCAGCAAGTCAGTGTAATGAAAGATGTAACACATGGGGTGGAAGAAAAAAGAACTCTTTGTATTTAGCTTTACTTTTTATATAGGCAATTGCTTCCACGTGAATTACCATGATGAAAGTATCAGAATTAACTAGACTGGGTCATTCTAACCTACAAAAAGAAAACCCTGAGCCCTCTATATTGTAGCCTACTTTTGAGCCTTTTTCATAGGTGGGATAAGTGTGCAGACATATTCATCAGAAGTGATTATTTGTTTAATCATCCCAGGGAATGCGGGTAAGCTTTAGGATTTTCTAATTTACGAAAAGGCCAAATAGGTTTTTCCTCCACTATTTTCATAACTCTAGCTATAATCAACTGTAATTTTTCAGGCATATGTTTCCATTTTATTTTATGTTGGCAAAGCCTTTGAATGCAGTCCCAAGTGCTTACCTTAACTACACCTCATAGAGGTTGTAAATACACCTCTCTTCAGCTGCATTGCAGTTAGAGACAGCTTCTGGCAGCAGGCTAGGATGGGCAAATGACTTCAAAATCCTGAGGGCCTATAGCAGCAGTGTTCCACATTATTGATAGTAGCAGAGATATTGACAGTCTGTGCTTGGAAGGAAAATAGGAGTTTGATATGACATATTGTGTGTCTCAGCAAGACTCATAAATAATTTTGACAAGTTTTTGTATGCATGGGAAAGTCCTTGATTCAGCCTCCCATAAAAATAAACTTCTATTATGGAATGTATTTGTCAAGTGGCTGTGTGATGGATGGAGCTGCGTTTACCCCTTGGCAGTTCGATGAGTTTTAGATGCACAGCTTACCAGAGAGGATTTACGGGCGGTACAGAAATAATTATTCAGTATGAAAAACATAATTCCTGTACCTGAATTTTCATTTTTTTATTATATTTTGTTTCTGTTGCGTTTCTGGTCTTTAAGACAAAAGCCCTTGCCATTTTACTTGGAACTACTGTTCTCCCTATGTAGTTTGCTCTTCAGTTACCACTCCCCAAATGATTCAAGTCCAAACCCTTTCCCAAAATTGGCTTGTATTTTGTTAATTGAACATGGACTTTTAATAAATTAGCCAAAAAGTAAGAAAGTTAATGCTTAAAAATATATATGGGCTGGGGGGGGGGGGGGTTTAAACAAAAAAATTGTGTAAAAGCTTCTGTAGGACTGGAAGAGGGACAAAAATGAATAATCAGTCAAAACATTAGTTCACCTCTCTGCTTTAGTAATTTTCTAATTACTAGTGTTGCCACCTTTCTGATGGTGGGAAAAAAAACAAATCAGGCACTGTATTTGTCTCCCTTACCAAGTCACATTCTTCCAACATTGAACCAGGAACTGTTACTGAACCTCTTCATCAGCTCTTAGCATCTCCTACCTCACTAGTCCCTTTACTAACCTTCTTCCCCTCACCATTTCTTCTACCTTTGTCTTTCTCTGCTCTCCCATGTCCACCCTCACATCTCTCCTCATTTCTCTCTTTTTCCTATTGTCTTCATATTCTCTTGTCCCTTTTTTCACCTGCTCCTTCCCTATTCATTCTCTCTCTCTTGTCATCTCATCCTCTTACTCTCATTGTTGCTTTCCTCCTTTATTAATGTCCTACTTCCTTTATCCTCTTTCCTCTCGCTCCTGCTTTTTTGGCCTTCTTCTTTTTCTCCCTGTACATTTCTTTCCCTTCTCCAACTCTTCCTGATCTCTTCTTAATTGCTCTCTGATCCCATCTCTACCTAACTTTATTCCCTGCATCTTCTCCCACTCTGCTGTGTTCTCCCCAACCTAAACTCTTCCTTTGCATCTCCCTCTCTTTCCCTTGTCACTCTTCCTACCATCCTCTCTCTTAGGCTCCTCCTCCCCCTTCAGATATCAGCGCTCCCATTGCAGTCATATTTTCTGCCTGTCACCACAGTGTATGGCCATGCTGTGGTATCTCTGAATTACACCATCAGGATCAGTTGTTCAGTGCCTCTAACCAGTGATACGCTCATCTCTCTCCTGTCCATGAGGCTTGGCAAAGCTGTGAGCAAAGCACCATTCCTAAGTATTATAGCAACTGACAGATCACGTGAGAGCAAAGGCTCTTAGAGCTGTGGCCAGGAGTCCTGCGTGATGGGCTTCCCTGCTTCTTTCCAAAATAAACAGCAAAATGTTGGACACAGTTTGTAAAAAGTCAGGGTAATGTTTCGTAGCCCATTTATCACTGGTGGGGATTATTTTAGACACAGGAAATCTAAGAGGGATATTAAACAAAAAAAGGCAAACAAAGCATGAAATTAAAAATAAAAAGTAGGATGTTTATTTTAACATTTCATTACAACTTGCTGAATCCCATGTGTGTTAGGTGTGAATATAAAAGCCATGACTGTTTAAACACAATTTAAAACAATAGGGTACTACTACATTTGCCTTTACAGCTGGAGACCTGAGTTCAAATACTGATCATGACTTAAGTTTGTCATAAAGTAGACCATATTAGATGTTTGTCCACATCACACATTTCCTACACATTTTGGCCTGGTAAGCAGTTTCTGCTCAAGTTAGGACTCTAGGACTAAAGAACTAAAATAGCAGAATTGTTCATGGCCAAATTTGAGCTGCATTGGTACAGCTTTATGGGAAGCATGAAAAGCATGTTCCCACAATCAGTCAAATCCTGGTACTTATGCCCAGCCTCAATAAAATTGCTTAGCAAAGGAGAGACTCTGTAGTTTTGAATCCTCATCCCTACCTTTCCTAGGATAGATTGGCCCAAAAGTCTCCTTTTGAGGAGAGGTGGGAACAGGTCTATATTAGACTTATATCATGTCCTTTTCCTGCACAACAGAACTTCCACTGCTTATCCAGGCAACACCTGCATGTAGAATTCATGGAGAAGCCAGGATTTGCTCATTGTACATAATTCTTGCTAGTGCTAAAATCAAACAGGTAGAAATTAGAGACCTAAGACTCAGAACAATACAAGTCTAGCTGTGCTTCGGCACAGTTGTCTGGCATGTCAGGACATCCATGGTGTAGACTTCTACTATCAGTGGGATTTGGGAGAGAACTTGGTAAGTGCTCCCTATAGGTCTACGGTCTATAGTCTCCACTTAGGCAAAACTCCTATTGAAGGCAATAGGAATTTGAAATGAGTTAGGCCTGCAAGATATGTCCCATAATTTGTTAAATCTCTTTCTCTTTTAAAATGAAATCCCAATGCACATTTTGTTTTAAATAAGTACTACGTTTATTGCAGTACTACCATTTGCTCTGCTGCAGTTGAAGGTCTGTCAGTGCTTCCATTAAAAATCTCATTTATAGGAGGGAATTTATAACTTAGCCATTAAAAACATTTTTGGACTAAACCTGGTTACAAATTCTCATCCTAGCAGTAAATGCATTTTTATAACAATTTGCTAAAATCCATTTGGAATTTTGATACTGAAACATGAAAAATAACAATCTGTAGTTTTTGCTGCTTTTTTTATCTGCTTTGCAAAAAAAATAAAATAAAATACAACTTTTACAAAATGAAATTATTGTGCACTTAGTACTTTTTCTGGACTGGTGTCTGATAGGGTATGTGTGTGTAAAAATATATATTGGCATTAAAATGCAGTGTAATTTTTTAACTGTGAGAAGCTTGCTATTTCACATGCAGAAAACATTAATGAAAAGCTAAGTTTGTTCCTCAGTTCTGTGCTTATCTGGGCCCAAATTTCATAAATCCTCTTGCAAAATTTGCAAGCATACCCGTTTGCATTCTTGCATGCACAAATGTCATTTGTGTGCAGCAGAGACAGCATGATTTAGTGGACTGAGCACAGGGCTGGGATCTAGAAATTCCGGAGTGATAACCCTGGCTCTTTCATCGACTTATTGGATGACCTTGGGCAAATCACTTGATCTATGTGTTTGTTTTCCCATTTGTAAAATAGGGATAATACTTACTGCCCTTCCTCATTTCCCCCAAAAGAGTATTAGGAGGATTAATTCATGTTTGTACAGATTTTTGAACAAGTGAGCCTGGGGTATCTTCTGAACATTGCTAAATCTGAACTGTGGAGAACAAAGGTAGGAAGGAAGTTACAGAACCAAGAGCAGCTCACCATGAATACGCTACTACAGTTCGCCTCCCTAGTAAGCCAGAGAACTGTGAGACTGAGGACATCAGATGATCACAACTGCCCCAATATCACACAGGGTGAGAGACTGTAGCCTGGTCTACACTAGAAAATTAGGTTGGCATAACTGCATCTCTCGGAGGGTGTGAATTTTTCACCTGAGTGGCATAGTTAGGCTGATCTAAGTTCCCCTGTACACAGGTCTGCAGGTCAAGAATTCTTCCATCCACCTAGTTACCGCCTCTCAGGGAGGTAGATTACCTGCACCGACGGGAGAATCCCTCCCATTGGCATAGGTGGTGTCTACCATGAAGCACTACAGTGGCACAGCTTTTAAGTGTGGACAAGCCCTGGCTCTTAAGTAGGTGGGATCAAATCAAGTGTATCTCACAGTGTACTTGTGATGTCTGTGTGAAAGGAATATTTAATAAGGAGGCTCTGGGTGCAGTTTCTGAGTAATATAGTAGTGTGTTCTCCTGTACCACACTCTAATTATTCAATCGCCAATTCTGGGAACATACCTATTATGTGAATGCATTTTTAGTAATGGATGATTGTAGGTGTCCAAAAAAGTTGATTAATATAGTAGATTATTTTCGATCACTATTATGCTACAAAATAAAAAGGACAAAAAGTGAAATGCTGCTGCTGCTATAGTGTAGTCTCCTACAAAATAACATGCGTAGCAATTATGATGATTCTTTAGAGAATGAGTAATTTGGCATACTGCTCAATAAGGGAATATGGATTGTTGTACTTTTGGCAAAAAAAAAAGGTGAGTGTGACTACACAAACTTAGATATCTCCATGGTAGAAATCACAAATAATGAAAAGTATGATGATTTTGAAAATTCTATGTACATGGTATGGCAGAGATTCTGTGCAAGGATGCAGTACTGCTAAGATGGGTGCCAATAGATGCAGAGTTCATTCATCCTCTTTCCATCTTGTCCATCATCAGAGCTCAAATTGAGGAAGGGTCTTAAGGGGTATGTTGTATCTCCACTACCCCCAAACTGCCATATTGTGCCTCAGAACTTTTTTTTTTAAAGCAAGAGTAAGTCTCTATATTATATGTTGGAGAGGAAACCCTTCACTTCAATATGTGAACCAAGTGTAGCTGACATAGTGATATTTCACTCAGATTTCAGAGATCTTGAAACAGTAGTTCTAAGACATGTGAACTGCCCCTGTTCACCACAACAAAATGTTGACACCCAATGATTATAATTTAAATGTCAACATTACCGATTTCGTTCAAAATCAAATCATATAAGAAAGGAAAGGGAATGTCATTTATTAATATGCACGTAAGATTTCATTTCCTTCTCCTATGTAAAAATCCTCATTAAAATTGTGGGGAAAGTCATATATGGGAAGTCATATTTGGGAAGAGGATGCCCTAGCATGTATATGGAATATGTATGTAAGCTAAAATGTTAGATGTTTTGATCAACACTCCACGGTAGATTGCCTGATTTCACCATATGAAACAAACCATTTCACATTCTGCGTGCACACTGACAGCATAAAAGAGACATACATGGCCACTGCAGAATACTATGGTCATGGGGGTGCTACACAGCTTAGAGACAGTTGTATGGCAGCTGCTGCTTTAGGTGTCGTCAAGGTAAGTCACTCTATTTAGGCCTATTTGACACTTCTTAGCCTTAACAGTTAGACCTGTCTCCCTTATGCGCTCGAAGACTTTTTGTAGATGTTCCAGGTGTTCTGCCCAGGAATCTGAAAATATGGCCACATCGTCAAGGTAGGCGACTGTGTATTCTCCCAATCCTGCTAGAAGACCATCTACAAGTCTTTGGAAGGTGGCAGGTGCATTCCGCAGCCCAAAAGGGAGTACATTAAATTCATACAGCCCAACATGTGTGGTGAAGGCTGACATTCATCTAGCGGTACCTGCTAGTCCCCCTTGGTTAAGTCCAAGGTAGAGATGAACTGGGCCCATCCCAGTTTCTCTACTAGTTCATCTGTGCGTGGCATTGGATAGTTGTCTGGGCAAGTTATAGCATTTAGCTTACAGTAGTCCACGCAAAAACGTATCTCCCCATCTGGTTTGGGAACTAGAACCACTGGAGATGCCCTGCACTGCCAGAGGAGTGGATTACACCCATCTGTAGCATATCCTGGATCTCCCGTTCTATAGTAGTTTTAGCTTGAGGAGACACCCGGTAAGGTTGGACTTTAATTAGGTGAGCCTCTGGTGTTGGGGTAGCAAGTACTGGATTCAGTGCTGGCAGTGGGTCTGGTGCTGGTTGTTCCACCAGTTCCGGTTCTGGGGCTGGCTCTGTCTGGGTCTCTGGGACTCGATTCACTACTGTTGTTGCTGACGTTGGCATGGGGTCTGGTTCCATCACCTCTGACCAGGTCCTAGGCGGGATAGCTTGCTTAGCCTGTCTGCGGGTGACTATTCCCACTCTCTTGGCTAGCTTCACGTGATTGGCCAAGTCTTCCCCCAGCAGCATGGGGATGGGATAATCATCATAGACTGCAAAAGTCCACGTTCCTGACCAGCCCTTGTACTGGGCAGGCAATTTGGCTGTAGGCAAATTGAAAGAGTTGGACTTAAAGGGTTGAATTGTCACTTGGATCTCTGGGTCAATTAAATTGGGGTCCACTAAGGAAACGTGGATAGCCCACACTTGTGCTCCGGTGTCCCTCCACGCGGTGACCTTCTTCCCACCCACACTCACAGTTTCCCTCCGCTCTGAGGGTATCTGGGAGGTATCTGGGCCTGAGGACCTCTGGTGTGATTCCGGTGCAATGAACTGTAATCTGTTGGGGTTCTTGGGGCAGTTGGCCTTTACATGCCCTGGCTCATTACATTTAAAACATCGTCCAGCTGACGGGTCACTGGAGCGAGGTGGGTTGCTGGAGAACGGTGTGGCAGGATGATAAGGTGTCTGGAGTATTCCTTGGTGTGTAGTTGGGGCCTTGGGCTGCGCCCGGTAGTAGGGTGTGGTCTGAGGTTGTCCCTTCTGGTATCCGCTCCAACCGTGACCAGGATTGTTCTCCTCTCTCCACCCATTTTGTTCCAGTTTGCCCCTTCTGATATTTGCCCCAACTGCTACTAGTTTTTTTTCTTTTCTTCCACCTCCACCCTTTGGGCTCCAATGTCCCCTGCCTCGATTAGAGTTGTGGGCTTCCCATCTAGGATGTATCTTTCTATTTCCTCAGGAACACCCTGTAAGAACTGCTCCATTTGCATTAGGAAGGGAAAATCTTCTGGAGATTTAACACTTGCTCCTGATATCCAGGCATCCCAACATTTCACAATGTGGTAGGCATGTTGGGTAAATGACACGTCTGGTTTCCACCTTAGGGCTCTGAACCACTGACAGGAATGCTTGGGTGTTAGCCCCATTCTGACTCTCGCCTGGGTTTTAAACAGTTCATACTTGTTCATGTGTTCCTTAGGCATTTCAGCCACCACCTCGGCTAATGGTCCTCTGAGCTGCGGCCTCAGCTCTACCATATACTGGTCTGTAGAGATGCTGTAACCAAGGCAGGCCCTTTTGAAGTTTTCTAAGAAGGCCTCGGTATCATCACCTGCCTTGTGGTTGGGGAACTTTCTGGTATTTGAAGCGGTACCTGGAGAAGGATTGCTATTCTGCTGAGCCTTTGCCTTCTCCATCTCCAGTGCATGCTTCCTCTCTTTTTTTCCTTTTCCTTCTCCGCATGCTTCCTCTCTTTTTCCTTCTCCTCCAGTTCTTTTTCCCTTGCCTCCATAGCTCTCCTGTGGGCAGCCTCCCTTTCTTCCCCAGCATGTTTCCATTTCTTTTTCCTTTGCCTCCATAGCTCTCCTGTGGGCAGCCTCTTTGGCTTTTTCTGCCTTGGGCTCTGTCATGTTTGCCTCTCTGTTTTTAACTAACTTTACACCCAAGAGTTAGAAATAAAGCAAACAAACAAACAAACAAAAAAAAACTTGGCTTGTCAAAAAAACTAGGTTGTGCTGTAACCTGATACGGATGTTCTCTGATTGTGATTGTCAGCCTACAGAAAAATCCTTTAAAAAAAAAAAACTAACACCTTTGTCTCCACGCAAATAGACAGAAGAACCCTCTAGTTGCTCTTAGCTTAAAAAAAAAACACCTCTTCAGGTCTGTGAAGAACTTGTGAATTTCCCTGCAGGAGGTTAACTACCCTGCCTTTAGGTAGAGAAAACTCCAGCTCACAAAAGACAAATCCCTTTTTGTCTCTGCTCTTTCTATTTCCTCAGGAACACCCTGTAAGAACTGCTCCATTTGCATTAGGAAGGGAAAATCTTCTGGAGATTTAACACTTGCTCCTGATATCCAGGCATCCCAACGTTTCACAATGTGGTAGGCTTGTCGGGTAAATGACACATCTGGTTTCCACCTTAGGGCTCTGCCCTAGGCAGAGACAAAAAAACTCTAACTGCTTTCAGCTTAAAACCTGCTTTCAAGCGGCCCAAAAGAGGGGGAGGGGGAGAAATGTCCTTTTAAAATCTTAATGTGCTTCTGGTTCAAAATGATCCCCCAAAAAATCTCAAATTGATTTCAAATAAATCCCACCGCTACTACCGTATCAAGGTTCCTTCCCCACTCTGAACTCTAGGGTACAGATGTGGGGACCTGCATGATAGACCCCCTAAGCTTATTCTTACCAGCTTAGGTTAAAAGCTGCCACCACCAAAGTGTTATACAAAGAGCAGGGAAAGAGCCTACTTGGAAATGTCTTTCCTCCCCAAAATCCCCCCAAGCCATACACTCCCTTTCCTGGGGAAGGCTTGATAAAAATCCTCACCAATTTGCATAGCTGAACACAAACCCAAACCCTTGGATCTTAAGAACAATGAAAAGCAATCAGGTTCTTAAAAGAAGAATTTTAATTAAAGAAAAAGTAAAAGAATCACCTTTGTAAAATCAGGATAGTAAATACCTTACAGGGTAATCAGATTCAAAACACAGAGAATCCCTCTGGGCAAAACCTTAAGTTACAAAAAAGACAAAAAAACAGGAATATACATTCCATTCAGGACAACTTATTTTATCAGCTATTTAAACAAAACAGAATCTAATGCATATCTAACTAGATTGCTTACTAACTCTTTACAGGAGTTCTGACCTGCATTCCTGCTCTGATCCCAGCAAAAGCATCACACAGACAAAGAGAAACTTTGTCCCTGTCCCTCCCTCCCCCCCACACTTTAAAAGTATCTTGTCTCCTCATTGGTCATTTTGGTCAGGTGCCAGCAAGGTTATCTTAGCTTCTTAACCCTTTACAGGTGAAAGGTTTTTTCCTCTGGCCAGGAGGGATTTGAAGGTGTTTACCCTTCCCTTTATATTTATGACAGGTGTGTATTAGAAGCAGGGAGGAATGGGTTGCAGCCAGAATATGCTTCCGTACAGCAAGTCCGTGTTGGGTGTAATGGCTAGAGAGAATGTTTACAAGCCCTTGCAATTTAAAGTAATCAAGTCCAGAATCAAGAAGATACAAATTTAGGCCTTGTCAGTACAGGGGAGTTAGTTCACACTGAGTTGACAATCGCTATTTGGTGTACTCTATATTAGCTGTACTAATAGTGTGCACACAGGACAGCTGTGCCCTCTTTCAGTTCACATCCTTGTGCACGCACAGCAGGGGCTTGCTTCATACTAAATACATGGCATTCTGGCATCCCAGTCCCTACTAAATACATGGCATCCCAGTCCCAACCTGGGACCCGACCCAAACCCGTGCCCACCTGACCCAAGGCCGAGAGAGTCAAATTGTTTTTTGACCTGATGCTAACCCTTCCACCCGAACCTGAGTTGCTGACACAGCCATCTCCTCGTTCCCCTGGGGTTGGCTGTCCTACTGCCTGGCTGCTGCCGTCTGCCACCTCCTGCTGCATTGTATATGTGCTGCAGAGTGAGAGGCCCTGCCATGCCTCGGCAGGCACACTTGTTCCAGTCCACAGCATACAGAGTGCAGAGAGGTGGTGATTGCCAGCAAGAGTGAGGCATGCAGTTGTCCCTCAACCGACCTCATGGGCAGGAAGAGGAGAGCTGACCTGAGTCTGAGAAAGTCCAGTTGTTTGCCACCCAACCTGACCCAGACCCAACATTTGTGGTTGGGTCCCATCAGATTTGCATCCTTTGCTACTGAGCAGCATAATTTCTGGGATTTTTCTTGTTGTACCTTGTGGGATGCATAGCGGAAGCCAGGGTGAAGCCAGAGGAATTCTGGAACTTGGGGACAGATTCAAAAAAATCTCATGATTCTGCTCTCTCTGTCCCATACTTACTCTTTTTCTGGGTGGGCCAGCGCTATGTTTGAATTGCTGTCACCCGGTATGGACCCAACAACGCTCCACACCATTTTGTAGTAGTAACTGCAAAAATTCAGAGGCTGATTTGGCTTTGTTTCAGCTCTCAAAGCCAGGTGGCTTCAGTTTTGAACGTTGCCCACCGCACCATCGAGCAAATGATGATCCTGCTTGAGGAGGAAGGAGTGGACAACAGAGGGCAACTTTTACTATGCTACAGGAGTTGTTCCTGAGGCAGCTTCACAATACAGTGCCATTTCTGAGCTTGGGAAACTCGCACTGCTTTGTTGGAAAGGATCATTCTGCAGACCTGGGGTGGCCAGCATGGCCAGAGAATTTCAAGATGGCAAAGGCAACCTTTTTTGAGATCTGTGCTGAAGTAATGCAGGAGCTGCAGTGGCACGATACTATCCTATGGTGCCCACCCTGTTGAGCAGGTCACCATTGCCATTTGGAAGCTGGCCACCCTGAATGGTACCAGTCATAGCCAATCAGTTTAGCATGGGAAGATCAACTGTTGGGGCCATTGTCATGCAGAGGAGTGATGCCATACATGAGGTACTGTTGCACCAGTTTGTAAAGCTTGGTAATCCTCAGGAGATTATTGATGCCTTTGCACACATGGAGTTCCCAAACTGTACTGGGTCAATTGATAGGACCCATGTGCCCATCATTTTGCCCCCACACTAGGGTTTATAATCAAGAAGGGGTATTTCTCCATGGTGCTCCAAGGGCTGATTGACCACTGAGGCAGATTTACAAACATAAATGCCAGGGTGGTCTAGAAAGGTCCACGATGCTAGGCTCTTTTGGAACTCAGCTCTATTTACTTGCATTGATAAAGGACGGTTTGCCTCCAGTATCACTATGGACATGAATGGCGTGGAGATAGCTCCAATCATCCTAGGAGACCTGCTTATCATCTGCTTCCCTGGTTAATTAAGCCATTTACAGGCCACTTAGACAGAAGGAAGGAATGGTTTACCTTGCCTCAATAGCTGCAGAATAGCAGTGTAGTGTGCATTTGGTCTGAAAGGAAGGTGGTGCTGTTTATGGGCTAGGTTGGAAGCTGTGGAAAAAAACTTGCCTAGGATTATAGCTGTATGTAATATTTTGCACAATATTTGTGAGAGTAAGGCAGAAAGCCCTAATGATGGGTGAGAAGCTGAGGTAGAGAGATTTGCTCTGCAGTTTGAGCAACTGACAAGGCATCCAACTGAAAATGGAAAAAGCCAAGGCAGGGAAATACTGTTAAAGATGCCTGTAGCTCTTACTTTGAGTCTCAGGCCTGAAAATGTTCAGATCTACATATAGCTGTTATCCTAAGGTGGAGAGGGAATGGAATGGATTGTAAGCATTGGTGTCTCTTTTATGAGTGGTAGAAATGGCACATTGTGGCACTCTTTATTTTATCTTGTGTCTGTGCCTTTTACACGTTGGTTAAAATCTATGACTTATGCAAAATGTATGGATATTCAGTGTAGAGTGCAATGAATTTCTAACATTTTGTATTATTAAACAACAATTTATTATGCAACAATCAGAAATAAACCTTGAATTATAACAGTAAAACGAAGCTTTACGTGACAGTGCAGTTGAGGACAGAATTCAACATTGTGGGGACCTTCAATTTATAGGCATCTTGTTTCGGCCTCTTCTTCTTCTTGGGCCTTCTGGTGTTGAGTGTCAGGGTTTGAATGTATCAGGGTCGTTAGATGGCTTGAAAGAGCTGGATTTCCAGGTGCAAATATTCTTGCTACCATGAGCTTGGACTGGGAAAGGGAAAGCCTCTGGGAACACGATTGCAGTGGTACAGCAGGAAACATAGGCTGGAGCTTCCAGTGCCCCATATTATTCAGGGGCTGCAAAAGATGGCTGGGTCCTGGCTGAGGGCACCGGATTGTGTGTGTGCCTATTAGCAGCATGTGCTGCAGCAGAGCATTCTTCTTCTGTGTTTCCTCCAGGAGTTGCCGCCACATGTCCCTGTCTTTCTCGACAGCGTCTTTTGCCATGGCGATTCTGTTTGGCCACTTTGCACCCTCTCTCTGGAAAGCTTCCTATCTTTTTTCCTCTCCATCCTCAAATACGTCAGCCTCTCTGTTGTTTTCAGTTTTGAGGGGGACTCTGCACTGAGATCTGTGAGCATTTTATCACAAGTTTTCTGTTTCTTCCCCCACAGGTTAGCCAACAGCTCTGATAAAGGTCCTGTCCTTGAGAGTCTGGCTGCTGCTGGTGCTATGGCTGGGGGAATAGGGGAAAAAATCCATGTGATTATTGTTCATATTCCAGGGAGATGTGATAGCATTGATTCAACACCTTTTTGATTTCCCCTCTCTGAGATTTTTCCCAGTCTTGAGGGGACTCCAGCGATGGTAAGTGGTGTGTGCATGAGGAGGGCTGCATTGGGATTTTTGGCTGTGCACTATATGCTGTTTGCGTTTTCAGTTGTGCCTTGGAGGCTGGGGAGAGCTGGGAATTATGTTCGCAGTCTGGCATTCTAGTTTTGCTGTTCTTTGGAGATTCTGGTATAGTGTCAGAGGAGTTGTAAGGGATATCTCAGGGTGAGCTGGATAGTAATCCTATCTACATTCCCTTTAGGCTGGCCTGACTCTTGATGACATTACATTGAAGCAGGTGACTAGGAGGCAGAGAGTGGTCTTATTCAAAAAGGCAAAGGGCAGACCAGTGAAATACGCTGTGAAGTTATGCACAAAGATGGTCTCCCCATAAGTGCTACAGGAGTGGAAGGGTGTTGCAAGCTATACTGAGGACAGTGACCATGCAGCTATTCTGCATAATGTTCAGGCCAAAACTAAGCAATTTCTGTTTTAAATTCTGCTTTATCTCCCCTTCAGACATGCTGAAAGCGCAAAAGAAAAAATAGATCAGGTTCTTTACTGATTGTTTGAAGCCTTAACTGCTCCCAGTTGTTCTCTCTGTAAGCCTGTAAAAATCCATTAAGATCTGTATGGCTTTGCTATCCCTAACATAAACTTCTTTTCCTGTACAAATGCTGCCTGTTACAGGGCAGGGAGCTGTAGTTTAGTGCCTTTACAGGCACACGATGTTCATGTCTACCTCATGTAACACTTACCAAGTTTCTTTTTCAGTAACCACTTTCTAAAAAAGCTCTTAAATTTCGCACAACTGAATATTTTAATTATTTGACTATGCCACAGGGCCAAGGGGAGGGATAGGCTGCAACTGCGCCATGCTGCTGACCACCATTTTGATCAGTTGAATGGGATGGTAGGCAGGAGTTCATTCACAGGGCAGGACAGTTGCTGGAAGGGGAAAGGAAAATAGGTAGATGGATATGTGTCCTCCATGGCATGGGCTTGTAAACAGTCGATGTTTGGGGCTTTCGCATGAGACAGGAACTGATAGTCCAGCCAGAGAAGCTGCCATTTTGAAAACGTGTACTGGGGGTGGAGAACAGAGAACGTGGGCCAAGAGAGGGACTTGAGGGTTGGAGACTCAGAAAGGTTCCTAGCTCACAACCACCTATGAACCTGGAACAGAAGGTAGCACAGCAATGTAGTATAATAAATTGTAGAGATAAATACTTACATGCTGGGGTTCCCTCCATAAGATCTGCCTCCTCAGTCCTGCCCTGGGTTTCTGGCTGGGAGTCTGGCTGGCTTCCTATATGGCTGCCCTCAAAGAGATCCTGGCTTTCCAGGGAGAGCTCTTCACTGCCCTCCTCGTGTTCCTCCTCCAGTGACTTGCTGCTCATTGTTGCGCGGGGGAGGTATAGAGGGGCTGCAGGTTCCAATCTCCTTGGGTTCAGTAGTGGTGTAATTGCTCAAAATCCGATCCAACTCCTCAAAAAATGGACAGGCTACATTTTCATGGTCAGACTGTTTCCTGGCATCTCTTGTTTTAAAATAAGTCCTCCTGAGCTGTTTGTTCTTCACCTATTGCTAGTCAGTATCCCAGCTGTGACGCCTCATGGGCATCTGACTAGTAATGTCCACACACAGATCTTTATTCCAGTGTTTGGACCCAAGATGTATCTCCCCAGAGGGCTAGAAGATCTAGGGTCTCATCTGACTCCAAGCAGCTGCTTGAGGCATGTAATAAGGCTTCTGGAGTAATATTGCAGCAATGCAAATGCAGCATGAATAAATTTTGTCCCCGTGCCAGTTTTTAAATGTGGGATCGAACAGCCGGTCAACTTGACCCCAGAGCAGTGGAGGGCATGACAGGTCACTAACAGAGGCCCAAAAGACAGTGATGGGATAGCAGTTGGAGGACTGCCAAAGTAGTGTGCGGTAGCATTGTATGCACACAAACAATTGACCAAACTAACTCAATTTGCATTGAACTTAATACACTCTGAAAAGACTCCAGAGTTTATAATAAATGCGGAGTTAGTGTGCTGTAATGAATTGCATCGCGTGTACAGGCATTTTCACACCACACTAACTTGAGTTACTGCAGACTAAAAGAACTCCTCCCTCTTCCCCTCTTCCCCCTTATCCTCCCCCTTTCTGCCCCTCCCTCCCCTCCCCCGGAACTTACCTCACTAAATATAGAAAAGGAGAAACCGAGAATCTGGGCCACATTATTAGTGAATATCTCAGATCATGGAAAGAACTGAAAGTGCTAATTTCTCTGACAGTCAGTATAACAGATTTCTACAAGTTATTCAAACTACAGGTAGGAAGTCTAAACTATATGTAATGCAGTATAAAATATTGCATCCAGGACAGTGAATTTCAAGCAGCTTGTATGATACAACTTTTGTGGGGGTAATGGGTTTTGGAGATACCATGTTGGCAAATTTGATACTGGGAATAACTTGTGGTTGTTCCCATGCATTTGGCCTTTATGGAGATAGTAATGGGAAGAGTACTAGCTGAGTCCAACAGTTTAATACTCTTGCATGATATCACTGAAATCAAAATTCTGTCTCATTCAGAAAAGAAGTACATTAACAATACTTTGTATGAAGAGATTCTTGCTGTGTAGGTGGAGGAATTCTAATTCCCCCATATTGAAAGGCTGGCATCAGTGCCTTTTGCTTCCTTAGAGAAAATTGATAAACTTGAACAATGGACCGATAACATTTCTAAAGATAAGATTGGAATTCCTGGAAATAAAGAAAATCATAGGGAGAAGAGGATGGAATTTAAAACATTCACCACAATTCTAAAGAGAGTTCTGTAGATGCTATTCAGTTTGTCTCATTTTCCGTTTCATATATCCATCTTTTCTTTCATTTTATGATTTTCTTTTCTTCTTGTTTCATTTTTAAATTGTTTTCAATCCCTATTTATACTTGTGACTCTAATTTAATTAAAAATAGATTAAAACTCTGAATCCAAAATCTGTCATATTTTAGTGTTTTTTGCAGATAAATCCAAAGGTCCTAATTAGCCCCTCATTTTGATTCCAGATCAATTCTATAACCCAAAGGAATCTATTTTCCACTTGTGATCTGGATACCAAAACCTCACAGGAATGGCCGATCTCATGAGATTTCTGCCATTTGGAGCTGAAATTACAAAAGAATAGCTTTCAAGATCTTGGTTCAGTTATGAACCAGAATTCTAGCTTTGAGTCACAGCTCATGAAATTTCAATACTGTTATTCCATGAACCTTAGCTTTAATCCCAATCAGAACACTGACTACTCAATCCATCTCTAAATACATATATATACATAATCTGAAACATATGGATTCCAAGGAATTCCTTTAGTCTGTATCTATTTTTCCATTGTATGTTCTAGCCAAGCCAGAGAAGACCAAATGACATTTCTTATATTTCTAAGGCAATATACTGAAAAACACTTTAAAAAAAAACTGTCATGCCTTCTTTAGACATCGTACAGAAGAAAAAAAAGACCATAAATTAATTTTTCCTTTATAGATCACCTTTAAATGTATACCTTAGAAATATAGTTTTTGCAGCTTGACCAAGCTTATGCTGCAAAATGGGTAGCTTCAAGTTTTGCATTCCCTGGCTTTTTAATGATTTCACTGTGAATTTAATGTTGCATTATTATCACTTTTACATCTTTAAAATCTTTTTGTTTTGAAAGAAAAATAAATTGCCCATGTTTAAGAAGATTACTAATTAGGTTGTAGATTTCAGACAACGCTGAAATGAATGAGATGTGAGAGGGGACAGAACTGACGCATCACAGAGGTGAATGGATTTGAGGAAGACTGATTTCACACCCTCTGCTGCTGTTAATGTTTGGCTGAAAAATGTTTTCTGCAAAGCAGGGTTAACAAGGCAGCAGCTCTTCCACCTACACTGAACCAGATTGAGATATACTTATTCACACTGATTGTACTTTATTCCATATCACAAGTAGTCCCATTGACTTCAGTAGGACAACTTATGGTGTAAGGTACTACACTCCTTCCCATTGTGGTGACAGCTTAGAATTTGCAGAATATTGCAGAGTGTCCCCCAAAATTTTGGAGAAATTCTAAAATTGCAGGATTGACAATTTTTCATGCCCCAAAGTTTTTCCTATTCCTGCTGTTCAGAAATTAGGAATTTTTTTTAGTATAAAAAGAGTACAGTTTTAATTGTACATTTCAGTGCAATTAAAAAAAAATACTTACATTTGAATAGGTGCTAAGGTATCAGTTTTGAGAGTTGCCATGTTTACTGCAACAGTAGAGAGTCAGTTGTCTCATTATCTTAAAGATTTCCTTTTTGTTTGTTTTTAGAGGTTTTTACTTTGTGTGTGTGTGTGTTTTCAATATAACCGTCACACAAGTTGTCCCAATAGTAGCCTGTGTATTTTTTAAGTTGGAGTTGACTTATAATATCACAAAGATGTATTCTGCCCTACAAAATAACAATGTATGAACGTCGTTGTCAGCTGTTGTGTTAATTGAACAGGGACTGAACATGATGTTGTCAATGGTATTCATTTTGTAGTGCAGATTAAGCCTCAGAAAAGACTTCAGGGCTTTATTAGTCTGGGTTACCAAAATAATAACAACAATAATCTTACATACCTACAGAATCTGCTCAGAAGTGAATTTGCATTCTTTTATTCCTTTTTGTTTAAACTTTTTTTACAATCTAGGTTGTGGGTGTATTCCTTAGTGTACACTACTTACATGCCTATTTTCAGTGTTCAGCCATTTTTGAGTTATTTGTGTGGCAATTTTTTGCAGTGGGAGAATAATATGTCTTTCAATCTTGCATTACAAGTGGATGCCTAGCCTTTCCTCAGACTTTCCAGAAAACATCACCTTTGGGAAGAGACCGCTCATGGGAAATTTCAGTCTAGAAGGAGAACTTTTCAAAAAGTTATGAGTTAATGAAAATTAAGCTGTTTTACAAACTTAGTGATGGCTTTGCTAAAAAGCAAACACTATAATTGAATGGCCACTAAGCCTAATTTTAAAAGAAAAATGGCACCTGTAGTACCTGAAAACAAGCAAGGGTGTTGTCCATGTCACCAGCTGGACAACTTTCTGAGGTACTTGTGCCCCAGAAGGCACTCTTAACCTAAGCCACTTCCACACTGCTGACCTATTCAATAGAGCAGTGGTCTCCAACCTTTTTACACCCAAGATCATTTTTTGAATCTAAGTGCAACTCAAGATCTACCCTTCCCCGAGGCCCCGCCCCTGCCCCAAAGCCTCGCCCCGCTCATTCCATCCCTCCCTCTCTTCGTCTCTCACTCTCCCCCATCATCACTCGCTTTCATCAGGCTGGGACAGGGGGTTAGGGTTCGGGGGTTGGGGAGTGGGCTCTGGGCTGGAGCCAAGGGGTTTGCAGTGTGAGAGGGGGGCTCCAGGCTGCAGCAGAGTGTTGGGGTGCAGGAGGGGGTACAGGATGCTGGCTCTGGGAGGTGGTCAAGGCTGGGGCAGGGGCTTGGGGTGCGGGGGGGTATGGGGTGCAGGAGGGGGAACAGGATGCTGACTGTGGGAGGTGGTCAGGGCTGGTGCAGGGGGTTCAGGGTACAGAAGGGGGTATGGGGTACTAGCTCTGGAAGGGGCTCCTGGGGTGCAGGAGGCAGTATGGGGTGCTGGCTCCAGGATGGAGCTCAGGAATGGGGGTTGGCTCCAGTGGCTCTCAGTCGGCAGTGGGCGCAGTGAGGCTAAGGCAGGCTCCCTGCCTACCCTGACCCCACACCACTCCCGGAAGGGGCCAACATGCCCCTGTGGCCCCTGGGGTGGGGAGGGCGTAGGGCATGTGGCTCCACACACTGCCCCTCTCTGCAGCCACCGCCCCTGCAGCTCTCCCAGCCAATGGGAGCTGCGGGGGTGGTGCTTGCAGGCAGGAGCAGCTCGCGGATGAAGACCCATGCCCCCCCCTCGCCCCGGGCCGCAGTGGCCACTTTCAGGAGCAGTGTGGGGCCGGGGTAGCCTTAATGGCAGCCCCATAGCGCTGCCACCAGAGATCGCTATCAACCAGTTGGTGACCACTGCAATAGAGCGTCAACACGTACTCTGCATGCTGAAATATTGGCAGTGCTCAGGGATGGCATTAATACATCCCAGCCCTCCTCAATATCCACTTCTTTTGTCTCGCTTTCCACAATGTAGTCCACCAAGGACTGTCTACTACTCCTCTCTTGTCGTCCTAACTAGCCCTTCACTATACAGTAATGACTCACATTATTTGTATTTGTTCTAACCCCCATCTCGCCTTTTTCTCCCCACTTCCTTGGTCTATTTGTATGTTGTATTTTTGTCTAATTTACCCTGTTAAGTTAAATTGGTTTGAACATGATTTAAACCAATTCAAGTATATCTGTATTAGCAGTTTGCACCAAGTACAACTGGATCAATTTTAGTTACTCTGATGCACGTTCTCTAATATACATGAAGCCATAGCAATACAGAGGGGACAACTGGGCTTATCATGTATTGGGAAGGGAATGTCAGGAAGGGAAGGGCAAGAAGCATGTTAAGGGTGAAAATAGAGTGGGAAATGTCAGAGGCTCTGCTTTGCCTGATCCATGGCTGTGTAAGAGCTTATGCTGGTTGCATAATTTTAAACTACCACCCTACAGCTTTAATTTATGCCGAGGCTGCGCATCTGAGAATCAGGGAGCCATAATCATCTCCTTATCAGATCCCACCTTTTTCCAAGCAAAATTTGGGCACAGCGAAGAACTGAGTCCCAAAGAATCAGATGGAGCTCCCATAGTCACTTCAATAACAAAGGCAGTGATGGACTGTTTAGGACCCAAAGTGATTTAAAGATATTGTGGCAATTTTAACTTTTTTTTTTAATTTTATTGCTCTAAACATTTAACATTAATTGAATGAGATTGTTCTGTATTTTTAGAACAAATACAGAACATAGTGCAAATCATTTCTCGGAGGGCCACATAGTCATTAAAATAAAGTTTTCCCACCTATTATACCTCTTCTGTGTTTCTATAAATCTAACTTAACACTCAGATGCTCTGATACTATTGTGATGAACACTGTAGAAATGTCTATAAATAAATAAAACCTTTGGATATATAGTTTTGCAAATTAGCTCAATATCACTAAGTACAATGTAGTACGTTTTACCAAGGTACATGGGTGTTTAGACATGCTGTTACCATTAACACAATAATGGGAGTTGAATACCTAATTCCCTACTTTCAGGTTACTCTTCATGTAAATCAAAAGCTTTATTTCAATCTGGATTTTTCAGTTTCCTTTATAAAAATCTAGTGAGTATGTATTAGGACAATACACTGTAATAATAAAAGGAGAGAGAGAGCAAGTATATTGTCAATAATTTGATCCTATGTCTGCTTATTTATTTATTAATTTATTTATGTATTTCTCAATATTCATTATATTTATTTAGCCTATAATTGAATACACAATTTGCCTGTGCTGCAGATCTTCTATGTGGAAGGCAAGATGCATATTTAATGCCTGATTTAAAAAGAAAAATAGATGCAGAGACATGTGAGCAATTTTAGGGAAGTGTGTTCCATGCAAATTCAAATAAAGGTTTAAGGGAAACTTTTTTTGTTTTTACCACAGAAGACTGGATATTTCACCGCAGGACCTTTTGTACTTCCATACTGATTAAGTGATGAGTAGTTGTTGGGGGAGGGGAGTTTTTGAACTTTTAAAGAAATATCCAATTGGAAGCACAGAGAGCCCCAGTACAACTTTCCACCACTCCTCTTTCCTTCATCCTCTTCCCACCATGAAAAAATATTAGTTGTGTCTTGTACCTTGATTCCCCATCCTAACTCATGCGCCTTTACGCACAGACCCCAAAAAATGTGCCCATAAAACAATTTAAAAATAGGCGTTCACATTTTTATGGCTCAGGTGTATTCACTTGAGAAGAAGATGGCTCCTATATCATGATTTAAGGATGCATTACTTCTTTGGGGCACCAAAGAAACACAAACATAAATTGTTAAACTTTGGAATATGGACCTCAGGCAGAGATGGCCAAGCATCCAGCTTCTCTGGCATAACATTTTTTAAATTGTATGTGTTTGCTCTTGCAGAATATTATTATGCAGAATAAGCATAGTGTGTGGCGGTGACTGGAAAACAAGAATTATATTTCGTGAAAAATTACTGCAATCGATGCAGCAGGTGTTGATTTAGTGGGTCTAGTGAAGACCCGCTAAATTGATGGCAGAGAGCTCCCCATTCGACTCTGGTACTCCAGCTCCCTGAGAAGAGTAAGGGAGGTGAACCAGAAAGCGTCTCCTGTCGATGCAGTGCAGTGAAGACACTACCTTAAATAGACCTAAGCTACGTCGACTCCAGCTACCTTATTCATGTAGCTTGAGCAGCGTAACTTAGGTCGACTTGCCCCCCGTGAAGACAAGTCATCTGTCTCTACGAATATTTACTCATTTATACAAAGTGGCACAGCACCAACAGGAGCACCAATTGTCAGGCACCAGAGATATGGGAAAGCCAGGTTCAAGTCCCTGGTGCATATCAGGAAGAGTAAGGACTTGAACCCGAGTCAGTCACATCCCAGCTCAGAAGCCTAACCATCAGGCTATTGGATATTCTAGGTTGAGGATCTGTCTTTCTCTCACCAGAAATTCCATCTTAGTCCCACTAAATCTTCCAGATTAAATTTTGTCAAAAGTGGTGTTTCCATAGAAGGTTTCAGTATTGACAAATCAATGTCTGGCTATACCGAAAAAAGGACAGAAGACATTTGACATGGGTTTAATCAAGCCGCAACTTTATTGTTAGATATCTGGGTCTACCCGGCAGATAAAAGTGTACAGTGCAGGAGAAGAGAGAGAAGGTTGTTTCAGATGCACAGCAATCAATACTTTAAAATCTTAATCCATGAATGTATTCAGCATCCTTAATATTTTCAGCAGTTACTCCCAAAATTGCTAAACATGTTATTTTTCTTTTATGTTTCCTTTGGTTCTTTTTGAATCATTGTATTTGAAGTTTCAAAAACTTTTTTCATAATTAGTTCACTTATTCTAATATGGAAAGGTCAAACTGAACTAGAAGAGTAATTTTCTTCTCTCACTGTGAACAGTTGTTTCTCTATAAAATATCTAAAGTGGAGTTGGGGCTGAACGAAAACCTTGGATTTGAACCTCCTAAACTTTGAGGATTTTAGAATCTGTACCTGCACTCAAATTTCGCAATTGGCATTGATTTCCATTATGTGCCAATAAGGGGAAAAGATCTTGGATTGAGACCCCAACCGCTGGTTGTCTGATCTCAGTCTAAATTCTGTAGCTGACGCGTATCTCTATCCTAAAGGTTTTGAAATTTATTTTTTAAAGCTGAATGGGAAAATGCACCTGCAATAATATTCCAGTCATTGGTTTACAAATGCAATAACCTAATTTGTTCCATATTGTTTCAGTAATCAAAAATAAGAATACTGCTAGTAATTCTTTAATTTCTGTGTCACCTTTCAGTCAGAGATCCTCTGACACTTTACAAACTTTAATTAATTCTATTAGCAGCCCTGTAAGAGGTAAGGTTTCCATTCCATAATCTATTGTACAAATGGATAAAATGAGGTATAGAGAGGTTAAGTGATTTAGCCAAGGTTATACTTTAAGTCAGTGGCAGAGCTATGGAACACTAAGTCCCTTGCTCAGACCATGCTTTCAGTGTTTTGTATCTGTCTTGCAGTACAGTTGGTAAGATTAATTGCTTTTGCTTTGGACAAGAGATTGTACACAATGAGTTATTTTATAAACCAGTGTGGGGTGCCCAGTATTTGTTTTTCATTTATGCTCCTGTTCAGAATACTACTGGTCCACCTCTTAGATGATGTTGAATCTCTGAAAGACCAAAAAATATCATGTACTTTAAAGTAGAAATATTAGGCAATAAATAGTATGGCTGAAAAATCAATAATAAAATGTAGGTGGTTGTTATTGCTAATTTAATTAAGTCTGTATCTTGTATAAAATTTCATTTAGACACCACCACAATGTAGCTGCTTATACTTTTTGAAATGTAACTCTCATATGCCATTTGAAAACAAGGTGACATGTAACTAGTTTAAAAAATAAAATATTCTAAGATATTCAATATATCTGTGAATAAATGAGGTATGCAGAAGTAAACGAGGAAAAACAACCTAGAGTTGTCTAAAGAATTATATGAAGATCATAGAGAGTTTGTTTTTTTTCCTTTATTGATTATTCCCAGAACTTTAGGTTTCACAGTTTAGATTGACAATCGAGTTATTTGCCCATCCCTAGTGACTGACAACAGATAATGGAAAGGCTTTTACCATGATGTAACAGCGGAGAATAATTTCAAATTTACTACTATAGTTCTCATCAAAAGTACCCCAGTAAAAACACTAGATTTATCACTTCAATTACTGGAATTTCACATTTAGTTTAAAGAGACATGTTTCTATAATGTGACAGGCTTTACAGATTCTGAACTTCTTCTGTCATTTCAGCTACCAGAGTAATCAGGAAGAGATATAAATGAAAGCAATTGTTTTAGTTTTATAACTTTCAGTGCTGCCTACTGGTAAGCAAGGGAACGGGCCATGAACTTGTGGTTTTTGCCAAGTCTATGAAAGGGGAAAAAATGTTTTTTTCTTATCATAGCCTTGTTATTTATTTATTTATTTATTTTATTTTTAAGCCAACTGTATGATAATGGACAGGACCAGTATTTGAAATAGTATTCAGTTAACATTTACAAAATAACTTTGCATTTCTGTTCAAAATCATCCATGTAGCCATAGTAAGTGTTGTTTACTTCAAAAATACATGCACTGCATTTAACACATGTATTCATAACTCTCATATCCAGCTTGCATACCTCAGGCTTGTACAGGGAACCAACAGAGTTTTAAAAAAATAAATAAATAAACAAACCATTGGCTTCAGAAAAGAAACATAAATTTTAAATATTTTAGCCCTTGCTATTTTCTGCTTTTTTTACGGGGGAGAGGAGGATGTTCCGTGCATCTTTGTACAGGAGGATCGTTGAAAGTCCCACACCTGATGTTTTCACTCTTTATATCGACCACCTTTAAAGTCTCACAGCATCACTCTCATTTTTCAGGCTGAGGGAGCACTCATAGAAAATCTCTTCAGCACCATGCAGCACCACTTTCTGCTTCACAGCATGTTGAGTAACAGCTCCCATTTATGATGGAGGTGGGGGAGCTGGATCATCACAAACTGAGTGATTCCCCCCCCCACCCCAGTCTTCTTTCTTACTGTACTCCCTTCTGCCCCATCCAAGATCAAGATCTTGGTGAGAGGCCTTGAGGGGAACTCGTAATGAGGGTTACTACCATTGTCCTCCCAGTTATTTTGTCAACTGGTCTTTCATTCTTAAATCAGAGACTGGTCTGCAACTCCCCCATCTGTCAATCCAGGGAGTAAGCGATTAGGATTGGGAATCAAACCCTTATGTCTTGAAGAAGACAATGCAGAGGACTTTAACTGGGCTGGCAGGTCAGGCATATTAACCATACAAAATAGCTAGCATAGTAAAACCCTGGTCATGAAATTTCACCAACAAAGAACATAGTTGGGATCTTACTGCAGCTATTTCAGAATTCATGTATAAATGCACACTATGATGATATTTAGTATTAATAAAATGCAATCATACATTGTATTTGAGACTAGCCTGATGATTGCTCTGGTACAGTTGGTAATACAAAGTGGACAGTCACTCAAAAAGGGGGAGTTTATCCATTATCATGCTTGAAAATGTGGTCTTATTTGGGCTTTTCTGTAAAAGTATAACATTGAAGAAATTAAGCCAGTTATGCATTTTTATGATCTGCTACAGTTGCGTTTTCAAGAACAACTGTGATTTAGATCACAGAAAGGAAGTATCTAAAACTCCTATGGAGGTGGCAAATGTGCATAGGTGACTGAGCACATATGTTTATGAGGTACAATATTTGAGTGATAACGTTTATGACGAATTTTGTTAGGGCTGATAACATAGTCTCTAATTAACATGACTGGCTTATTCTTTTTATATTCCATCATCTGTTTTAACTTAATCTGTAGTATAGCTCTGTAATTTAGTCACCCATCTCAAGATGATGGTGGGGGAGGGGCAGAGGGAGCGGATTTTGTTTAATTTTGTGCTAAGATCATTTTAATCTTTCAGCCTTACAAAAGCAAACTAAAACGTGAAATTCCAAGATGGCATCCCAAATGAACCAGAAACCCTTTACTGACTTTTTATATAGGTTCCCTTTGTCAAATTTTAAGGTATAACTATGTTGGTATGTTTGTTTTTTAATTCACATGCAATAATAGTTCAGAAGGTTTAGCAACAGGGGTGATACATTTAAAATTGTTTGGGATAAATAGCATTTTCTTAATGGAATTCTTTCAAATAATTTCATTTTACAGCCATGTACTGTGGCAGATGTTTGCAAATCTTGGTGTAAAACTGATTGAAATATTTTAAGAAAACTGAAATAATGTCAGTGGCAAAATTTATTTTATCAAGTGCAGATGTAAGACATCAAGTTCTCAGGCTGATGGCAGAATTAACAAAAAAACACCATCTGGTTCAATAATTATCTGAAAATACCCATATTCTTGGATTTGTTTTAATACCACTTAGTTCCCAGCTTTATT
The DNA here is from genome assembly GCF_009764565.3 of Dermochelys coriacea. Classification (NCBI taxonomy): domain Eukaryota; kingdom Metazoa; phylum Chordata; order Testudines; family Dermochelyidae; genus Dermochelys; species Dermochelys coriacea. The sequence goes on from NC_050069.1 coordinate 102,317,540, forward strand.
TTATCTTTGTTTGCACACCAATGAGACTAGATTGTGCAAAATGAAGACTAGTTCCATCTGATCATTTTAAAAAAATGTGTTTTTGCATGAATAATGAATCTTTGAATTGTTACTAAACAAGCAAATTATTTGCGTATGTGTCACATCGGTTATCAAGTTTGCACATGTGACAGCTTCAACAGCCGTCACATAAAATGCATAGAGCTTGTAACCATATGTTTTTGCTTGACAAAAAGATAAAATTCAAGATCAATTTTCAATATGGAATGCACAAATTAACACTTTAAAATGCACCACAATATGTACGGTGTGGCAAAATTTGCAGAAATAGCACGTTTCTAGATATTAACTGATATCTTTGGATTCGACCTTAAGGTATTCAATCATTTTGATTAAAAGACTGATTTCTCATAAAACCACAGTCTGTTGGAGTTGCAAAGCCAATGACATTTGAGCATTCATATATTTTCATAAACTTTGAACAATGTCAGTGAGACACCTCTTCAATCTTGGCCACACAACAGCAGGGTATTCAATCTTTCTTTAGCTTAAGACAGAAAATTTGAATATCAGCATAGGGTTATTAATGTGACAGTTCACATGGTGTGCACCATGTTGATTCTTAAGAAGCAGATCTGTGGAATGAACAGAGTGCTCTACTTTGTACTCTTACCATTAAAAATCAAAACAAAACCAAAAGACAATAATCTTTAAAAACCCACTCTTTTTTTCATAACTTGATTATTGTACTGTATGTAAAACATGAAAAGAGTCAGCTACACTATGCATGCTCTGAAAGTAATTAATATTATTTCTTATGCTTTGTTTAATATTATAGATAATGATATACAATACAGATTTCATAACGCATTATTTACTCCAATTTGATTTTTCCTTAAAAAATGACTAAACACCACAAAATTAAGCATTTAACCTCTTAATCTTCCTGCATTTTTTCTGACTTCATTTCTGTCAGAATTTAAAGTATTGTAAAAAAATTAATTGACCCCATTGTGCTTATTTCTTGAAATTCAGATTTTTGAGTAATGCTGTGTTGTTTCATGTAGTCATGTCATTTTACATTACATCATGTTGTTGGTCAGATGCAATGTAACTTTTTATGATGCATTGTAAATGACAAAACATGCTGCAATATGTTTTATATATATATATATATATGCTATGTGCTCCTGATAACATTGCTTTTCTGTAGCTTGTTGTCGCCTGAGCAGCTTGGGAGAAACCAGATGGGCTGTGAGGGGAAGATGAGCAATTCTGTCTTGCCCAAACTGCAAATGTGACAACATACTGTTAAGAAAGGAGACAGTGAGGTGCATGTGTTAATATATTATAAAGCACCCACAGATGTCCCAACATTTTTACAAAAATAACCGAACTAAATTAAAAATAATAAAAATACAGAATCTCTTCCCACCTGAGCGATAATGGGTATGTCCACTATTAACTCTGTACAAAGATGAGGTCTGAGTATTTTAAGCTAGTTAAGCAATCTGATTGGCTCAGGCTCCATGGGTGCTTTGTGATAAATATTACTAGTCTCATCCAGAAAAAAACAAGTACTATGTTTTGCAGTTTATCTTTCTAAATTAATTCTATAATCCCAAATCCGCTATAATATTTTAATATTTTACATAGCACTTTTCATCTCAAAGGATTTTGAAGTACCTTATAAACTACCAGTACAGCCAGAAGGCTGTTCACCCACCACTGAAAAGCAGCCACCTCTGAGATGAAACATAGAAGCTGTTTAACAGAGCACAGCGGTGCTACATGACTGATGCTATATCTAGTTTAAACTTTAGGGAAAACCCAGATAAGCAGAATTTAGCTATACAAATTGGAATTTGACCAAGAGACCTTTATTTAAGCAACAAATGCTATGAGGACCTGCCAAAAGTGTCTCATCTGGAAAACTACACTCCATTTCCAGCTGTACAGTGCTCTCTAACACTGTGCTTTCTTAACTATTACTTTACTCTCGTTATCACATTAGACTGTAAGCCCTTCAGAGCAGGTTTTGTGTCTTTTCTGTGTTTGTACAGCGACTAGCACAGTGGGAATTTTGGCCACGACTATGGTATAAACATTTACTCCTTTCAGTACAGACTCAGAGACAGATACAGTGGAAAGAGTCCTGTTATAGATTCACCAGGACCATTTCCTGCAGCATTTGATTCTGCCTTGGAGGTATCACATCCAAATATTCACTAGCACCAGTCTAGCTTAGTTTATGAGATCTGATATCACAGACCAAGTGTTAGATCTGTAGGGACAGTGCAATATACACACACATTGATTGAAACAATTGATATAACCACTCATACTTTTAATTTCTGTGTGTATATCTATCAACCAATTGATAGCTATAGATTGATAGCAACAGATGTAGTAGAACAGTGGTTCTCAGCCAGGGGTAAACATACCCTTGGGGGTGTGCAGGGATACTTCCAAGGGATACTCAACTCATCTAGATCAGCGTTTCTCAACATTGGGGTTGCAACCTCCCGGTGGGGGTCACGAGATGGGTTTAGGGAGGTTGCAAGTGCCGGGCCAGTGCTAGGGGGTGGCAAGCAGGGCAATTGTCCAGGGCCCTACCAAACTAAGTTACATGCTTCAGTCCTGACCAGCAGGGCTTGGACATCAGGGATGCAGTAGTATGGAAAGGTTGAAAACCACTGTAGTAGAAAGTAAATATAAGTAATTGTTATGTTCACAGCACACACAGAAAAGTTAGATAAACATATAAATGCTCTTGCTGGAAGATTGCAGCATAATATTACTTTATTACTTAGCTTTCAAAATGATTACACACAGGCACCTAAAAACATAGATGGAGAAAACAGGCTGCTCCCAAGGTCAGAAAGGCACAACTCACTCCACCTTGCTTTAAGCTGGCATTTTTCCAAAACTGACTGCTCACACACTTTGCACAAAGCCCTCTAGACTTCAAGCAGGACCAGAGAATCTCCCATCCCCTGCTCTTAAAGCAATAATTTAAACAATTCTAACACAGTTCAATACTGCAGAGTAAAGGTTTGAAATGCCCCCAATTTGTGGAATAAAGGCCTATATTCTATGGGTATTGTGACGGTATGTGTGCAGTGTTCAATGGAACCCTCTTATAAGGAATACTTTTTTTCTTTCCCAAATAATTATAAACAGAGTTTCACTATAAAATGAGAGGGTCTGTATTAAAGAATCTCCCCACACATGCATTTAAACCCAGAAATTATAGCAGTGGTTACCCTTTGTAGTTTCGGCGGCACTTGTGTGCATGGGTGGGAATCTTGTGAAAGGTCATATATCATTTCCAGCAGGGAACAGCTATGGCAAAACCAGGAGTCAGTGATTCTTCTTTATCCTTCCTCCAAGTTTGCTTCTCCCCAATTTAGCTGTAGCAGGAGTTGGGTGAGAAATGACAATCCCCTAAATATGCAGCTTTTGATACTTGTCTGATGGATGATAATTAATGCATTCTGAGAAGATTATCATAGTGGAGCTATCATATTATAGAATAATAACATTACTCATAAATGGAGTGAATCTTTAATATAAGGCTGGGTCTATGGGCAATCTTCCACCGCTCAGCTACCACCAGCACAGCTCTTCCAGTTCTAGCAGCAGTGGGAACACAACTGTAGACAGGACACAATCATTTTTACCACCATGTTGTCTACAACATGGTGGAAAAATTGCCAGCAGGCAGTCTACAGTAGTGCTCCTTGCTCCCCATTGCTACCATCGGTGGGAGGTTCTCCAAAATTCCTTAGTGAATATGAGGTCAAAGAGAAGTTTCATTGTAAGAGTGTTCACTATACATAGGTTAAAAAGAGCGTTCAGCATAGTAGGAAATTGTTTCCTTGAGTTTGCAATCTACATACAATGTTTTGCAATATAAATAGTTATAGTCATTGTTTTATTTTTCTTATTATTTATTATAATACAATAATGAGAATACAATTCATTATAATGAGAATACAATTTATTAAAAGAGCCAATGATGTATGTACAAGATATGATTATCAAATGCCCCTGCCCCAGAGAATTTGCATTCTAGATAATAAACACAGTAAGACAAAACACTAGGAGGACCAGAGGAAGGCTTTATTTTAACTAGTTATTTCATCGCATTCTGGATTTGGACAGTTTTCTTTTAAGTTGTTGGCCTCACAGAATATTATGCGTCTTTAGAAGGATTTGATGAGACAATGGGGGTTTTGGTCATTGGAAGTTGCATTGTATGATTTCCTTTTGTGAATGGAGTTTCTAATATCAACTACGTGTGAGCATTCTTCATAGCTAAAAAGATTATGCCAGCTGTATGGAAGATCAGAATAGTGTTTACAGTCTGTTCAATCATTATACCCAGAGTGCGTGAATTTCCTTGAAATCAAAAGCATTATTACTCTTTGGCATGCCATTTACAGGGTCTGATTCTCCACTCTATGACACCAGTGTCACACTTGGGTAAAACCAGTATAACGGAATGGTGAATCAGTCCTACAGTGTTCAGTGGACTTTCTATAGCTGCATATTTAGGTAATGATTTAGCTAATAATGCAAAGGATGAAAACATTTGAACTATGAGACTAACATTTTTTATTCATATACTTATGATTTGCTGAGACTTTTATTCACTAAAGAATTACTTGATTTTTATCTGCCACCCATTTCAGTAGTATATTTCAGCTGTGCCGTTGGAACAGTTTTTATAGTGGGAGTGCTGAGAGCCATTGAACAAAACTGTAAACCCTGTCTATAATGGAAACCACTTTAAACCAGGAGGTGCTGCTGCACCCCTAGTTCCAGCACCCCTGCATTTCAGGTATTACAAGCCAAAGCCAATGAACTACGTTTGAAGGCATTTGCAACTGTCTGTTTTCTCATCCTAGAGGGACCCCCTATAACGTTCACTAGTTTCATATGAAATCTGCAAGCTTCACAGCTCTTCTTTCTACCACAAAAAGATCCACATCTTCTCCTTCACCTGTTTAGGACCTATCCTATCTTTTCCCCACAGACCCACCATTAAACCTCACATCTTCAACTACTTAGAATCATGAATGGTTAGGAGGTGTTGATAAATTGTATAGTCAATTGCTTGACCACACTTCAGTTTGTTATGAACTATATTTAGGAGACCAAATAAACACTGTCAGGTTTATTAATATGGTACAGGTAAAAGGTTCTACATCATACCAGGCTCTGAGAGGAGCTGCCCTGTATATTCGTCTTACACAGAAGGTTTGCTCCCCACATTGCACATTTCAGCTGGTATTATTTGTATGATTTTACAAGGTACACATCTCTTTACGTGTCACTGTAATCCAACCCATCAGTTGTCCCAGTTCCCTAACTTATTGTTCTGCTCCTTCCTTATCTTTGTTTTGGATACTAGCATTCCAGGTACTGGTCCATGAAGTTACTTCCCTAACTGGGATTATGATATAGGACAGTTTAGGCTATATCACTGTTACAATATTTGTGCTTAATACATATTAATATGCATATATAAATAAATATATATGGAATGGATAATACATATTATTAATATGATATATATTTATATGCTATCCAGCATTTATTAGTCATCAGTGAGTGATAGCTATAAATGTATGGTCCTTGAATTATCCAAATTATAGAGCATTGTGTTATAGTATCATAAAAGGCTATAGCTAAGGCTGTTGAACATTATTGTACAATCAAGGTAATTTTTTTAACCTCGGGGCTGTAACGTGCTACAGTGTAACTTTAGAAAAATTGTCAAAATATGCTTTATAATGCCCTTGGATTTGTTCTTCGCTCTCCTGAGGTAATCCCTTGGAAGAAGTGCTATTAGCCACCATCCATTTGTGAACATGGAGTTTGTTTTCTCTTTCACTTCACAGACATTTGTTCTGCATTGTGGATGCCATGCATACGCTAACATACTTTAGTAATCCATGGCAGCATCTCTTTCTCCCTACGGTAAAAAGTGGTTCCTTTTCTTAAATGCTCTCATAGTCTATACCTATGTTTGCTTGCTTCAGCATTTGTTTATTGCCTGTTTATATGGTATATTGCCTTTTTGTGTAACCTGCATGAGTATAATGGACAGTTACTTCAAGATGTCATGCAACCTCTCTTGTAGTAACAAGAAATAGTTTCAGAAGCCAACAGCTCAACAAGATATATAAATTAAGGATAAAGTCTCTCAATAAATTCTATTTTTCTGATGAACCGTGAGAATAACATATGAATGATGTTAAGTAAAAAAAAAGTGCATTCTATTTATGCAGATAAATATTTGCATCGCTGACTCATAGATGTTAGAAATTACAACAACATATTAATTCACCTAGTCCATTCCACTATCTATGCAGGATTACTGCATACAACATATTTTGTAGTGAAGTCTTAGTTATAACTGTCCCTCCAGTTGTAAGACAGGGCTTATAACCATGTCCAATTATATAGAAATTTTAACAGTTTTTAAAAAGGAATGTCCCAAGAAAAATATTGTATTTGAAAATCATTTTGCATCAATCTCTCCTTTTAAATATTCTAATATAAGGTATGGCACTGAATCAGCTGGCATATGAATAAAACTAATTTTCCAGTAGTAGAAATAGAATGTTCACCTAACACATTAAAAAAATGTTTTGTATCTTGTCTCACAGTTTACCAATAAGAATAGTGTGGCCACACTAATTTTTTGTTTTCACAAGTGAAGGTAATTTGCATTTGTGTCCTATTGATACCTGTACGTACCGGATCCTCAACTGGCATAAATTGCAATAGCTCCACTGAAGTCAGAGCTGCTACTTTGCTTTACACCAGCTGAGGATCTGATCCATAACACCTTATATTCATATAGTACCTGATTTAAAGCCCACTGAAGTCAATGGCTTTGGATCAGGCCTATAGCACATTTCATCCTAAAGAATCCTAAAGCCCTTTACAAACTGATGCTGCTGGCCTTACTACTGAAAATCAGTTGGATTAGTCACATTGGTAAAGCAAGTGACATTTAGCACTAAACTATAAGAATCACTTCACTCATGTGCAGCCATCTATGAGTGGCAGAACCAGCAAGTGTCTTGAGCATAAGGAATGTTGAATATATTTAAATTTGGGAGAAAAAACATCCCAGAATAAACAAGTGGTCGAAACTCCCCAAAACTCCCATAATTCTTCTAAGCAGAAGGTTGTATTCTCCCTTCTCTGTGTGCTACTATACTCTACAGTTGTGTTAATTTCTTTTCTGTATTTGTATGGTGTCTAATACAATGGAGCCGTAATTCCCACAGGTGCCTTTGGTTGCACTACCACAACAAGAATACTCTCTTCCACCTATGTAAATACATCATTAGGCTCCAAAATGGTAAGATATTGCAAGAGGTGAGGGTTGCAATTGCTAGGGTTGGTGGGATAAGAAAGTAGTAGTCTTTCAGACAATTGCAACAAGCAATACAAAAAAAGGAGAGGGTGATTATGTATTTTAGAAATGATTTCTAATGCTTCCAGTGAATGTAATGTCCTCACTACTCACAAGTGAGCTAGCTGTCTGCAAATAGACAGCATGGTCACATATGTTGTATCTGGTTTTAGTTCATTTTTTTTCTTCTAGTTTTCACAGGTTCATATGTACAAATAATAATAATATCTTTGCTCTGAGACTGTGTACTACTTCTCATCCCAAAGCAGATTTAGTAGATTTAATTTTTCACAGAAGGACATCACTTTTAAAGTGTGCGGGGAAAATTTATCAAAATATTAATTAGACTTTCCTTTTGTTTTGCTAGTTTGCATTAGACAGATGGAATTCTGATCTTTAACAGCACCATGACTCATGAAACTGCTTGTGTACTAAAATGCCATTATTAACACAACAGTAGTTTTCAGCAGTTGGTAATTATTGGCATAATTAAACATTTATCAAGAAACAAGTATTTATCATTCATTAAACTTTCATTAAAAATCCATCTTAGCACAAGCTAGATTAGCCAGCGATTTTCAAGTAATAACTTCTTAACTTCTGGCAGTAATGTAGCACATATTTATAAGGAAGAAAGTTGTACACAAGGTAATGTTCCAGGAATTGTGAACGGTTATAGGATTTCACATTTGGGAAGGGGTTTCTTTTCTTTTTTTTTCATTTATTGTTTTGTAAGATTTGTACTAGAAGTAGGGAAGTATTTGGCTATACTATATGAGTTTTACCGAGTTCGGCTCTTTTTTAGCCTCGTATCTGTTGCCCTTGGCAATGAAAAGCTCATGCTAAGAATGCTTCATAACTGCATTTACATAACTTAATTTCCCCAAAGCATGAAGTGTTTACAGTGATTGGGACATCGATATTTACTTTTTTGAATAGAGTTTCTAATATTACCCTCATTAAGTATTACCATTGGATGAAAGTCTTATGGCTTGTCTGTGGCGTGGCAATGTGCATTAGGGGGGTGTGATTTCAATCAAAACTGGACAAGTTATGGATACTGTTCTGATCTTCCATATTGTCTGCATTACTGAGATAGATTTTTTTTTTGCAAAATAAAACAGTAAGTGGTGTAGCGAATTTTTTTCTTTTAAATGATGAAACATAATCATAGAATATCAGGGTTGGAAGGGACATCAGGAGGTCATCTAGTCCCCTGCTCAAAGCAGGATCAATCCCCAACTAAATCATCCCAGCTAGGGTTTTGTCAAGCCTTACCTGGAAAACCTGTAAGGAAGGCCAGTGGGAGCCGTGATCGGCCGAACCTGCGGACGCGGCAGGTAAACAAACTGGCCCGGCCCACCAGGGGCTTTTCCTGAACAAGCGGTGGCCCTAGTTTGAGAACCACTGGTCTACACAGCACAGCAATGTGCAGTAGATGGGTGCGAATTCTAATGCATCCCAATGTATTGTGCACTAATTGGCCCGTGTAGACTCTGCTGGTATGCACTGAAAGCTTCCTAGTGTACATTAACATAGTGCTTCAGGGAACTTTTAGTATACACTGGCAGGGTGTTACACAGGCCAGTTAGTGCACAACATGTTGGTGTGCTTTAGAATGCACACGCATCTACTGCGTGGTGTTGTGCTCTGTGGACAAGCCCTTAGACTAAGTATTTGGAATTGAGATATCTTAGGATCTGCTTTGTATAATATTTTTTTACTTTATTTCTTTCTGCTAGGAAGAAAAATACTCATTTTTTGTCATTTAAAAGAGAAAGATTCATTACACCACTTAGTGTTTTGGTTTTTATTGTGCAAAAAAAAAATCTCAGTAATGCAAGCTGGAGGAGCAGAATAGTGTCCAGTCTGTCCAGTTTTGATGATTTTGTTTAGATTACAGGCTAATTATTTTTCTCATATTCAGTAAAAAAAAAAAAAAGACAATTAAAATAATTAGTGGGAAATTCAACATGCTGAGAAATAAATTTACCTGATGCCCTGTCATTCTCTCTCATCCTAGTGCTCCTTTTTTAATGCTTTTAAAGGTCTTGGTTGTTTCTTTTTATCATCTTTCTAGTCTATCAACCTAACTAAATTCCTTTATTCCAGAAGTAGTTGGCTTCTTAATCTTGAAGCCATTGATTGGCTATTTTACCTTCCAATCTCTTGCTTCCTCCCCTGCTTACACTTAGGTGTGTTCTGCTATGGTAGGTTGTACTACATAACCCCTCCTACACAATCACTGTTCTCCGCTAAGTACCAATTTGGAAAGGTTAATAGAGTTTAAAATAGTATATGTGATTGTCTAGTCTGTGCTGGGGAAAAAACAGTATTCAGTAAGTAAGACTGTCTCAGGAAGCTCCTTCACGTACATACTCGTGCTTCACATCTTAGCCCATATTCAGCAACTTTGTTTGTGTTTTCTCTTGGGCAAAAAATTTACTGTATCAGTGCTTTTATGTCACAAGAATGAATTGAATTCGTACCCTTTAGTGCAAACAACAATAGACAGAGTGGTAACCTAGTGGAAAACAAATAGACGCCCCGTCCCTTTTGGGGATTCAGAGAGGTTCAGAAAGATGGAGCTGACGGTAGAGAGGTGGCAGATAAAAACAGGCCGAAGCAGGAAAGACTCCTGCGGTCATTTATTACCATGCCATCTTCATAGTGTTTGCTGAACCAAGGTGCAGAGTAATGATTCAGACAAATGATGTTAATAATAATAGCTGGCCCTTTGGCAAAAATGGAATACCTAGTATTGCAGCATGAGACCTAATCAGATTCTCCAAAACTTGCTTCAAAAGGATAGAATTTTCTACCTTCAGTTTTTCTGTCAATTGATTCCCCTCGGATATGTCATCTTTAAAAGAAACAAAGCAATAAGCAATTGTTTTGCAAGAAAGGCGACAAAGATTTTAAACTTTATTATATTTTATGCATATAGCAAAACGATAGGAATAAAGTATTATAGTCATTATTTAGTTATCAATGTCCTTTGATATAAAGAATTCTGACTACTAGAAATATCGTGTATCTGACATTTTTAGTAATCAGTGTTTACAGCGTAGTAAGAAACTTTCTGGGCTTTTATTATGGATTTTTTTAACTTACTCAATATTGGATTCTGTTCATATGTTTATATACAGTACGCATATTGGCATGTACGTGTTTACATGAGAGGGGGGCAGGAGAGAGAGTAATAATCTTGTGCAAAGAAATACCATAAGTGAAAGCCACAAAAGTATGCTATTTAACAAACATTTGTTGCTAATGCTGTTGACCTGGTTAATTATTTTGATCCCTTGTTACATATTTGTACATAAATTCACCAGAAGAATGTATGAAGTGTTTTTATTTTGTCTGGCAAATTATAATGTTATTTCATTTAAAATCATACCTGTATATTTGAGGAACATAGGATGCAATTATTTTTGTAATAGCTGCAGTTCCATTAACAACATAGCCAGCATCTGTTTTACTCTAAACATCATCAGACTTATTAATTAGGTACATTTTGGCATCAATTTATCACACATACTTTGACACTTTAGATACTTGAAGCATAACCCGTAATGCAAAAATAAATAAATAAATATGATTTGGAGTCACTGTTATACATCATCTGTAGGGGACAATTATGTTGACATGTGGGAGGTTAATGTACACATTTTAGTTTCCTTTGCTTGATTTGCTGTTTTCTTCTTCATAACTCTAGGTAAACAGTTTATGCTGCCATTTAATGCACAGGTTAAGTGTAGTTGTAGGCTATTATACATCATTAGAGTAAGTAATATTCAGCCGTGGAAGAAAGATGGAAGGTTTTCACTTGTAGCCACTTGGACATTTCATTTTTCATCCAGTATGCCATTGCAAAAATTAGTTGTGGCAGGCCTGTTATAATTTATAGCCCGGTACTCTGAAATTAAGCAATGAATCACACCATTTTGGCTGATTAGAGTTAATGCATTTTTCTGATGACATATTTTGTAAAACAATGCAGTTCATTCTAAACTTTGCCTTATCAGACCTAGCCATTTCTCACTTAAACCTGTGCAATGGATTGTACCACATATAGTGCACTCTATTACTAGGCATTCTTTCTTCTATCATATACTAGTTGTCTTCTAGTTTAAAGAAATGGCCTTCTGTCACTCTTGCACCTTTTTCATTACAAAATACCCCCCATCATCCAGCCAAACAATTCAGAAACAAAACATAGAGTAAAGTGATTCAATGCAGCTTGACTGAAGGTGCAGTACATAATGATCGAGTGAGTAGAGACCATTGGATTGTGCCTCAAGCCTAACATTCTATATCTGGTCAATAACAAATTTATTACTAATCAAATCCAATAAATAGAAAGCAGCATACATTTATTTTTATTTGGCAGCTAGCAGGTCATAGAATAATAATAAAAAAGGTAAGTCAGAAACTGCCATACAGAAGAATATACTGTAGCTGATGTGTGCTGCACTTAAAAGCTGCTGTACATTACAACTAGACAGCTGGTCCCAATGAAACCTTGTTGTGTATGTCTGATTACCAGTGGGCATTGTATCCCACTTGCCTGTGGAATATATTAAGAATGCCAGTTCTTGAGTTCTGAGAATTCTGTTAGCTGAGATATTTTGTGATAGGGAGAGGTATCGCACTAGAATGGGATCTATAGGTATTAGTGTCAAGAAGAAGAATGTCTTGCTTGCCCTTTCTCCTGAGTTATTGCATGGGTTATACAAAGACTGGAGTGAGTTAATAGAAAACAAAGAAAACTAAAGGGGGGGAAATCAGCAACATAACTGAGATATGTGAATATTACTGTTGCCAAAAATAATGTATGACTGTTTTCTCCCCTTCAACCGCACGCTTCCCCCCTCAACCACTAGCATGCATAAAAGCACATGACATAATCATTGCAGGCATCTTACAGCATATAAAATTGAGATGGATAAATAGTGCATAGATAATGTAAAGCTGACATTCACCAGCCAGCAAAAAAAATAATAAAAAAGAATTTTAGTAAAACTTCTTGATGTTGCAGTTCATTACATGGATACATTATGGATTAGACGGTGGGGACCAGAGACATGTAGTAACTAAAATGGGTGGACATGTTTAATTACATTTAGAGTACACTTCACATAAGTTGTAAACAATGGAATGCACACATTTATTTGTCTAAGCCAGTGTAGTCTTCATATCATTGTAAGGTTTCAGCTGATATGGGGGAAAAACAATTTGCAACATGTAGAAGAAAAAAGAAACACACCTGTGGGAATCTGATCTACCTTTTTCACACCCAGGATAGGGGAAAATGATTTATTATCTGTCCCTTGAATTTTTCTGAGCATTCTGTCTAAACTTTAAAAGTAGATTACATTTGCGATTAAACCTTAACAAATGTTGTTTTAACTAGACTGCAATATATGTTATTGACAACAAGCTTTTTTTCCCTCTGAAAATAACATTGGTGCTTAGGCATGCAATTTACAAAAATGACAAGAAAGGGTGGTACTTTTCCCAAGGTGAATGCGAGTTGACTGATTAGCTGGTATTTTAACTTAGATTCTTGCAAATTACAGACATAAGAAACCCTGCAATTTATATGTACTTTAGAAGTGAAAGCTTTAATCCCATGATTCATGAAAGTAAAGTGGTAATAATTTAAGTACCATATTTTATTTATCCCTCTGAGTTGTCAGCTGATACCAGAAGTATTTTCACTATTTTTGGGTTGCTGCCTTTGGCCACCTAATTGCTTCTTAGGAAGTAAGAGGGAAATTGCTTATAAAACTACATGGATTGTCTTTGGCAACGTCAAGCCAAGGCATCAATCAGTCCATCTGGGTAAAATCACAAGCTGACTCCGATATTGCTAAATATTTATACTGTCAAATACACACAGACATCCAGATGAAAAGAGGCATTCATTAGGAATTCTCCAGCTTGTCAGTTTAAAGATGTAGATTAGAGCAAAACCTCCCACTATGGTACTGAGTGCTCAGGAAAAGTCTATATTTAGCCATTCTGAGCAATAAATATCATCATATTGCCTCATTTAGGTAAATAGAGAATAAATATTGTCAAGATGATCTAGAGATAATGTAAACAGATCCCTGTTCAGAGTCTGTGTTACTAGGGTAAATACCAGGACATTGATGTGCTGCTGATGTTTTTTGGTTTAACCCTTTTTCTTAATCACATTCCCCTCCCCTTGTGATAACACTAAGATTTTGTTCCTCACAGATTAAGAGGAAAAGAAGAAAAATATTTTTTTAAACAAAGGTGATTTCAAACGATAAGTGAATTATTACACTAATTAGTAGTTTTGCTTTAATATTTCCTTGGCATTGCTAAGATGCCTGTTGGAAAATAAAGATATCTGTAGCAACACTGAGGTTCATTCCAGAGTTTAACATGGGAACTGACAAAGCCCATCAATCAGAAGAGAACATTGCAGCTCTAAGGTTAAGACATGATGTCGACAGTACACCAAGTTAAGACTCAGACTGGAATTTCTTTTATAGCACATTTTACTGAGATAAAATGAGGCATATTGTAAGAATATGCTATGAAAGATCTGAACCCTGACAAAAATTAAGTTTCTGTCCTTGCTTCAAAGTAGGTGGTATACATCAACTATTTAAGAATAAAATTTTATCACTGCACTGGATACACAAAGAAAGCTAGGTGTAGGAATTTGTATCTTTTTGAGAAGGCTCTTGCTTTTTTCCATACAATTGGCATCTTGGAAGTTACACAGAAGGCGAGTGGTAACCGACGTCAAAGTTTTAGTTAATTATCCTAGATGATTTTTGAGATTAATAATTACCATCTCTCTTTATAACTAAATATCCATAATTAATCAGCAAATTGTAATGTGAAGACTAATTAACTTCAAACTCAAATCTTAACAGAAAATCCATATTACTATCCAACATCATTAATTACTATAGTAATCAAAATTATCCCTCGTGGGATTTGACATAAAGCTTTGTAGGTTTATAAACTAAGCTATTATCACAGAAAACATTTTGAAGGTAGCTTCAAATAGCATTATAGATAACTAAAGTATTTGGCTATTTAAGCAAGTTTTCATTTTCTCTGTATTACATTATCAATAATCCATTCATTAAAGCTGGATAAGTAACTTCTATTTTTCCCTACAGTGTCTACACTGGGGGGTTTTTTCATGTGAGGTTACTGCAGTGATTTCTGTCAAAAGGATACATTTTTCAGTGTGTTTTAAAAGATCCTACGCTTCTTTCTGTCTTTTTCAATAGTGCTAAGAGAGCTAGTTAGCTGTTTAAAAAATGAATTAGAAACAGTGTGTACATTGGCATTATTCACAAAGAGAGAGAAAATGAGGCTTTGGACTGCAAGAAACAGAGAAATCTAGAACTGTTTGATCCATCAGTGTTAAATGGGAAAATAAGGACAAAAATAGGGCTGTTTTGCCAAAAAACACTCCATACAAATCTTAGTTTAATTAGCATGGACATCACAACTGGAAAGATTTGAAATAGATTCGCTTTAATTTTTAATCAACATGAAAGCCAATGGTACCATAGTAACAAAATGAAATCCCTTAGCTGTATTTCATTTAGAAAGTTAGGAGTTAAAATTGTGTCTAAAATCCACATTTCAATTATTTTATCACCAAGTACGCACATCCAATACTGTTCTTTTGTATGGCAGCTGTAAAACTCCTAAGCAATTTTTACTGTCAAGAAAACTCTGAATAAATAGGGGCTGTTAACTTCGGCAGATATCTGAGGTTATTTGGTGGCAATCAAGAACTCACAGCACTTCAACTAATGGGTTATGATCAGAAACTGTTCCTAATAGCCAGCTAGACGGATCTGAATATGAAGATTTCTATAATTTTGTTGTCAGCTTGTGAGGTACTCTAGTGCTAATTATTTGGAACAATTATGTTTTCCTAATAACAAAAGAAGAAGCAGTGAATTAAGCAGGCTTACCTTCAGATCTTTAGATAACAGTTTAAATGCACTTGCCATTAAGAAATAACATTTCTTTTTCCTGTATGGAACCCTAATTATTTAAGATGCTTGTCTTTTAAAATCTACTTCTTCTACTTCTTTTAAGGATGTTCAGTGTGTCAATTTACACTGATGACTTCAGTAACTAGTATTTTCTCAGTCTTAGGTTTATGCCTGTACCTCCCATAGACTGCTTACTTCATTTGGTTATTCAAAAACCATAATTAGTGCAGTAATTAACATGTGGCTCCTTCAAAGGAAGACTGCTAGAATCATGGGACGTCTATCATCATTCTTACTGATGTATGGATGATAAAGAGACTTAGGTTGAGGTGACAACAGGATTTGTATTATTGCACATTAACTGAGCTGCAGGGAAATTCAGACAGGACCTTGGTCCACAGAGTCTTTCCTTTTGAAAAAAGTAATTATCCACACTGTTTCTATAATGCAACTAGGTGTTATCCTGCATTTGCAGCTGTCAAATCATTTGTTTTAAAACGTTTTTATATCTTATGAATACTTGAAAGTTTTGAGTTTTGCACATTATCTCTTAACCAATTACAGAAATGAGGTGCCAAGATGTTAAAAAAAGATATAATCCAGAGAACCATAACAGAGAGATTCTTTCTTGACAACTGATTTCAGGCAATTTGCTGGTAATTTTGGGTTGACGCAGTTTACAGTCTTAAAATTACAGTAATAAAGGAAAGGGCCAATTTTATTCAATTCCCTAGAGATTTTTTTTTAATTTCAGTTTTCAAATAAGCTGAATCTGTTGCGTTTTCAAGCCAAAGTAAGCAAGTTGTTCTGCATTTGAATCGGGGTGTGCCTGACATAAAAGGAAACTAATGTGTTTCTGATATGCCTATAGCTGATGTCTTCAGCTTCAATATACAATAATTTAAACTGGCACATTATAGAAATTCATGTTCTTTCATTTGGGCTTTAACTTTCCGTAACTAGTGGTTCTCTTTTTCACACTGTTTCACTCACTGACATATGCCAGAAAAATTTAATATTTTAACCTACAGGTTGCCCTTGGGAAATGGTCTCTATACGTAAGGTATGACTTTATTTGCTAAAGGGGTCATTTGAAAAAGCCCTTAGGGTGCTGCTGACCTTTTGTCCCTCAAACTAGTAGGGGGGAAACATAAAAAGGAACTACACAATAATCCCTCGTAGACAGGTGACCTTAAACCTATTCTATACTGTAAGGTTTGTTTCCATTTAAACTCAAAATAGACCAAGAAAAAGCAGATTACAGGTCTTAATCTGTAACCTGGACTGTGTGAAAGATTACAGCACAATTATTTTACTGTAAATGAAGGTTTAATATATATAGGCTTTATTGAAATGCAGATTTTCTAGTATGGTCATTTAATTAAATTTAGTGTTAAAATATGTAGATTGTCCGAGTCATAGGTACTAACAGAAAAAAGTTCTAGATTAAAGTAAATCAGCGCAGCTTCCTTTACTTCAGTTAAATTATGATAATTTGCAAGAGTTGAAGATCTAGCCCTAGTTATTAATACCCCAAATTTGCAAATACTCGTGTGTAATTTTGTGAAAGCAAGCAGACCCACTGACTGAATAGCACTATTCAGATATGTATGATTACCTATGTATGTGAATATTTGCAGGATCAAGTCCTAAAATACAATGCTGAAAATTCTTTCTAGACAGATGTCACCTTTAAAAAGCTAATTTGTCTGTCCTACTAAGAGTTTTCTATTGGTTGATGTAGCAGATATAATTGAGCAGCTACACTCAACACAAGATGTGGTTATCATAGGATAATCATACCCTCTATACCGTATCCATTATGAGTTATTCCTACAGTAACTAAGAAGCCTGTTTTTCTATATTGTTGTACAAATAGAACCTCTCATCCAATAAAGAGCTACTGTTCTTCCAAATAGTATAATACACACAATCAGCATAGACAGTAGATACTATTAAATATATACTAATCTCTTTAGACACTGCTTATCAGTAGAAGTACCCTATGTAGCCTTCAAAATCCCATTATAATTTATGAGTAACAGTTTTGAACATGCGTCAAGGTAGCATCTCATAATTCAGAGGTGTGACATCACTGAGCACTGTTAATAATGGGTTTTATGTCATACCCATGAATGATGAGTTTTTCAGAGGTTTTTAATTACTTTTGAATTTAAGCCATTCTGGCAGAATTTTGAACAAACTCCGATGACAGTGTGTTCTGAATGAAGCTGCTCTGGCAACATTCAGAAAAAGCATGCACTCTGGTGGGTAAAGGAAAATGTTTCAGCTGTTCCTCATGCCTGGTGGTCTAAAGGGAGGTTAAAGGAAACAGTTTCTGCCAACTGCTGCAGGCAGTTAGTTACAGCTTTTCCTTTCTGCATCTAGGGAGGAGCTGTAAAAATTGTGGTCAGATCCATATATTATATAAAAGAGAAGGAAAAGAGAAGTAAAAACATGGCCATAATGGCCTGAAGGGTTATCATGATGTCATCAAATTAATCTGAGGCAGATAATTAAAAGACACTATTTAAAAATATATATATTGGGTCTTCATGCAACTGGTAAAGTAAATGGAAAGTAAAAAGAATTTTATATGACAACAATTAACCTCTATTTATTAAGAAAAGGTACTAAATGACAGTCACGTAATCAACACTCCCAAATTATTCACAAAAACATCCTGTTGGGAGTGTTGATTACGTGTTCAATGACAAAATCCAAATGGCAAAAAAATAATAATTTTAAATGTAGCCTAATCTTTCCCACCGGCAAATATTGGGTTAAGTCAGGTGTAAACTTCTTCTGCACTGTAAACACATTGGACTTCACCTCATTATTTATAGTTACAGAACACACATATTCCCTTATACTTTGACACTGTGTTGGGGTTATCACCAAAATATTCTCTCTTCTACAGATGGTTTCTCATTATAACATTTGTTTTACTTTGTGAGGCAAATAAAATCTAGTGTATGTAAACCAATTATTTAACCAAATTACTTTGATCATTGGAAACTGACAATTAGTGTTATAGCCTCTTAACAGTAAAATCCACACACTAGAGCAGTCTGATATTCTACACTGCAATATAAGTGAATGGAATGAATTTATTTTCTGTAGCAAGCAGAGAGAGAGAAAGAGGCAGAGGATGAGTAAAGTCCAAGTTGATCAACTATTTTCTTACTCTGTGTTTGTTCAGCATGTTATATGTTAATTGTTTAATTTTTCTAATTGACAGTTAATGTATTGTGACAGCTCTCTTGACAGAGGCCTGGATGACTAATGTCAGTTCTTAGAAAGTATGCACAAGGGAACCGGCTGATCAGTTAATCAATGACTATGTTAGACACTTGCCAAACTACCAGCTGTAATTTTGATCACTGATTGGTGTTTATCAAGTGCAAGTTGGTCTGGTTACCTGTAATGGATTGTATACTTTTTCTTCTTCTAACACACATACTGTAGGGAAAAAATTAAGGCACATACAAGTGCACCCACATGATAGGTTTATTTTCAAAGCTTAAACATGTCAGTACTTCTAAGAAATAGCTGTGAGCTGAAGGAGCATTCTGGGTATTGTCATGCAAATCAGAGCACCAAACATACCACTTTGCTTCAAAATTGCACTGCAGTGACAAAAATATTTTAAAACAGGAACAGGATTTATCCAGGCTAAATGGGGCAAGCCCTGAACAAGCTGTCTCTGTTTTCAAAGATGGGTGCTTGCATATAAAGTCCTAAGTCCACATTTCAGTGTTCAAATTGGCATTTAGTACATTTATGCATCTAAATGCCAATGTGAGCATTCAAAAGCAGGATTAGGGTATTCCATTAAACTTAAAAATTGACCTTATTATGTCTTCCTATGTTTTTCTACAGTATTTGCCACAGTGGGTCCCAGATTTGGGATGGTGGGTACTCATCACTTCTGAAAATCAGGTCTCTCTTATATTTTTATTTATTTCAATGTAAATACAGTAGTAAAAAAAAATGCATGCCTCTACAAGGCTTTAGGCACCCTAACAGTTAACATTACAGCAACCCCCACCACAGGAACATTCAACAATCAGTCAGACAGGATCTCAGCCAACCAGCCAGGAGCAAAAAAGCACTTTTCAGCTCCTTCCTTGTTCCATGAAACTCCATACTCTCAACCCTCTCCAAAAACCCCACTAAACAGATGTATTTTGATGTCCCAAAGGTCATCAAACTCAGGCTATTTTGGACCAAGTTGGGAAATAAGTTCCAGAGTGCTGGAGTCCCCATAGAACATACCTGGCCAGCAGCCCCCACTCTTTCATAAGGAACTTGAGCACCTCTGCTGACTGTAGCCATTAACTATGGCCTGGGAAGAGAGGCGGTCCCTCAGGTGGGCCAGTCGCAAAGTTATTTAGGGCTTTGTAGGTCATAACCAAGATGTTAAATGCCACATACAGACCAATGGGCAGCCAGCACAGATCCCAGAGTACTCATGTCTTGTGCAGCCTACGAGATGCCTTGCTCAGTAAGTGAGCTGCTGTATTCTGAACTAGCTTCCATGTGAAATCCTGCCCCACTGAAGTCAAGGGGAGTTTTGCCAATGACTTTAGTGCAGCCAGGATTTTACCTTCAGTCTCTGAATAGTGTAGTCCCACATAGAGTGCATTGCAATATTCTGATCTTGAGGGTACAAAGCATGGATAACAGTGGCAAGGTCTGCATCCAAAAGGAAAGTACACACCCACCTAGCCAGACAAGTATGGTAAAAGGCTGACTGGGTCACTGCTATAATATGATCGTCAAAACAGCAGCTGGAGATCTATAATCACCCCTCAATTGCAAACTCTGGTAACTGATGGCAGATGTACTCCTTCAGTCAAACAGACTGATATTACCTCTGCCATATCTTCCAGCTGCTTCCCCCAACCTACTTATTGTCACTTCAATCGTGTCTGGGTAGAGCTTGAGCCATCTCAGGCTCATTCATGACCCAATCTTGACTAGACATTGGCTGAGCCACATTGGGTTAGTTAGGGCTGGTCTACACCAGTGCAGGTAAAGATGCTAGAGGAGTGTGATTTTAAAGCTCTTTAATGTGTTGTGCTCTAACTGACCAGTGTAAACCCTGCTGGCTTAAACTCAAAGATACCCAATTAATGTGACCATAGTCTTACAGGTATGATTGCCTATAGGACTATGTTCACGTGAACTCGATACCTTTTAGATTGTGCCAGCAGGGGCTACACAGGGCAATTAAAGCACAACCATTAGAGCACTTTACAAATCATACTCCTCTGGTGTGCTTTGCCACGCCATGTAGACAAGCCTCAAATGCCCAATACGGACTTAAATATGGATTTATGTACCTAACTTCAGGCATTCACATTTGAAAATTTTGGCCTAAACATTTGAGAGACAGAAGGGCTTAGCACACAAGGGTCCTCTCACTCTGGATCTGTGTGAGAGTAACCATCCCTTCAGCCAAGGAAGGTTGAATGTGGCCACCTTGGGAGCTCATGAAGCCCATTCTTCAATTGGCTAGAGGGAGTTAGACAACCTACTGTGTTTCCTTCATAGTGTTCCCACCATCTGCCTGGGCATGAAAGGGTATGTCTACACTGCAATTTAATGCCTCTGGCTGGCCTGTATCAGCTGACTTGGGCTATGGGCTGTTTAATTGCAGAGTAGATGTTTTGGCTCAGGCTGGAGCCCAGGCTCTCCCAAACTTTTGCAGCAGTCATTCAAATGAAAATTAGGCAAATTCATCTCCTTTTATTTCATGTACTGTATATACACAAATTGGGGCAGATCATGCTGCATCAAAGAACTTCTTATACTGCATTGATTGGGTAGCTATATAGTGCATTATTAGCAATATATGCATAAATGAGGAATGAAGTATTGTCTGATCACTGACAGGAATTTAATGCACAGATATGACGATTTCACTGAAAACGTCCATGCTAGAATTACTTCATTTGACTGAAAGTGAAAATTTGTTCATTGTAATTGGATAATGGGGGTTATGGGAGAACCATTAATATATATATATATATATATATATTATTTAGATACAACTCGAGGCATCCAGTTTATTAGACAGAACATATTTCAATTCATTTTGCCAGCTCAGTTTGGGACATTCACAGAAATAATTGGCAATCCATTGCCCTGCTGCACTTAAACCCCTTGTCTGAAAACATGATGCAAAGTGAAGGTGGTTGAGGTTTCATAAAAATGAAGCATGCAGTGTGACAGACCCATCTGTGCCAGCTTTATAAAACAAAGTGCCCAATTTTATCATCATTGCCTTTTGTTCTGCACAGTGCTATTCATGTGATTGTTTTATGAATGCTTGCTGGTAGAATCTGTAAGCCTCACTTTATCTAACTGCTTCATCTACTGTGCTTCATGTTCTCAGCGGTTCTTGCTTACCCCCCTCTCTCTCTCACACACACACACACACTCCCACCCTGCCTTTTTTATACCCAACTCTTCTCCCCAAAAAATTTTGATTTAGAACCCCATAGCAAGATTACAGAGTTCTGGGCTCAAAGACTGAAGTGATTTGTTTTTGAATTACAGATCAAAAGTAAACTGCAAAGAAGCATTTAATCAGGTAGAAGAAGCAAGGGTATGGCTTGTTTAATTCCCAGAACTCAGAACCTGTAATGATTTTATTATATTGGTGTCAGTTTTCATTATTTTCATGAATGGATATTCCCTGATTAATGCACAATATTTGTATCTGATGAGCCAAGTTTAAACATGGTTTGTTTGAATGTTTTGTGAATTTGCATTCAAATTCATCAGAAGTAATTTTATTTGAAATCACACGGGTCTAAATGCAGTTGTAGTAAATCCATTTGGGTTGAAATTCCAGGATCAGCCCATTAATCTACAGATTTACAGAATAATTTTTGTTGTTTTGAGGTGGGGGAAGGTTGAAGGGAGTGGTGTTTTTTGTGGTAAATTGGCCAGAGCATCCAAGCATAGTCTTTTCATTATAGAAACAACCCTATGTATTCTCCCTTCAGAGAGGTTGGCCATAGCTTGAGTGTGTCTGCAGATCACAGCTGCAGTAGTATTGAAGAGGGGAAAGGCAGCATCTCAAGTAACCAGGTCTCAAACCATTTACGGCTGTATAGGTTAAAATCAGCAGCTTAAATTCTACCGGTGAATTACCAGGCAGTCCATGCAGATCATTGAGCAGCACTGTTACATGCTCTCTTGGTATGTAACTCCACTTGACAAGTGAACAGCAGATTCTGTATTAACTGCAATTTCTGATGGTCTCACATCCAGAAGAACTGCACAGGAATATTTGGTGGGAAGAGAGGAGGAAGGATATTACAGCCAATAGTGCTCCTCATTCCAGGATCCTCAATGCCTGCAGAGTGTTATATATGGACTTCTTTTGGTGCTTGCAGGACCATATTCATTTCCATAAAGGTCAATATGTTGAACAGAGTAAATTGCTGTAACATCTTTCATTTGGCATCATAGTAAGCAGTGCAGTTACCTAATTTGAAGGTGCAAATACCCAGTCTTGTGAGAGCAAAATTAGAGGAGGCTTTTGACACTTTGGCCCTTTACCATACTTGACTGACATGACATTTTTCACATTGCTATATACTCCTCTTAAATGTAGCAGTATATGTTACACGGATATTTTTATTGGACAAATTCACATTACTAAATAAGTCTGTGTAATTTACCTTAACTCTTTTAAAAAGATTAAGCCTTTAATCATTTCTTAGAATTGATGGTATTTCACATGGAATTGAATGGATGTATTTACAGTGTATTCATGCAGTCACTCCACATGCTTAGGGCCAGGTTCTCTAGTCTGGATAAGCTGTACTTGGCTCAAGGCAAAAGTTACTTTATGCCACCTTTGTGGTTGCCTCACTCTGTAACCAGTCAGGGCTGGCCTGTCTCCTTGCTTAAGTTAATAGCCTCAGCCACCAGTTTGATATGCCCCAGGCTGGGTACTCTCTGAGGCCCCAGTTCAGTAAATAATTAAACCCCTGTTTCGCTATCAATGTAAACATATACTTAAGTCCCTTTGAAGTCAGTGGAACTTAAGCACATGCCTAAAGTTAAGCCCTTTCTTAATTGCTTTGTCTGAAAAGGGATGGACTGCTGAATTGAGGACTGAAAGTCTTTACCACCTGACGTGGTGAACTTGGACCATTTCTTAGTCAACTTGAGTTCACCTCACAAAATTTGGTAGTCATACAGATGGTGTGAGTGGACACATTGGGTGTTGCATTCCGAGCAGAGTTGCCAACATTACCTTTTTCATTCAGGCATATCTGAACACTGAACTACTCTCTCTTCATAAAAACAGAATTGGGTCATTGGAAGGACATTATCAGGAAAAATGCATGGATGCTGCTGATGCTCTACTTGTCCAGTGGATAACTGGAGTACTTTAGTTTCTAGGGCTGACAAGATGGCTCCTTTGAGAAAGGATGGTCTTATGGTTAAGACACTGGACTGGGACTCGGTAGCCCTGGTTCTCCTGTCTCTAATACTTCCTGTGTGACTGTGGGAAAATCAACTGGTCAAGACACCCTTTATATATATCAGAGTTCCCATCTGTAAAAGGAGGATAATATTGCTTTCATATCTGACAGGATATTGACTGGGATTTGCACTGATAATATGGTGAAATGGGCCATATAACTAGATAGATAAATACCATTATTTTTTTTAAATGCACAGCTTTTAGTTGCAAGTGCATGTGATCAGCCCCTCTGAAAAGCAGGCCAGTTTTTTTTAGATGCCTAAATGTGTATTTAGGAGCCTCGTTTTAGGAACATGGGTATTAACATTTTAGCATAAAACTATATTCTGTTGTGAGAGTAACAGCTGGGCACAGTGAAGTGTTAGAGATAAAATTACTAGACTTAAAACTGGATTTCCTTGGACTTGTCATCTTAGGTTACCAATACAGTCTAAGTTACTTCTGTGTAATTTCCTTTTTACTTTTTATAAAGAAATTTAATATGTCATTGAGATAACAGTTCCTTTAGTCTTCCTGATTTCAATGGAAATATCTGAGAGACTGCTTGGGGTGTTTTAAGGATGCTTCAAGGTACATCGAAGTATGCCAAGCCATGGTGAACCTCAACAAATTTTGAAGTACTGTAGTATGCACAGAAAGGTATCGTTATGAAAGCTCCAAGTAACCCAAGGCTAGTATTCATAATGGTTGCTTCAGAGTTGTGATGTCAATCTATGCTCAGAAAGGCTTTAATCTATAAATGATTGATATCACAGACTACAATGGCTCCTTTTGTGCATGTCGTCCATCTGTACTGGGACTTAGATAACCACTAATTCACAGAACCACACACGCCCTAGAAGACAACATTACTAAAATGCCTCCTAAATTATTTTATGAACTATAGTTACCATGCTAGGACAGCAGTTCCTTTTTGTGAGTAAAATAATGTATTGCTTTAAATTTAAGAACGAAAACAGTTAAAAGGTAGCCATAGGTAAATTATAAACAAAAGTGCTATAATCGTGTTTGTTTGTTTTTTAAAAAAAGCTGATTTTCAGTTTGAAGGAGGCAAAAAAAGACACTGAAACTAGAATACTTTAACATGAATGTTAATCAGAGCTGTTGATTTGTCAGCACTTCAGAAAATCAGGTCACATATTTTTTTAAATTGTGTCTATTGTTTTTTAGCACTAGTTTTAGAAATGTTTAGGCAAATGTATAAATTTCCCTCTAAGTCCTTATCTGTTACATTAGAAAATTTTGTATCATATTCCAGCCACAGTTCCACATGTTTTCATGACATGGTAGTAAAAACACCTGAGGCCTTCATACATTCGCACTAGCAATGTAGCTTGCACTGGTTCAGCTGCACTGGTGTTAGAGTGTGACTACCCCATGCAACACTTTAAGGGTAGGTTTAGACTAGGAAATTAGGTAGTGTTTTACAATGTGCTAGCTAAAATGCTTTAATTAACATGTTTTTAAGCACTAGCTAATGCCTAGTATAGACAGGGTTTGAGATCTTTACACAGTACTATCTACACTGGGAGCTAAGTGATGTTTAAAAATGGTTTTTAAAATGTTTGCTAATAAATTTTAAAACACCACCTACCTTCCTAGTTTAGATTAGACCCTAGAAAGGGAAATAGTAACAAAGGGTCAGTGAAGTGACATGACATTGGTGGCAAGGGTTGCTCACCAATCAATGCTTGAATGAGAGTCTTGTCCAGATGACTGTCAGCCATTCCAAATTCTTTGTCATGTGGGGAAGCAAGACAGTTAGGCACAATATTCAAAGGGTATGCTTTAGTTCAGAGGTACATTGATGACAAAAGTTAATTACGTAGTTACTGAACAATAACTTGCCTCGTTTCACAATGCAAATTCAGGAATTTTATAGAACTACTCTAGAAGCAGTGATAACTCAGATTAAATCATCTCCTAGCTGCTGTTCAGTAAATTCATACCACCACAGGAACAGTCCCATACTGGCATCTGGAAGGTCTAGATAACCTAATGGGCCTTCTCTAGCTCTCTAGATTTCCATTATTCATTCTGTTCACATTTTCCTTTAGCTATTCAACTTGAATTTTTTAGTCCCTCTCTCAAATCCAATTGTGCTCACTCTCTATAGGGTGAGAAAATAATCCCCTTCTCTCCTTGGGGTTTACACCCTTCAAAAACTGTAGACTCTTATCATGTCTGCATGACCCTTAGTCATTGCTTTGCTGAGATACATATATTTAAATCTTTTAACCTTTCCATGTATGTCAGCCCTGTAATTATTTTTCTGCTCATTTCTGAAAACTTCTCTCCAGTTTGTCCATATCTTTTTAGTAAAGAGAGGTGCTGAGAAATGAGTGACATATTTCAGGTGTAATTGTACTAGATCGGTATAGAGCGGACTTATTAATGATCGGCTATGTGACATGATGTCTTCGAGTATGTAATCCAAAATTGCACTGACCTAGTTTGTAGCCATATCATGTTACAAACTAAAGTCTAATTTGCTGTCCACTGTCACCCTTAGATCTCTTTCAGCATTAGAGTTTTCAAGGTCTTTTGTTTGTTTTTTATTCTTTTGTTTTTTTCCCCTTCCAACTGAGTATCTCTGTTTCAGATTTATTTTCCCCACGTGTATTAGTTTGCATTTTTGAAAACTGAATATCATGGTGTTATTTTATACTCCTGTTTCTAATTTATTTATGTTCCTTCTGTGTCCTCATTGGTGTTGATAACTCCTCCCAATTTAGCATAATCTGTGAACTCCTCTTCTAGCTCATCAATGATGAGTGTGCTTTTATCTACAACGTAACATGAAAATTCTTCATAGCCAAAAACTGCAACTTTGGAGCTGAATGGAAGCAGCTAGGAATAACCAGGATCTTGACCAATTGTACTGTTCATAACTTTGCAGATGCTATAGTGAAGGGAAGAGACGCTTTATTTACCTCCCACACAGTCGCAGCATATGATGTTAAAAAATCCATGTATTCATCAGTCAGATTCACCCTAATCTTCTTCCCACTTTGGCATCCTAACTTAATGTACACTCTTTTGCTTCAGTGCCTTGTGATCTTGAAACTGGTGAATAGGGTATTTATGGGCCATTGTAGCAATAGCACAGAAAAAAATATTATAAAGTCCTACCAAATCATCAGTAGACTGGTCAATCAGACTAATAGTATTTTCCCTGAAGGCTGCCAAGAAACTCACTGGTTTCATCCATCTCCAACAGCTGCCCCTTCAAGATCTCACTTCATTTCATTTCAATAATCTTATTCAGGGAACAACTGCACTCGCAGTGGGTTACATATGGTTACATATTGGTTACATATGCAAAAAGGGGTTCATCCTTTTTTCAAATCATGGGGTGGTATCAACTTTCGCAGTCAGACTGGATGATCGTACTGGTGCTTTCTGGCTTTAAAATCTATGAATCATAAATGTATTAGCCACAGGCCTTGCATTGAGCACCATGAACACAAAGAACTGGATCCTTGTTCATAGGCATACTTTGTTTCTGGGAATTGTTGCAAGGTAAAACCAAAGGAATCAAGATTCAACATCTCAGCCTTTGTTTTCACCTATTATAGTAATTAGTGTGTGATGTCATTCTTTTTCTTGCCTTGTCTTCCCCTGCCCACTACCACAGAAACAGAAGCCCAATAAAATCAATTCTCCCCAGCATGTGGAAGCATCAAAGGGACACATCTACTGCATCTGGTATGCAAGTTAAGAACCCCCAGCCCAGGCTGTAATGTTTATCCTAACAAGCAACCTCCCACCAAACCTCAAATACCTTTTCCCAACACTCACCCACAACATAGTTCCTCCTTCCTCATAGATCACCTCCAACGATACGGATGCTCTTGCCAGTATAATATTGGTGAAGTCTGTAAAGCAGACTGATAGTCACTGTACAATCCTCTCGTCAAATAATTTGAATATTTGAAACAGGGCAGTTTGCTTAACTCATTGCTTAAATTGCTATCTATTTCTTTGAGTTTCTAATTTCTAGTAAAATCCATCCTTTAAACTCCTGACACTGTGCATTGTGAGGAGTCCTGTCCTTGAAGTTACTACAGAGCACAATGATCAAAACTTATTGCTGATGTTTTGTTGGCATTTACTGGTAACATCTAAACAGAGGGTGACCTCTAGTACTGTCTCTAAACATTTTCAATTTACAGACTCAAGTATTTTTGCTGTCTTTGGCTCTCATTCCTTTGAAGAGGTCAGCCCTTTATGAATTTGCCGCAAGAAAGAAGTTCAAAATGCCCTATAGACATAACCAGCTTAATAGGAATATAGCTGTGATGAACACATAACATACGATTTGTTTTAATATTTATAGAAGAAATTCACATTGTTTTAAGTGTACACAAGCAGCTGCTGTCATTTGGCTATGAGCAGATGTTAGACCTCCAAAAGCTTCGCTGATAATTAAAATACTAACAGCTAGTGTTTTACCCCAGCTGCAAGTTCTGTTTACTGTAAATTTGATTTTAATGGTGCCTCTGTGCAGTTATTGAATAGCAGTTTGTTTTCTATCATACATGCAAAAGTGTCTACAATGAAGACAAATGGGTTAGTTCCTGTAATTTACTCCGGAAAGATATGACAATACTCTGTAACACAGTTGCATTTATAAATGAAACACAAATACGACTACCAAGTAATAAGTGATAGTTTCTGTTGCCTTACCTAGAAAAAAATAATTAGGGAAACTTATTGTTCTATTTAGCACCAAACAGTCTCACCTAAAGCTGCTGTGCTTTTCAAGTGTGTCAAGAAGCACCCTCAAGCAATGAACAGGTGTTCCTTTTTTACTGAATGAGTGTGCAAATCAAAAGAAAGAAATAAAATCAATAATACTTATTTTTCAGTGGTCTGCTAGAGTAATATAGTTGTCCTTTGTATCATTTAATTTTAAAAGTATACTCATCCTTATGAGATGTTTTATGTTAGGTATCCTATTTGTCCGTTCTTTTTTGAGTTACATACATGTGCCTCAAATACTAGAAGAAACTACTCGGTCTTGAGAATTCTTAATCCCCACAGCCAACATGACACATTGCGCAAGTTACCTAGTTAGTCCCTTTGGCTGCTGAGACTAACCATCACAGTAAGCACTCACATTGGCTATGTCTACACCGTGCACCTTACAACAGTGCGGCTGTGCCGCTATAGCCACATTGTAAGGCATGCACAGTAGTTGCTTTTTGTCTCCTGGCGACAAAATAAAACCACCCCCAACAAGGGGGCGGTAGCTTCGTCGCCAGGAGCACAGCTCCCACCAACATAGCGCTGTCCACACCAGTGCTTTTCATCACTGAAACTTTTGTCATTCGGGGGGCTGTTTTTGTCACACCCCTGAGCGACAAGAGTTTAACGACAAAAGTGCAGTGTAGATATAGCCTTTGATAAATAAAAGTTTGCAAGACCAGGCTCAAAGTGTGTAAATACTTGAAAACCATAATCCCTGTTGAGATACTAATGATCAATGGTGATCCATAACTTTGTGTTATGAAATAAATAAGATCTGGAATTAGCTCTATAAAAAAATCTGGATGGATTTTCCAGTCAATTGATAACCAACCACAGGACAGAAATTATGTTTTTGTTCTTTTGATGCTGCCTGACCTGCTGGCTGTGTCCAAGAAATATAGTCCTCCAATTTGGCCAAGCATAGCTGGTGCATCCAATTATTATATGGCCTATGTTATGTGAGATTCTGTTTTTGGAACAGTATATTCTTGTCATTATCAGTGGAGGTTTTTTTGTATATAATTGCCGTTGTTTAGACCAGAGTGTGCAGGTTTAAAGATGGTGTGTAAAGGATTTTTAATTAAAAAATTGGATTTTTGTGTCCTTATTGTTTCATAATGTATAAAGATCTGAAAGGTTGGTTTTGTTCTGTTTTTCCAAAAGTGTTTTTGGTCTCTCCTAAATCTGGTGAAGAACATCAAAGAGGCCTCAAGAGATGTGTAAGATTAGCTCTCAACCTTTAAGTGCAGGGACAGAGATTTTAGAACTTTAACAAAGAAAGCCTTTTCCCAAGGATAAAGTAGGCACTGGATGTAAACAAAGCCAAACACAAAACAAAGTGTTTAAACAGTCTTACTAAAAATCCCTTCCCATCTGAATTGCTCAGCTCTTAGTCTTTGGTTCTCATTGCACTAGTTCCTTAATTGCCATAGATCCTTCCGAGATAGATGAGACATAAAAATACAAGCAAGAAACTCCATCCCCATTTAATTTATGAACTTAAAAAAACAGTTCAGGCAGTCCTTATACACTTTAAAGCAGCAGGAGAGGCATGCTCTACTTTCTAAGCCGCCTTTCAGGTTAAAACATCATCTTGTACTCAAGCAATTCTTGGGAGACCTTGAAATATCTAAACACAACAGAGTGGGTTGAAGGCAAAACTAGAAGCCTTGGAGGATATTTTGAGTCTCAACCTTAAGCACAAGTTTTGCTTTTTAGGTTTCAATTGACTTCTTAATGTTATTTGAAATTTGTTTTTGTTATTTAATTATCTTTTATGGTTAAAAAAAGTGGAAAAAAATCTCATGACATTTGCACTGTATAAGTTTTAAATTCTTTGATATGTTTTTGTTTTTTATGGAGTTGGTATGGCCCACTGTATTAGGATTTATTTGGACTACGTTACAAGTATATACTGTCTTCCTGAACATAATAGCTTCTGCAGAGCCATTTTGGTTTATTATGTTCACACATATTTACATAGTTTGCAAATACTTTGGTTTAACCCACATTGTAAATTTTAATTTAGGTATACAGAATCTTCCTGCCAGTACACTGTAATGGCTCCTGTACATAAGGTTCTGTAACACATTCTTACCAATTTACATCATTTCATATCAGTGAAGCAATTAATATGAATACAAATATTTAGAATGACAAAGATAGTGACTGCCAATGTGCATTAACGGAGTTCCAAATGATAACCATTAGGAATATGTTTAATTCATTTCTTTATATTCTAAATAGGTCTAGGCCACAATGTTAGACAGTTGCCTAAAACTACCTAAGTTTACCTAAGTCTATGTTTAGACAGCTCAATAAAAATGTCCAGATTTTCAGAGATGCTGACACCTGCACTTCTCTTCAATGGGAGCTCCTCAGCAGCACTTTCAGGCCTTTTTTATTAAGGTGCCTAACTTTAGGCACTCAGGTGTAAAAACGTTGGCTTGTGTGTCTGTCTTGGACCATAGGCCTCCAAAAGAATAAAGAGAGCTGGGTTTGTATTTAAAGAGCAGAGATAGGCATCTGCGAAAAGTCAAGCTAAACCAATTTTTGTTTTTAATCTTCAGAAATGGGACACCACACACCAATTCGTACACTACATTAAAATGAATGAAAACAGTGGTTTACAAATAAAACGTTTTTATTGTTGTGAGCATGCATCAATACACAGTACATCAAGGACATCATATCTCCTATTAAAGTCAGTGGGAGACTTCCTCTGGATTTTTAGGGAGTTTGATCAGCCCTAAATTATTCAAGCTTGCCTTTGAATAGTTGATATACCATATCATACAATATATTGTACTAACTTTTAGACAATTATTGTCTAAGAAAAGGAACCAAATATTAGTGCAATTACTGATATTGATTTGACTTGCCAAACTATTGGTGTTGGCTGTTGTAGAGTTAATTTATTTATCTTTTAAAATTTCTGAAAAGTTGTAGTTCATTGAATATCATGGAATTTTACTGGATTTCACATGAGAAACGTCACATTTTTTGATGTTAAAAGGTAGTTCTGACTTATTAGCATTCTTTAATAATATGTGTTCATTTAAATAGATATTAAATATTTGTATTTGTGGATAAAGCGTCCCTTGAAATTGAAGTACATAGAAATTAACCATTGTTGAATATGATGCTCCGTATCAGCCTCCACAAAAGTTTAACAGTATCAGGAAAAATAACTGTATAAGTTACTATACAAACACAGATAATTTCCATTGTCGTAACAAACCAGCCCATTATTTCTTTTACAGTTTAATACCTCGTTTTTAGTGAGTGCATTGTGAAGAGTAGGTTAGGCGTAGTGTCACTGTGTAAAACCACTTAATACAACTTTTGGAAAAGGCTTAGAAATCTAAAGGAACACCCGTTAAGAGCAAAGTAGTGGTTTACATACAATATTAGCACAGACTTTCCTAACACATTACGCATTTCTTTCTGAGACAAGTCTCTTTAATGCCATCTTTATCTGCTACACGATGCATGAAATCTACTTTCTGTTTTAGAACTGCAAATGACCCTTGACCCCTTTAGTAGAGACACAATGTGACCTTTCTATTGTCATCAGCTTTCATTCTCTTGAAAATTCTATGAATTTTTATTACAAGTTTTTTTAAACCAAGCTGAGGCTTCAACAAATTACTTGACACAGATGAGATGAAGTTGTTGAAGTAGTGTTAGATAAGTTTTACAGCCAGCATGTGTGCTGCTGAACAGTACAAAGCCAGTGTCCTACAATGTCATACACCAGTAACTGCTGAGCCTACTATTGGATAAATACATCATTTTATGGAACATTGATTGTTCTATAAACCCAATGGAGTATTATGCTCTATGATCAAACCATTTAGATTGTGTGTAGAGCACAGAAAATGCCATATTCAGGATGGTACTAAAAGTGCCATTTGTGTATTTTATGGATGTCATTACAGGGGAAACTTCTCTCTGTAGGCCCTGTTTACTGCAAAATTTTTTAGTCTGTAATGACATTTTTCATTCACAACGTATGCCTTCAAGAGAGGGGCCCTTGTTTTATTTGTTTCATTCGAGTTTACTGCACAAATCCTGTACATTTTAATTAAATGTAAGCTTAACAAAAGAATAAGATATTTATTCTGTGGGGAAAAATGATGACAGTAACAAAAGAATAACAGACACACAAAAGAAAGTAGTCAGGTATTGAGTAAAAGGGAAAAAAAGTACTAAACCCTATTTGTAGTTTCCCAAAAGCATATTAAACATGAAAGCATATCTTTTAGCCATATTTGGGGGAATTTGTGCTCTCTGAGAATTAAAATAACCTGGAAATATGGATTTAATGTCTAACATCTTGACATTTTCAAATAAAAAAAATAACAATCACTCCAGCTGATAAATAATGTCTCTGTTAAAATGACAGGCTTCTTGGAAAGAAACCAGTTCTCTGATCATTGCACCCCTAGATATGAAACACTTTTTGCAATTTTTCTGAATATAAGCTCTTGCATCATTGTGTTTTGTCCTTAAATGTTTATTTGTGTATCTTTTCAATTTGTAAGGACATACTATCAGCAACTGTAGATTTCCTAATATTAATGTAAATTTGTATTTTAGCCTGTGTTTAGCATGACAATCAACACTTCCCCTCCCCCCATTCCTTTTTTGGTTTTGGAGTGGGAGTCTGAATTTAGTAACACAAGTGACTTGCTGCTTCATACAGTGGAGTAATGTGACATTTTCTTTACACAATGTAAAAATATTATGTTGAATAGCAGTGCCCATTGTCCCAAAGTCATAACAGCAACTAATCCTTAAAACATACTGTTTCCTAAATATCTCTCCTATTTGGCTCTTCACTTTCAAAACAAAGAAAACCTATGAAGTATACAATTTGTATTTACCATGAAGATCACTAAAATTGAACTTGATGTTCTCAGTAAATTCTTGGTCATAGTCCAGTTAAAATTTAAAGTTGCAGTGGAGAGTCACATTAGTTTAAATGACACTTGAACTTCTACATAGCTCAACATTAATTCATTATAGTTGAAATGGAAGAATCTTCAGTGGGTGAATCTTTTACAATCTGATTGAGGCTGTTACATTTTATAGGAGCCATTTTTCAAAGCAGTACTGACAGCACTCGAAGTTATTAAATTGCTGAATCAAAAGATGGACCTGCAATCGCATTTATGAACTGTGATGGAATAGCTGGGGTTGCACCGAGCTGAGGTTAAGATATTGGTGTAGTTAAGCTTCATCACACCCCTTAGTGACAGCAGTATTTACCCATGTAGTTTACTTTAATGGTCAGGAAGTGGCTTAACTCACCTCTGGATTCAAATAGATTAAGTAAGCAGACAGAATGGTGTAATTATCAGAGCTGCAAGGAATTCACCAGATAACTCTACACCCAAGAGACTTTCCATTCAATTGCCGTAGAAAGACTTGAGTTGCATAGATTCACAGATACAGCATTTATTTTAGAGGCTAAGAACAAGATGCATTTATTTTTCTTTCCTCCCCACACAAACTAGACCTCTCCCTAAGTATGATGACAGTATGATCTCTACTGTACCTAAATTACCTTTCTCTGAGGGTAATGATGGTGTGGTTTCTGCTATATCCAATGAATACTTATGATTTGTAGATTTAGTTTGATTTCATGCCATATCACTGCAAGACCCATCTTGTATCATGTCAACAAAGAAGACTCCTGAGAGAATTTATTACTCCTATGGGATTATAAAACATAGACATGTTAAGATTATTTTGATAATTATCCTTTGATATTGATTTCTGCCTCCTATTTGTCTCTTGTTTGGGGGTCTTTTGTGTGTCAGTGCCCACAGAAAGAAAAACATAGCAGGATAAATAACAGTGATACCACCATAGCTTATCCCTGCCAAAATGTAATTCAATAGCATGTGCCAGATCAATCATGCAATATCACTTGGAAATACTTAACAGTTTACATTGTTAATTTTCCTTTCCAAAGATAACCATTAAAGCTCCCTCCTGTCTTGCAAGCTAAGATGAAGAATCTTGTCTAACTCCAGTTTAGATTCCTGAAGCTGATCTGCAGTCTCTCAGCTTAACTTCAGGCATGTGTTCCGTAGTGTAATTATCCAGCCAAAGCTTTGAAGTTTTAAAAAATAATAGATCATCTACAGCCCAGTCTTCTGGGCACAAGTACTATCGTGATGTATATGAGATCCTGGCTTGATCTTAACCTTAGTATTTCATGCTGTTGAGGTTTGGTGCTGCTGCAAGTTTCTAAGCACTTTGGCCCTGATCCAGCAAAGCACTTAAGCATGTGCTTAACTTTAAGAAATTAGTTTCTTTGACTTTAAGCACATGCTTCAGTGCTTTATGGGACTAGGCCCAATGGGCTCAGCACTTCGGAAGATTGAGCCCTCCAAGGCCAGGTGAAGGAGCAACTTGCTTGGACTCTGAGGTGGAAAAACAACTGTGCCATTCATTAGCACCTACTATTTACTTGCTCAAAGAATCCACAACTGAAAATGAAGGTCTACTCTGAAATGTAAAAATGATATCCTCCTGCACAACAGGCCTGTTCCTGGCGTACATTGAGTCCTGGCTGCTCTCTTTTGTGACAAAAATAAGATTTTACTGCTTTTTTTGCACCAGTTAGCCCTGCACAAGCCACACAGCTAAGTGAGAGTGAGCTGGATTCTATTCCGTCTTCTGCATCCACAAAAGATCCAGTCAACTATACCTACACAATTGCACCGAAGCCAAGGCGGGCTGCACGGTATCAGTGAGGTCGGATTTTCAACACAGTGGGGTTGAACAGCTGTCACTGGGACACCATTTGGCTGCAGAACCTTTGTTATTGGTAGGGCCCTACCAAGTTCATAGTACATTTTGGTCAATTTCATGGTGGTGGGGTTTTAAAAATAGTCAATTTCACAGTATCCGATATTTACATTCCACCCCAAAAGACTGTTGCGGAAGGGGGTCAGAAGGCTGTTGTAGGAGGGTTGCGGTATTACCACTCTTACTTCTGCATTGCTGCTGATGGAGGCACTGCCTTCAGAGCTGGGCAGCCGAAGAGCAGCAGGCAGCACAGACATGAGGTCACATGGTATGGGGGATGGTGCATAGGCTTATGGGTGGGCAACCATGCAGGGCCCTGTGATCCCACACACACAGCCAGCCCAAGGTCCCTTTAACCCCTGAGCATTGGGGGCCAAGGGCACCGGAACCTTTGTAGAAGTGGGGGGGGCACCAGCACTAGAACCAGGGGAGCGGGGACCATGCCCTCCACTTTTTAATATGGGTGTAGTTTGGAGCAAGGGGTTGTGTTACCCCCCAAACTACAAACCAGGCACAGAGCAGCTGATAACTGCTCCCCCACCACAAAGTGCACCCCCTGCTGGTGCTGCTCTGTGCCTACCTGAGTCTTGAAGTTTGGGGTGGCAATGCTGCCCCCTGCCCCCCAAACTATGCCAGTGTTAAAAAGTGAGGAGGCATGTCCCTGCCCCACCCCGCAGTTCCGGCTCTGTTGGCAGGGTGCACCACAGCCGGGGGCTCCTACTGTGCAATAGGGTCCAGCTGTTAGTCCCGGCCAGGCTGGGGAGGGGCAGGACTTCCTCTTTTCCTGCAGGAGTCACTTCTGAGGTGGATCAGACCCACCTCCAGGAACCTCCGTCAGCTGGATGAAACTCCGTGACTGCTCCCTGTATAGTGACCCCTTCCTCCGTGGCTGAGGAGTGATGGGGGCAGGAAGCAGGGCAGGGGTACGGAGCCTCCTGCAGCTGAGGGAGGTTCCCGGAGGTGGGTCTACCTAGTCCAGGAGTGGCCCATGCAGGAGAAGAGAAAGTCCTATCCCTCCCTAGCCCTGCCAGAACTAGCAGCTGGAGCCTAGTGCACAGTAGGAGCTCCGGCTGGCGCGCTCCCAGCCCTGCCCCTCCCCAGGGAAGATTTCACAGAGGAGACCAGATTTGTTGGTCCGTGACATATTTTTTACGGACGTGACTTTTTGGTAAGGCCCTAGTCACTGGTGATGAAGCATGAGAAGGGCAAGAAGCTGCAATGGCTCTCAAAAACTGGGTTAGGTTTGCAGAGATAGTAGTTGGAAAAAACATCTTTTTACTTTTAAATTGAGAAGCTTTTATATGAAAACAATCAGGAGACAATTCCCCTGCTGGCATTTTTACGGCATACACTGTTCAGAGTAAGGCTATATGTTTCCTCGAACTAACTAGACGAATGAATAATATCAGTTAGGTGTGTCGGGGAAGGAACTAGGGTGGGGGAATGAAGAGGAAACTAACGCATCAAAACAAAGACATGGCCATTAATTTACCAAGAAACCAGAATACTGAAAAGGATATGTTGCACATTATCACACCCAGCTGTGCTTAATGTAATACAGGCAAATACAATTAATTACAAAAATAGCAGTACTACGGATATGTTTTTCTCATAAAGGTATTAGTGGTTTTTAATTGTATACTGTATTTGTATGCTGCTTAATACAGAATGTTTTAAAAATAACAAATTCAGATTGTTAGTACTCTGCAGAATTGTTAACAGCAGCCATTATTTATCTATAAATAAATAAACTGGAAAACATGCAAATTGGTTTTGTTCAATTGCATATTACACCTCTCTGCCAGGGAAATTTAAAAGTTGCATTGGAAAGTTTTTTGTGTTTGAAATCATGAACTACAAATATTTGCCATGATTCCCTATTAACAGACTCTTTTTATTTCCTAGGCATTGTATCCAAGTCCTACGAATGCCGACTAAAGGGCCAGGGGGCGACCTTTGTAGAGACCACCAGTCCTTTCACTGCAGCAGCCCTGGGAGAAGTTTCTCCAATTAAAGAGAAGGTCCTTCGAAGTAACAGAAGACAATCCCAATCAGCTGAACAAGTGCAGCAAGTTATCATAATTCAAGGATACGATGGTGACTTTGCAATTGATGCCTCCGTGGAGGAAACGGCAGCAGCTACCCTTCAGACTTTGGCAATGGCTGGTCAGGTGGCTAGGGTGGTGCATATTACGGAAGATGGGCAAGTGATAGCCACAAGTCAAAATGGTTCTCATGTGAGTGGCCTGGTTCCAGGACAAATACTCACTGAGCAATTATCAAGTGGTGCAACACAAGTGGTTGTGGTAGAAGGCTCTGTGGAGGGAACTGATATGGAGGAGGCTGTCCCAATCGATGCAGTGTCTGATTCCAGTAGTGCTGTGGTGCAACAGATAATGAGACAGGAAATTTTAGATACTTCAGAAGCTATAGTACATCCTCCAGAGTCCTCCTCAGCATTAGATGCCCTCCTTTGTGCTGTAACAGAGCTGGGTGAAGTGGAAAACAAAACTGGACTCCTCGACAGAACCAGGCCTAGTCACAAAGAGTTGTTACAAATGCCAAATCAGGAGCTATCCAATAATCCTAATGACACTGAGACACAAGAAATACAGATGTTCCATGAAGTTCAAGGGACTCAGGAAGATATAGAACCGATGGAAGTAGTGACACAGGTCATTCACCCATCTACTATAATTGCATCTCAGGAGAGAGCTCAAGCCGCCTTCAAGAAAATGGTGCAAGGAGTACTGCAGTTTGCGGTATGTGACACGGCTGCAGCAGATCAGCTGATGAAAGAAGGTGTCACTCAGGTCATTGTAAATGAGGAAGGAACTGTGCATATGGTGGCTGCAGAAGGCTCTCAAATAATAATGCAAGAAGCTGGTAGCCATGCACTCAGTGTCCAAAGTGAGCACATGGACTTAGTTGAGTCTGATGGAGAAATTTCACAGATCATTGTCACAGAAGAAATAGCTCAAGCCATGGTTCGGGATTCTCATGACAACTTCTCTGAAGGTCCAACCCATTACATTGTAACAGAATTACCACAAGATATACAGGATGAGACTGGTGTGTATTCACACACTGTGATAGAGGCAGCTGAGTCTCAAGAGATTTTGGAAGCTGGTACTGCTATAAATACTGAAGCCACATCCTCTGATGGAACAGGAGAACAGTTAACTAGTATGGTCATTTATACAGAGAGTGGCTCCCAAGCAACAGTAATTCAGGGCCAGGGAGATAGTAATGAACTACAAGAAGCGTGAAGAATTGTTTCTTGGAAAATTAATAGACATGTGTAGGAACTTAATATGTAAAACCTTCATAAAATGATGTTCCTCCATTCAGGTGCCAGCCTCACTGTGTGAGGTTAATGTCAGCTACTGGGAAGAGTATAGAGAAAAGGTATTATCTTATTACAATGGATAGAAATTTGACCTGAGTATGATTAACAGGCATAATATGGTAAGAAAATTACTAAAGCCCCCCCCCCACACCCAAATAAGTCAGATATGATTCTGGTTTGGTTTTGATTATTTTGTGAGTTCAGAGTGATTTGCTGGTTTATGCCTTGTCTGTCTGTTTTGTGGTTATGCTAAACATAATTTTTTCACTTTACATATACATTTTGTGAGCAAAGAAATTAAAAAACCAAAACCACATCACATGTTAAAAATATGAGATGACAGTTTGTAAGTAAAGTTAGATGCTACAAATGTTGTCCTGTCTTCTTCAAAGGCAGAAAGCCTGACATTTGGTTTTCTAAAGTCTTGCTCTAAAATGTCCCTGGTCAAAAACATCTCAGCATAGTGACCCTTTCTAAATTTGTGTCTGAGAATCATTTTTCTTTAACTATAGTTAACTCTTTTATTATTTTGCATTGGACTTTGCGGAAGAGAGACCTCTAAAATCTACGCTTTAGAAAAGTCTTGATACGTGTATTCAGAAAAAAAACTGTCTTGGTTTCAAAAAAGCTTAATGCCTGTTACTTGCAACTTAATTTCAAACAAATGTCCTGCATATGAAATGTGCATTTTGGGGAAAAAATATTGTCACTGTCAATGTTTTGCTTTTCTTACAAATAGTGCTTCATATAAATACCATTTTGCAGTTCATTTTGTGAATGACTTTTTGAAATGTTAGGGATTTTTTTAATGAAAATTCTGACATTGATATTAACAAGTAGAAAAAAGGTGACCTTGTATTTCTTGCTTAGACCAGAATGTCAATTATCTGGTTGTGGATACACTGCAACTGTTCAATGCAAGTTCATGTAGAAAAGGTTTGTTTCCTGATACAACTGCTTTTGTTTCTTTTAAAAAAGAAATTGTAAAATATAAAATGGTAAGGGTGTTTGGTTGGGATTTTGGGTAGGGTTCTTTCAAATAAAATGTTAGCATTAAAAAGAAGCATCATGATTTTTAATATTAAGCAATAAACAACACTGGCATTCAGCAGCAGGAACCGAATGCTATCTGTTAGGTCTGAGTATTTTCTCTTTCCCTTTCTCTGGCTAAATAGATTGATAAAGATAAAAGAATCTAATTTCTGAAGTGTGCCTCATGCATGCTTAATATAATTGTCTAAGTGTTTAGAGTATAAACCAAGCAGACTCTAGAGATAATGGCATTTCCTATCATGTTTAATATCTTAAAATCATCGCGTGTAAGAAAGTTGGGGAGAGGTGAAACAATAGTTTCTTCTTGGAGCAACTGTTTAAAAAATGTTTTTTTCTGAGGGAGTTGAATAGAAAAGGTGTCTCACTCTGAACCTAGAAGATCCTGCTGGCTTTTCATCTTTTTCCCCCCTCCTAGACGTTAAGGTTGTATCTGTGTCAGACCCCCCCCAAAAAGTAAATTTCAAGTTAGACACCGAGATTCATAATTAGCTGAATTTGACTTGCTCGTCTTTCTTAGAAGTGACAAGCTGTTCACTTACTATTAAATACTGTCTTCAGCAAATAGTGACAGGATCAACTCCCGTTTGTTACCAGGATAAAGGTGACCTTTACAAAATGATGGCCCTCTGCAAGACTCTCACAGATGTTCAAAAACTGAATGTTTTCCAGTGGAAATACTTCTTCTTGATCATTTCTCCTGTTAACTGTAGCCTTTGGTCTTGCGGCTTGGATGCTAATTCTTAGCTGTGCTTAGTCCTGTATGGCTAACCTTTCTGCTGCAGTACAGGGTGTTGACACTGACATGCTGCAGTTTACCATTTGTGATTTATTTAGGATAAATATGTCTCAGGTGGCATTTAATCCTTCATAAAACCAGTGTAGCCTGCAGTGTCAAACCAGCAATCACATTGTTTGCACAATGAAAAGAGCAGACCTTTGCATTTAAAAAAAAAAAACCCTATGCAGGAGGTGTTTCTGGGCTTGAGAGTACTGGAAAGGATTCAGTAGCCTACAGAGTGCTGTCATTACCTGAAAACCCAGGTTAACAATACTTTTCTCTCAGAGTACAACCTGTTCAGGACAACTATTTTTTTTAAATGTGGACTGTCAAATTAATGTATCAGTGCCTTACAACTGTGGCATTGGAAATTAAGGGTGAAATTCATCCCACTACATATAGCCCACACAAGGCCCTACGCACCAACTCTGTCCCAATGTACAGGAGGCAAACAAGGTTTCTTGAGCTCACACAGGGTGTCTGAACTGTGAGGATTTGGAGGTGGGATGGAGACAGTGGTATATCACCGGTGGTGCTTGAACAGTTTTTATAGTGGGGGAAACCATGTATATGGGCTGTTATTACCACTTCAAGCCAGCACCTCTAGTTCCAGCACCTATGTATCACTCCAGCATTCCTCTCGCCTTCATCCCCAAAAGCATAGATACAGTCAGTAAAGACAGGTTTCAGAGTATCAGCCATGTTAGTCTGTATTCGCAAAAAGAAAAGGAGGACTTGTGGCACCTTAGAGACTCACAAATTTATTTGAGCATAAGCTTTTGTGAGCTACAGCTCACTTCATCGGATGCATTCAGTGGAAAATACATTGGGGTGGTGATTTATATACACAGAGAACATGAAACAATGGGTGTTATCATATACATTGTAAGGAGAGTGATCAGCTATTACCAGCGAGGGGGGGGGGAGAAAACCTTTTGTAGTGATAATCAAGGTAGGCCATTTCCAGCAGTTGACAAGAACATCTGAGGAACAGTGGGAGGGGGGAATAACATGGGGAAATAGTTTTACTTTGTGTAATGACCCATCCACTCCCAGTCTCTAGTCAAGCCTAAGTTAATTGTATCCAGTTTGCAAATTAATTCCAATTCAGCAGTCTCTCGTTGGAGTCTGTTTTTGAAGTTTTTTTGTTGAAGAATAGCCACTCTTAGGTCTGTAATCGAGTGACCAGAGAGACTGAAGTGTTCTCCGACTGGTTTTTGAATGTTATAATTCTTGACGCCTGATTTCTGTCCATTTATTCTTTTACGTGGAGACTGTCCAGTTTGACCAATGTACATGGCAGAGGGGCATTGCTGGCACATGATGGCATATATCACATTGATAGATGCGCAGGTGAACGAGCCTCTGATAGTGTGGCTGATATGATTAGGCCCTATGATGGTCTCCCCTGAATAGATATGAGGACAGAGTTGGCAACGGGCTTTGTGGAAAGGATAGGTTAGTGGTTCTGTTGTGTGGTGTGTGGTTGCTGGTGAGTATTTGCTTCAGATTGGGGGGCTGTCTGTAAGCAAGGACTGGCCTGTCTCCCAAGATCTGTGAGATGGGTCATCTTTCAGGATAGGTTGTAGATCCTTGATGATGCGTTGGAGAGGTTTTAGTAGGGGGCTGAAGGTGATGGCTAGTGGCGTTCTGTTATTTTCTTTGTTGGGCCTGTCCTGTAGTAGGTGACTTCTAGGTACTCTTCTGGCTCTATCAATCTGTTTCTTCACTTCAGCAGGTGGGTATTTTAGTTGTAAGAATGCTTGATAGAGATCTTGTAGGTGTTTGTCTCTGTCTGAGGGGTTGGAACAAATGCGGTTATATCGTACAGCTTGACTGTAGACAATGGATCGTGTGGTGTGATCTGGGTGAAAGCTGGAGGCATGTAGGTAGGAATAGCGGTCAGTAGGTTTCCAGTATAGGGTGGTGGTATAGTCAGTAAAAAGACTATTCTAGCCCTGAGAAGTGGCCACAGAGCTGCCACTGTTTTGTCTTCGGGGAAGAATAATGCTTCTATCCACCGTCTTGTACCATTCTCGCTAGTGAGATTTGGCATGACATGGAGAGCTGAAGTGGTGTAAGAGCTGTAACCCTGGGGTAACTTTCACCTTTAGCAGAAATTCTTGTGGGGTGGATCCTGCTTGTGAACAGTACAAGTAACATTTAATTCTTAAAAGTGTATTTTTGTTGTTTGGCTTGAATCACTTCAGGTGGTTTTGTCCAGTGGTAAAACTTGGAGCTTTATGAGATCAGTTGTTAAAAATGCCATATTCCTATATCCCATCTGACACAGTTCTCTTCTGATATTCTGGCTGCCAACGTTCTTCACTGGCTTGAATTTCTTTTTGATACTCATCTCAAATAATTGTTAGTGAAGTTGGATCATTTGAACTGTGAAGGTAATAAAAGCATTTAGAAAAGTATCAAGCTCCTGTACAAATAAACCAAAGAAAGGAGAGATGGCAAGGACCTCCCCCTACCTTCCCCTAGCATCTTAGATTTAAATATATACACTCCTTCCAGGGCAGTGTCTCCTGAAGAATTCAAGCTTTTTGGGAGAAATGAGAGCTAAGAGGTAGCTGGAAATTCTATTTAGAAAAATATTTCCTTTAACAAAAACCAAAAAAGGAAAGGCCCACAGCTACATCCCATTCTGCCTGACTACCAGCTGCACCTCGCCATGGAAGGTAGACAAGCCAGAGCCAAGAGATGATGTGCGATACACACATGTGAATTGTGCACAATGCTGCAAGCACTGCTGTCATTTATAAATGCTGCCGTAATACCACAAATGTTCACTGTGAGGTCCTGAAAGAAATATATTTGTGATCTTTGTGGACAGTGGATTCAGATTGTATAATCACTGTAGGAAATGCTGCACAATGAAGTTTTTTGCCTGAGGCTGGGCCAGGACTAACTCAGGAGGATGCCCCCCGTCAGGAAAGCGTGGGGCTTAGTGGGGATTCAAGCCACTGGCAGAATAGTTCAAGGCAAACTTGTGCTGTTGGTGCAAACTTGTGCCCCAATAAACAGCTTTGGGATGTGAGAGAGTCCAGCATTTCCAACTCTGCAGATTTCCTGAGCATAAATGCAGTAAATAGAATAAAGAGCAGAGAGGGATGAGGAGAAAAGCCAGTCCTGAAATTTGAAACCAAGTTAGTTCTGCTGAGAGGATTAAATAACAGAAAAGGGTCGTTCATTTGGCAAAATAAAAAAGAGCTGTGAGTTTTCACTTATTTTACTGTGCAATATTAGCCCATAATTTAAGATAGCACCCGGTTCACTTAAACAGCCTATCCTGTTCCATCTTGTTGAAGAATACAATTCGTTTTCTACTCCTCTAGGGTGATATCATTTTATATGAAGAAAAAAGTTAGCTCAGATGGCAGTTATACGTTTCGGAAGCACCTTCTAATCAGGGATTGGTGATTCATTATTAGCTTCAGCAGGCGATCCATCTGACATGTAAGGGGAAAAAATTAGCAGCTGTCACTGCATGATGAGTTAATTTCCTGATAGGCCTGACACTGAAAAGCCATTTGGAGACATGGAGATGGCTGATGAGAAAACCTGGCGCTGCTTTATAATTGGAGAGAAAGAAAGGGCATAGAGACAGAGAGAGATGGGGGGAGGGACTCAGACTAATCTACAAGTGGGGATGAATGTATATTTACTAAATAGGCTGCTTCACAATAACCTGTATTACAGTGTATATACACTGTGGCAGTTTAGTAATAAGGACCGGGTCCACTCATTTCCTTGCTATGTGTGTGTCATTATTTTTAGTCATTTGTAATTAGTACACCAGACGGTTTTAGTCTTACTTCCAT
Source organism: Dermochelys coriacea (assembly GCF_009764565.3). Lineage (NCBI taxonomy): Eukaryota > Metazoa > Chordata > Testudines > Dermochelyidae > Dermochelys > Dermochelys coriacea. The sequence goes on from NC_050069.1 coordinate 102,362,086, forward strand.
CGGTGCATGTGGTGTACAAGCATGTGACTGGGTTATTTTATGGTGACATTGAAACCTGACATTTTCATAGAAAGGGGAGACAATAAGGCTATCCCTTTAATGGTTCCCGCTGCAATTTTCTTAATTGCAGCTCAAGATTTCAATCAATCATACACATATAAACTTATTTGAAATAAATAATGCTAAAACTTTCAAGGGTGCAATTGAAATTGAAAGGATATTAAAAGATATCTATTTTAATGTATGTAGAAGATATTCTCTCTAAGAATATATGCAGATATATGTGTATTTATCTCCTAGGTAAAACTACGTTAAAGAATGGTCATATGAGGCCAGATATGTCCCTGGTGTAACTCCACAGGATTTAGCTCATAGATCTGAAACGGGGACAGCTTTTTTTCTTTCACAAGAATTAAATAAATCCATCATAAAGCTCTTAGCCTGAGAATAATTAATTTATTCCATGACTGCATGTTAGATATCTTTTAACAAATTCTTTCAAAATTACATAATTTTAACAGGATTTTCACCGTCAACAAAAGATAATTTGTATCCAGGATAAACATTATAGCCAATTGGACCGGCCATTTACCAGTCTGTCTGTGCCAATTTAGCATCTAATCATGTTTATATTTGAATACTTCTTAAATTGGCAGACTGGCATTTGGGGGACAGATGTAGGGACATGCACATGAAAAGCAGTCCATCACATAACTTAACTGTGATAAATTGGCTAGTGACACAATTCAAGACATTGAACAAAGAAGCTATGATTATGTTCTGCAATGTCATAATGCCCTATACCATATCTGAAATATATTCCTGTCCCCTGGGAGGAACGCATTTACTGGGGGTATTCAAAATGGCCAATTGTAATGCAGCTCCTTGCCTGAGGATTACAATTAACTGAGCCCCCAAGGATTGTGGGGGCTTACGATTGGCTAGGAGAGCAAGCTGACAGAAAGCACTGGGAAGAGAAGATGCCTTTTCCACCACACTTTTGCAGCCCATTACTACTTGCCTTTGTTGCAGACCTGCAGCAGCTCTTTTGCTGTAGTGTCACCATGTGTTGGTCCAGCTTTGGGAAGCTCCAGCCATATTACACTGAACTTGTATTCTGCTCCCAGTGCTTCCTTTCTGTGGGTGATTTAAATAGACCTGGGAAACAGAAAAATTGATGACTGTTCTGTTTAACTGCATCACATCATTCACTACCTATAGTTTGGGGAGACTAAACTCCAGGCTCCTGCACAAGAGCCTGAAGCATGAGAGTGAGAGTCATCAGGAGAGCTTCTTGGAAAACATGACACCCAGTCAGGTGAGTAACCCTTTATCTTTCCTTCCCAGCAAGTGGCCACCCAGAGGCCTGTGACCGGACAGTGCAAGAGTGAAGTATGAAGAAACTGAGGATTAGGAGGAACAATCTTTTGATTCTTAGCCAGAGCTTCAAAAAGGAGCCTCTTAGAATGTAAGCAATTGGGAACAGAGTTGTCAGAAAACAAGTGTAGTGGTATGCATCCAGGAACCAGTGAGTACTCAGAGGTCACAGGGTCATGCACGTGATACTTGAATCCATTGGATAATCCCGTAAAGTAAGAAGAGTTCCTGCAAAGTGTTCAGGATATAGAGAGTAGAGTGAACAGGAAAATTGTGCTACAGGGAGAATGTCAGGGTAGTTGGGGAACCACCATAGGGAGCCAACCCAAACACTGAAGGATCACGACATATAGTATGGATGTGATCTGCTAGGGGGAATTCTTGTTTGTGGCATGACAAGAATTTCTAGTTCAAGGCAATAGAAAATCCACAATTAACTTGGAGGGAGATAATTAAAAAGATGTGGCCAAAACAGATTAGTCCATTTTGGCCAGTCCAGCACTAACAAATGGCCTATGGTTTATCAGTTCCCTAGCCAGTGTAGGACAACTTTACACTAGGCAAGTTGGTGTAACAGACTTTTCAAAGGGGTTCCTGAGTGCAACCCATGTGGAAACTTCATTAGAAGTCAGGACTGAGTAAGAACCTACAGGTTTGGCTTTAAGTGCAAAGAGCAGCATAAGGCTTCCAACTATTATAAAAGCTTACAGGAGAGGCAGAGGAGCTAGTTCATAGCTAGTTCTAGCTGTGGCTTATTAGACTGCCCCATATAGTATGGCGGGAAGACAAAGGCAACATGGTTCTAAGAAGAAGGATTTCTCTCTTGATTAGTTCTCCAGGGCTGGAATTGTCACTCTTGGATTATCCTAACCAAAATGTCAGAAATATTTTATGGGAAGAATTCAGTAGTAGCTTCCAGACCCCTACCAAGACCCAAAGTCACATTTCATGGGCACCAGTTAGGAATGAAGCCAAGATAAGCATTGTGCAATGAATGCTAAAATTAAGCAAGGTGCATGCTGGCTGTGTGGCAGTCCTTACCTACACATTGCCAATGCCTGACCTCTGTATCTCACCTTAGGACAGATACCAAAAATGAAAAGCCTCTGGAGAATTTCAATTAGTTCAGCCTCTTTCTGAATTCAGAAGATTCCCATTAATAACCTGGCTGACTGAAGATTGTTCATTCAGTCCTGTGGTTGGACTGCTCAGGATATGCAGGGGAAGCACTGATGGCCGGAAGTGATGTCAAATCATCATTTACACTTCTCCAGGTGCATTCCCTTGAGTTTGAGTGTCTGGGCTGTCCTGGTTGGTTTCATTTTCACAAAGCAGTGTCTGTCATATGCTCTGGGGCTCACAAGACTTTTCTCGTTGGGCAATAATTATAGGTATTAATTTAACAAACAAAAAGCAAACAAAAAAAACTTTCCACATAGTTATGGTGCACCCTAACTATCAAGATGCCCTTCATCTCCAGACACAGCTTTACAGGGGTTCTTCCACTCTAGCATCCCCTGTAAGCCATCTGCCTTGGCACATGACTCAGCTCACCAGCTGAGAAGCATCTAGTTCAAGACCCCTTCCAGGGTAATAAAATGTCCAAGTGATGTCCAAAGCCCCAAAGAATCAACCTATCTCCAAGGCGCTGTGCTCGCCTCTTCCTGGGACTCCACTGCCCCAGCTCTGATATCAAGCACTGCCTCGCCTGGTCTGTCTTCATGCGACCTCTAGCCTGCAACAGCCTTGGCACTTGGATCCTTCACAAGAACTTGCCACTCTTGATGGAACACTCTCAGTTCAGTCAACACCTGGGTCTTATACATAGGCTATCACCTGATCCTTCTTTAGTCCTGCCTTCTGTGGCTGACAGGTAACTGCCTAATTACTGCTCGGGTGACATCAGTGTGATTAACTGGGTCTTAAGCCTTTGCTAGCCCATGATGGAGTTTCACCCCATCACAACCATCAAATCTGACATTGTTGGAAACATTGTTGGAACTGTCTGAGGTGAAACCTAGGACAAAGAAGGCTTTTAAAACTTTCATAATTTGAGCATAAGGATAGGAGTTAAGGGAAACAAGAAGAAAGCTGTTGTAGCTCTCACAAGACAGAACACAAATAGAGGCTGAACCACGGAACATAGACTGTGGCTTGCCTACGGGAGCGTATAATGCAAGGATGGGCAAGTGGCAGCCTGGGGACTGCATCCATTCTGCCTGATCATTTTATTTGACCTGGCACAGCTCAGGGCAGGAGATTCATCACAAGGGATTGGGGCATCATGGGGGAAGGGACCTGCCTTCATGTGGATGCTTGCATCACATGCCACTGAAATGAGAGTCAATGGGCTGGAGCAGGGAGCCAGACCCAGCCCTATGGGACAGGAACAGTGACTGTGGGGTGAGTGTGGGGCGGGCTTGCACTCCAAGATCTTCCCCTGAGGCCTCCCCCCCTCTGGGGCCAGGACCCAACCCCCTCCACACACTCACCCCAGGAGCAGCACCCCTTAGATGTCGCTCCCCTGGCCTGCAAAAGGGTTGTCATAGTGGGCCACAAAATCCAGTACATTGCACATCCTGGTCTAATAACATGAAAAAAAGGTAGTTCATGGGGAAACAATGTTCTGCCTCAGAATATCCAGTCTTGCATCTCTTTTGCAGGACTGGCTTGGTGGCTGTGTTTGAGTCATAGGATTCTGTGTGAGGTTCATTGGTGCTTGCTAGTCCCAGCTCAGCTACTGCACTACCAGATATTGAATATTTACTGTTACCCTGATTTGTTTATATTGGTAATAAAGCAGTGACTATGGCTATAGCCAGTTCCCATCACACACAAGTGTGCCTGGCAAAGGTAGAAAGACCTGACGGTCTAATTTATAAGGCCAACACTTTGTGTCCAGTTTTTGCTTTTGGCCAAATCAAAACACTTGCCAAGGAAAAACAAGTGCACAGAGAATTTTCCTATACAGTGAAATGTAGCCTGGAGATGATCTATCTAATCTGTCCCTGTTTCCCTCTTTTTCTATCTGATTTACCTCTTTAGATATTTCTCAAATGATTCACATCCTACAGGAGAGAGGTGTGTAGAAGGTATTTATATTGTGCCTATCACTGTGGTATTTGGACATCCATCACAGTGCTATCTGGCCAAAGGCCAAGATTTTCAAAAATTGGAGGATAAAGATAGGCTCCTAAAACTGTATTTAGGCACCTGTGGCAACATTTAGGTAATTTGTGGCCTGGTTTTCAAAAGCATGGGGTGGTCAGTCGCTCCCATTGATATCTGTTTGGCGCTCAGCACTTTTGAAAATCAGACTATTGATTTAGGTGGCTAAATATAGAATTGGGAGCCTAACTTTAAGCACTCATTTTTGAAAATCTTAGCCCTGGTTTATCTGTGACTGTGCAGTAGAGTCTTCCTTGATCTTGCTATAAGGTGCTACCTGCCTTTTCCTTTTGAAAGTTGTTGCTGTTGTTGTTTTGTTTAGAACAGCACAAAGCTATTTTGTCTTTTTCCATCTTATATTCATACAATCTTGAATTACTTTCTGCAGATTTCTCAACCTCTTGGAATTGTAGGCAAAATTGGCTTTTAAAAAAATAAGTGTTCCTCCCAGCTGCAATTAACCCCTCTTCAAAAAGGGAGGGAAAATATCTTAGAAAGCATGGAAAAACACAAGCAGAGTGCACTTAAAAGGCGGGAGTACAGCCACTTGGTGAAGCTGGCTTCTAGAGAGTTGGTGATATTGTCAAAGAAGAGTATAGAGTGGGAATTTATCATGTGGTCTCCCTACTAATTGCCTACACTTACTTTCCATGGAACCTCTCTTGCAATCTCAGTGTCGCGGGTGCACAATTCCCTTAATGCACACACAGGAGTGCAGACACAAAACCAGGCTTTCTTTCCCTTCCCCTCACTTTGCACAAATAACAAAGCAATTTTGCAAATGCATTCAATTGTGCACTACTTGCTTGGAACAGCATGGGGTAAAATGGGGCTAGTATGATGACCTTGTAAACATCCTGGATATGGAAAGCTGCAGATGATCTTTCATCATGAACGGGGCCCAAGAGATCAAAATTACAATGCAGAAAAAGACTGCTCGCCCATAACCTCTCTCCTCGTGCAGGCGGGAGAGTGCCGGCAGCATGTGGGGGGGAAGGGCCTGTTCTCATTGCAGATGGGCCCTAGGTCTTTGCAAGAGGATTCTTCATGCTGAGAGTGTGTTAGGAATTTCCCCCGAATCCTGCTGAGCCTCTCCAATCTGCCACTGCATTCTCCTGTCACTGAAGGTGTGGAACAAGCTCATGTTTTCTGTTCAGCATATGGTGGCGACTGCTGGTGTTTCAGTAGCTGTGAAATCCAGATGCCCAGCTCCAGGAGGATTTTCCCTAGCTAGGGACATCTGAGCATCAACTCCTCTGCATTGCTTTTTTCCCCTCCACTTATCCTGTGTACAGCATTGATCAGATGTGCCTGTGATCTGAAACAGAATAATTCCTCCGCTTTACTGCTCTGTTCATCTGGATATCTTAATTTGCCTGTGAGGGACACCCCTATCTTGAACATGCCCTCGGGTCATGCTGCGCCGATGCCTCCCTTGGACTCATACGCAGGCCAAGGCAGTAAAATGTAGGAACAGAGGGAGCATCTGACATTTCCAGAGCAAGGAAACACCTGGAGAAATGCCAGGCATGTTTTTATCACAATGAAAGGGGGGTGCCTCTTAGAAATTGGGTTTGACCTGGGAGCTGCAGTAGACCAGATCTGTGCATTTCACCATCTAGAAGCGGCATAATGCTCTGTAAAGAGCGATTCCCCCTGCTCCCCTCACCAATTTTTGTATTGCCTCTTTAATATGGTGGCTGAGTTTAGTGCTCCTGGAGGTGAGGGACTGATTATGTTGGTCAGAGTCAGAGGGATTGCTGACAGGAGCTCTCCTGCATAGTTCTGCCAATGCTTCTCATTCCTGACCTGCTACGCAGCCAGTGATTCTACTTGCAGCTCACTCTGCTTTAGAAACTGTGTGTCATGTGTGACAAAGTTCCTCCTCGACCTTGGTGGGTCTTGCGCTTATTGGCGGATTTGCTCACCTTGGAGCTTCACAGCAGCCCTCAGTTTGGCCGTTTTCATGAACCCACAGTCCAGGTCGACTCCTCCTGTGTCTGACCAGGAGTTGGGAGGATTTGGGGGGGAACCCAGGCCCGCCCTCTACTCCGAGTTCCAGCCCAGGGCCCTGTGGAATGCAGCTGTCTAGAGTGCCTCCTGGAACAACTGTGTGACAGCTACAACTCCCTGGGCTACTTCCCCATGGCCTCCTCCCAACACCTTCTTTAATCTTCACCATAGGACCTTCCTCCTGGTGTCTGATAATGCTTGTACACCTCAGTCCTCCAACAGTCCGCGTTCTCATTCTCAGCTCCTAGTGCCTCTTGCTCCCAGCTCCTTACACGTGCACCACAAACTGAAGTGAGCTCCTTTTTAAACCCAGGTGCCCTGATTAGCCTGCCTTAATTGATTCTAGCAGCTTCTTGATTGGCTGCAGGTGTTCTAATCAGCCTGTCTTAATTGTCTCCAGAAGATTCCTGATTTTCTGGAACCTTCCCTGTCACCTTACCCAGGGAAAAGGGACCTACTTAGCCAGGGGCTAATATATCTGCCTTCTATTACTCTCCTATGGCCATCTGGCCCGACCTGTCACACATGGTGGACTGTGACCCAGACAATGCTGCATTTATGATGTGGACAAATGCCCACTACTCAACAGTAGGAGCCAACTCCTGCAGTCCTTATCTAGGCAACAGGCCTGTTGGAGTCAATGAGATCAGATAACAAAACTCATTTTCACCGGTAGCCTAATAGAATTTGACTCCAAGGGTAAAATACTAATGATTGAAGGATTTACTGGACTACTCCTTGTAGTATGGAATTGGCTGTAGAATGCACCTCCCCTATGCCATATTCCTCACCAGCAGTTTTCATCTATAAAACAATTGCTTCCAGACACTGCGGTTGTGAAGATTTGTGCCCTCCATTCCAGCCCCTTTGTGCTACTTGAGCAGTGCTAAAGAACTCTAAGCTGATGTAAAGCCAGCTGACACCAACCCCTCCCACCAGTGTGAGGAGCAGGGTGGAGCACAGTCCCGTATGGATTGTAATGAGCTGGTGTAACTTACACCTTCTCCTAAGCTGCCCTCATTTCTGTTATGGATGGGGAAATATGAGAATCAGTGACTTGTGTAACTAGCTTCCTAATACCTCCCTCCCTTCTGCCCCATCTTCTGACCAATATGCACAGGAGAGACTCTGTTCCTATAACTAATGCAGTACCCTCTGTTTGAATTAGCAAATGTCCAAAACGGTAGCTCTAAAGGAGGCATGAACTTTCTCCAGTCATCTCCCTATCGTGTTAACTCTGAAACCTAATTATGGTAACATCAGTGTCAACATTCTTAATTACTTTATTGATGCTCATCTTAGCAAAACGGCAGCTAATGTGCTTATCCTCATTGCTGGATGCAGTGGCAGATACTGAGGCAGAGTGGGTAGTAGGATGGCTGGTCTCAACTGTCCCCCACCCTCCCAAAATTAAATCATTTTCACTCCTGCAAGGGAAAAAAAGAAGATGTATCCTCTTCTCAGTGCTAAACACTTAAACTGCTACCTTGGAGCCAAACCCCAAATCACTTCTACATCTTCTCAGGTACCAAATGCCCCCCGAATAAGCTGTTAAAATACCCAGCTTTTGCCTGACAACTTCTCCAGGGAAGTGTATTCACTTTCAAGAGAAAATTTGTAAACAGATAGAAAATATTCCAAAATGGAGATTTGTATTAAATTTTATATCAAAATGAATAACACAAGCGATACTGTACTGGCTGTATTATTCATTTCATATTTAATTCAATAAAAAGCTCTATTTTTGAATATATGAAGCTGCTGCAGAAATTTCAATGTGTTGGAAGATTTAGCACATAATTGTGATGCAGGAATCATGAGGAAGGGGAATTGCCAGAGTACATAGGATACTGACTTTACTATTAGTCCTAGTGCAAGACCATTTGAAGCAGGAGGGAAAAAACTATTTCCCCTCATATGCAATAATCCTCCTATATCTGGGTTGAGACTGGTTACTTATCAGTAACAGGGATGGATAACTCTGAGAGTAACTTCCTAGGGAACAAGATTTAAAAATGAAAATTCACACATTCCCCCAAAGCTCCTTACACGAGCTTAAAGTCCAGGAAGGGAAACAGAAAACCAAACTCATATTTCTACAGCACCTTCCTTCCAACAGAATCCCCAAGTGCTTCACTAATTCTTTAGGTCCAGCCCATGGTGGGGGACCAGAGGTGCTTAGCAGAATGCTTCTGTGAGTGTATGCAGCAGTAGTCACTGCTACTCCCTGTTAACAAGGCACAGGATTCAGTCCTTCCTCTCATGCCACCTAAATCTGCTCCAACTCTTTGGGGAATCTAATGCTGCTATTGGTGTTAGATTTTCCCATGTCCCTGGGAGTCCCATGCCCCGCCCTGCCCTGCCCTATATATATAAAGTTATGTCAAAAGAATATTATTAACATTGCAAAGTCAAGTACTCAAATGTTAGGACAGGCCAGAATTGAGGATACCTGTGGAAACCTTAATTTGGCCCCCTTGGGCGTATGCATTATGAGATGGTCTTTAATTACCTGATCACATACTATTTTTCCATAAGATCCCTTCCTCATTCAGTGCTCGAAGAGACAGTGCCCACTAAAGAGACAGCTATTCCATGTTTTGTTTTCTCCTTGTTGTTCAGTGTGTGGCCCCATGCCTTATTTATTACACACTATTCAAACCCTACTGTGAAGACAAAATAATTTCCTCCTGGGCTTTTCTATGATGTTCACCATTATAGTATCAGAGTACTTCACAAATGAATGTATATTTACAACCCCCCTGTGAGATGAAGTGGTGATATTATCCTCATTTTACAGATGTGGAACTGAGGCATAGTGAGATTAAGGTCAAAGGCACACACTAACTTTGGGTGCCTAATTTGAGACACTAAGGACCTGATTTATATAGCATTATTTAGCACTTTATATATTCAAGCACTGGTGTCAGTTGCAGCGGGGAGTGCTCAGCACTTCTGCCTATCACATGCTATGGTCTCAGAATGGACAGTGGGAAAATGAGGCACACACAATTAGCGACCCCCTGTGAAAAATTTGGTTTAAGTGACTTGACTAGAAGCACATAGGAACACTGTGGCAGAGAAAGGAATAGAATCTAATTCTCCAGCAAAGCATTCAACTGCTTAAGACCCTCCTTTCTCTTCCTGCAGTCCCCTGCCTTATTCTCTACACACCTTCCAACTTCTGCATCAAATGAGGTAGGGGTCATAAGACTTTAAAAAACAAACTGAAAAAACAGGAATTCTACCATGTGTCATCATATCAACATGCACAAGGTTCATGAGCAGGGTTGGAACTTTTAGATCAACCTCACAGACTTCTGCCACTCAAGTTAACAGAGTAACTGTTAGCAGTAATAGGTTGTCATCCTCGTGTAGATCAGCTCTAGGGAGGGATGGAACACTTGGCCTGTGGCTTTAACAGACATAGGCGCCAATTTCCCCTCTGCCCAGTAGGTGCTTGATTCCCCCTCCTGCCCCACCTCTTCCTGCCCCTGCACCGCCCTTGCCCCACCCCCATTCCACCCCTTTCACAAATTGCCCGCCCCCATCCCACCCCCTTTCCCCATGTCCCCACTCCTCCCCCTCCCTCCTGGAAAGTCTTAAGCGCTGCCAAACAGCTGTTAGGCGGTGGGGGGGGCGGGCAGGATGCGCTGGGAGGGAGGGAGGGAGAGAAGCAGGAATGCGGTGTGCTCTGGGGGGTAGGAGAAGGAGGCGAGGAGGGGGAGCTTGGCACCTGTTAATTTTTCCCTGTGTGTGCTGCAGCCCTGGAGCACTCACAGAGTTGGCGGCTATGTTCACAGATATTTTCTGACAGAAGAGGAATGTTGAGAGTCAGAAATCTTGGGTTCCATTCCAGGTTTTGGAGGGAAATACGCTCTAGTGGACACAGACCTTTCTGTCCATTCTCCCAAGCTTGACCTCTTCTGCCCAATCTCCTCCAACTTGTCCCTGTCCCAGTCCTGTTGCTGCCCCCACCCCCTGGCTCCTCATCCCATTCTCTGATCCCCTGATTTCCTTTCCAGTCTCAGTCTCCTTGCTAAGCCAGTCTCAGTTTCCACCCCCTCAGTTTGTCACATCAGTTCCAGTGTCCTAGCCCAGCCAGTTCTAGTCTGCTTTTCCAGACTCCCTCCACACCTGAGTCCCAGTCATCCCCCTACTCCTGCTCCCACTTGATCCTACTCTCCTTCCCCAGGCTCTTCATCCTCACTCCCAGTCTCTCTCCCATCTCCACTCCAAGCTCCTAATAGAATAGCAGTCTTTGTCCCACAAGTCCCTTGTCCCATTCTCCCCATTTCTTGTCCACAGCTTCTTGTCCAATCTGTCTCTCCCAATCCCCCTGCCCAATGGCTCCCAGTCCTAGTCTCTTTACTCAGCCAGTCCGACTCCCAGTTCCTCCTCCCCCTTCCACCGACCAGCTCCCAATCGTATTCTCCCCGCCTGAAGCTCCTTGTCCCAATCTACTCTCCTCATCCTACCCAGGTCCAGCTCTTGTCTCCTCTGTATTCCAGTCAGGCAGCTTCATCCTCTGCTCTGCCTGGGTGCCAGCAGGGGGGCACTGACAGAACAGACAGACTCCCTGCTCTCAGTTCTGGTGCCTGGCACCACAGTGGTCCAGCAGCCAGGAGCAGCCATTACAGGGAAAGTCTGGCTTCCCACCTGTCTCCCTGGGGATGGCGTGCACACAGCGCTGTTAGCATGTAGGAGCTGTGAGGGGAAAGGGCTTGTTCAGTAAAGATGGAATATTTCAAGAATTTATCAAGTTGCTACTTGATAAATTTGAGCATTTGAGAAGTGCAATTTTTCAAAGGGTTGTAGCTTGGCTAAATACAACCAGATTTTTATGGGGATGGCAAAGGGCACATTCCTCACACAAAGGCCACCCCTCTATCAAATTTGAAGTCCTTGCTCCAAAGCATGGGATGCTGCTCAAAAGAAATATCACCAGAATTGTTTTCTCATAATTTTGTTTTTGGAAACAGCTGAACTGTTTTAGCTGAAAGCTTCTAAAAGATCAATCTGGGGCAGATATCTGTCATGAAAATTTCAGCCTAAACAATTGAAGTTTGACAAAGTTATAAGCACCTGAAAATGTCTCATTCTTGCCTGGTCTAGGCCTATGTTCCACTTGGCGCCCTCTCCATCTGCAGCCTTTCCTCCCAGATTATGCTTAGGATCCTAGACTTCAAATCCTTCCAGACCTGCCACAAATCCTTCCTCCTCAGCAACAGGCATTCCAGCTGCCACCGCTGCCTTTGAGAGTCTCATGTCTATTCCAAGTCCAAGGTTTTCTCCAGTTTCAAAGATCCAGAAAGATCAGATCCAGAAAGCTGAGGGAGGATAGATTAAAACTGCTTCTTTTAAAGCATTCCTGAGAGCCATGGGGTCTGAGTCACCCTTCTGTCCCACCATCCATCAGCTCCCGTGACTGCACCTGCCTCGCCTCTTGTATGCAGAGAGCCTTTGACACCAGCTAAAAAGAAGATACACCATTCCCTGGACAGAGAGACCAAGAAAAGGAAAAAGTCATCCTCTCAACCACGGTGCAAGGAGATTCTGCATGCCTGGACAGGTACTGCTGAGGCTTCTACCTCCTCTGGAACCAAGATCCTGGTACTGCCTAAAAAGACCTCCATCACACCAAGAAGCTTCCCAACATGCTACCTTGCACAGCACTGACATCAGTACTGGAATTGGAACCAAGGACTCCTCTAAGAGCAAGGTCTCAAAATCATTGTCCTCGGTACCATCCTTCTCAGATCATGCTTAAGAGGGCATGGAGTACCCTTAGGTACCATCCAGGTTCCTCTCTCTAGGACCTCCAAATCTTGGAAGTCCCTCTGCTGGGGCATACAGAGAGGGATTTCCTGGTGATACTGACATGCCCCCCGGAGCCAAGCTACTCTGGCACTATCACAAAGTCTCGGCCACCAATACCAATGCAATTGCCAGTCCCTCCCTGACCTCCAGTACTGACACAACTCCCAGTACCCACACCTGTTGCTTCTCCTCTGGACAAGATTGAGGACATTTTCTCAGCCTCAGATATATTTGTACAGGACTTCACATCTTTCCCTTCCAGCTTCCCTTTTTTGAGGTGCATCCCAAGGACAAACCCCCAGCAGATGACTGACCTGTCAGCCCTGGCAAGGACACCCCTGTGGTGCTGCTCCCTTTCCTTTTGCCCCACCCTACTGCAATTTTTTGAACCCTTGGTCCCCCTAAGATGAACATTTCCACAGGGTGCCTTCATACAACAGATCCTGCCAGGAACAACAGTTACTGGACCCTTTGGATCCTTGCCCTCAGGAAGAACTTCCAGAGGAGCAGAGCCAGGCAAAAAAAAGGAGACATCCCCTTATCACAAATCCTCCTCCTCACCAGATGACTTCAAGGCCTTTTAGGATCTCATGGAAATGATTTCAGAAACCTTTCAGATCCTCCTGGAGGAGATACAAGAACCTTAGCATTTCCTGCTAGTTGTCTTATGTACTTCTTTCAGGATTGCCTTTGCCCATCAATGATGCTTTATCATCACTGGCCCCTATCATTACTGTCAAACACCAGTGACCATACCTCCTGCTTGTAAGAAAGCTGATAAAAAGTACTATATTTCTATCAAGGATGTGTAGAGTATCTTTTCTCCCATGCTACCTCTTTGCTCATCGGAACTGTGAATAAAAGAAGCAGATAGTGATTTAGATCAATATCTTCCAACAAGGAACTCAAATGCCTGGATCTTCTCAGCCACAAAAACTATTCCTTGGCCACTCTACAATTCAGAATTGCCATCTATCAGGCCTTCACAAATTACTCCAAATTTTCTCATTTTATTGAACATTTGCTGCAAGACCAGATGAAGCAATTTCAGGCTCTCATCAGAGAAGGCCAGATAATTGCTAAGGCTTCCTTTGAGGCTTCACTTAACATGGCTGACACAGCTTTGTGCTCAGTGACTACAGGTATAGTCATGCAATGACCATCATGGCTACAATCCTCTGGCCTTCCCCAGGAAGTACAAAACACTGTGGATGACCTTCCCTTCTAAGGGCCTAAGTTCTTCAGTGAAGCCACGGATGGATCCTTCCGCTGCCTCAAAGACTCCATGGTGACTTTGTATTCCCTGAGCATATGCACACTTGCCACAAGAAAATACAGCAAATCACAGACAGCTTAGTGGTCTCACCCAGTACACTAATAAACCAAGAGACTGACCAAACCTTCCAGACGGAGGCCCAGATTTCTTAGGAAGGGGCCAACTTCCACATTGACACTGGAGTTGGCTACTTCTTCTCAGTGTCCTTTTTGATCCAAGGGTCACGAATCACTCATCTTTCTGGATCATACACTGCACCAACCTACCTCCATCATCTCTATGAAGACCATCTCTCCCTTTTCCTACCTTTCTGGGAGGTCATCTCCTCAGATGGATAGGTCCTAGAAGGAAGCTATTCCATCCAATTCAGCTACATCTCTCCCTTCCAACCTCCCTCTCTGTTCCTTTTCAGGGACCCTTCTCACAAGGTTTTCTTAAAACAGGAGGTACAATGTCTCCTAATCCTAGGGGCAATCAAACCCATTCCACTGGACTTTGTGTGAAAAGGATTCTACTCCGGGTACTTCATGGTTCCCAAGAAAAGAGGAGAGTGAAGACCAGTTCTGGACCCCAGGCCTTTGAACAATTTAGTCTTCTTTCAGCAGTTCAGAATAGTAACCTGGCAGCTATAATTCCATCTTTGCCTCCAAGGAACTTGTTTGTCACCCTTCACCACCAGGATACATACTTTCATATAGCACAGAACCCTTATCCTACAGTTTGTCATGAGCAAACACCACTACCTACACTGTGTCCTATCCTTTGGCCTCCCCCAAGGGTCTATACAAAGCTCCTTTTGGCTCTCTCAGCCCATCTTTGTCAGGTGGGAATAATCATCATCTCCTACCTGGATGACTGGCTCCTCAAGGGTTGCTCTTTCCTCAACATGCAGTCAGCAACCAACAAGGTCCTATACCTCTTCCACTCCTTTGGTCTTCATCTCAATGTGGAAAAGTCTACACTCAAATCTGTGTAGCAAATAGATTTAATCAGAGGCACTTAAGACTCCACCATCGCCAAAGCATACTTTCCCCCAGACAGGTTTGCTATAGCGTCCAGCCTCTTTCCCATGCTACAGCAAATCTCACAAACCACAGTGCGGGCTTGTCTTCAACTCCTGGTAGCCTGTACGTTCATATCACCCCATGCAAGACTCCAATTCCGATGCCTCCAAGCCTGGCTTAGGTCTGCCTACTTACCCAACAAGCACAACCTGTCCAAGTGGGTGTCGATATTTCAGAAGGTCCTTGTCATAAATATAAAGGGAAGGGTAAACACCTTTAAAATCCCTCCTGGCCAGAGGAAAAACCCTTTCACCTGTAAAGGGTTAAGAAGCTAGGATAACCTCACTGGCACCTCACCACAATGACCAATGAGGAGACAATATACTTTCAAAGCTGGAGGGTGGGGGAACAAAGGGTCTGTGTCTGTCTGGGTGAGGCTTTTGCCGGGGACAGAACAGGAATGGAGTCTTAGAATTTAGTAAGTAATCTAGCTAGATATGCATTAGATTATGATTTCTTTAAATGGCTGAGAAAATAAGCTGTGCTGAATAGAATAGATATTCCTGTTTTTGTGTCTTTTTGTAACTTAAGGTTGCCTAGAGTGATTCTCTATGTTTTGAATCTAATTACCCTGTAAGGTATTTACCATCCTGATTTTACAGAGGTGATTCTTTTTACCTTTTCTTCTATTAAAATTCTTCTTTTAAGAAACTGAATGCTTTTTCATTGTTCTTAAGATCCAAGGGTTTGGGTCTGTGGTCACCTATGCAAATTGGTGAGGTTTTTTACCAAACCTTCCCCAGGCTCGGGGGGTGCAAGGTTTTGGTGAGAATTTTGGGGGGAAACATGTTTCCAAATGGCTCTTTCCTAATAAAAAACCCAGTTAGACATTTGGTGGTGGCAGCGAAAGTCCCAGGGCAAAAGGTAAAATAGTATGTACCTTGGGGAAGTTTTAACCTAAGCTGGTAAAAGTAAGCTTAGGAGGTTTTCATGCAGGTCCCCACATCTGTACCCTAGAGTTCAGAGTGGGGAAGGAATCTTGACAGTCCTTTACTCCCTCAACTGGTGGAAAGATCCTCTAAAGGTCTGTGTGGCATTCTGTGTGGCATTTCCATTCTCCTGTCCTAGCCCCACAAAGATCATCACCACAAATGCCTCCCTACGATCCTGGGATGCTCATTTCCAGGACTTTACAGCCCAAGGCAAAAGGACCTGCAGAAGTGGAAGCATCTCCAAGCATGGTGGGCCCAACAATTCATACCTCCTCTCAAGTGTTTCCTCATGCACATTATCGATTATCTGCTAAATGTAAAAACCATAGGTTTATCACTGAGCTCAGTTAAGGTTCATCTGGCTGCTATTATCCTATCAAGGGGTTTTCAGTCTTTGCTCACCCAAATACTTTGAGATTCATTAAAGGTCTGCTTAACCTTTTTCCTCCCATCAAAGAACTTGCTTCACCATGGGACCTCAATTTAAGTCCTAAAGGCCATGAGAAAACCTTCATTTGAACCCATGGGCAGATGTTCCCTTCTTTGTTTGACCTTTAAGATGTTGTTCCTCATAGCCATCACCTCAGCCAAAAGAGTAGGAGGAGTAGGAGCCCTTATGGCTGACCCCACCATACATGGTGTTCTCTCAGCATTACATCCCCCTCCTTACTTCCTACCTACAGTTTAATCAGATTTTCACATTCATCAGGACATTCATCTACCAGTGTTTTACCCCAAGCCTCATTCCTTGAGAGAGGATGCTTGTTTCCACACACTGGATGTAAGATGATCTCTTACCTTTTACCTCAATAGGACTAAGCCCTTCAGGGGTTCTCCGACACTTTTTACTTCCATCATGGAAAGAATGAAAGGGCACCCTATTTCCACCCAAAACTTGTAAAAATAGGTTTTGGGATGCATCCTGACATGCTACAAAGCCTCAGCAGCACAGTTCCCAGCTAGGGTGATTGCACTTTCCACCAGGGCCCATTCTAGCTATGTGGATTTACTGAAGAACATATTTAATCTTTGGAGATTTGCAAGGCTGCCATCTGGTATTCGGTACACACGTTTTCCCAAAACTATGCTATTGTGTGTGCTTCTAGAGCTGTGCTAGAGGTGAGACTGTTCTACAGTCCATGCTAAATCTGCCTCCTCAAAACCTCCTCTGTATACAAGGTACTGCTTGGACTCTCCTGATGTGGCACACCCATAGGGAGAACAATGCAAAGCAGAAGGAAAGTTCGCTTACCTTAGGCAGTAACTGGAGTTCTTTGAGATGTTTTGCCTCAGAGTAATCCACTACCCTCAGTCCTTCCCCTCTGCTTCAGAATCATTCTTTTTGGACTTCCTGACTGAGCAGGAACTGGAGTGGCTGCGGGTCTCCCCCTGCCTATATGCCACTCACCAGTCTCAGTGGGTGGGGGAACTTGATGGGGCCAACAGTAAAGGGGGACAGTCATAACAGTGAGGGAGGGAGACACTTGCTGAGGCACACCTGGTAGCTCCTCCCCCCAAGAGTCTCTGTCACTCATTGTCCAGCTGGGGGGGGGGGGATAGGGGTGCTGATTGGCCAGTATTTCTCAGCTTCCAGGATATAATCTGGACTGAGGACAATGTGGAGCCTCTTTTGGCTCCATTCCAGCAGTTTAATAAAAGTTGCAGCCTGCCACTTAATTCCATGCTTCTGTCTGTCCTCATTTTGCCACCATGTCTGCCTCAAATGCCCTCATCCCAGGCACAGGGACATGTAGGGTGCATATGTGGACCTGCAAACGTGGCTGACAAAAGCTTCAATCAAGAGTGCCTGGCACACATACCTCCTGACATGGAGCATCTATGGGGACAAAACATCTCAGAGAACTCCAGTTCCTGTACAAGATAAGTAAACTCTCCTTCAAAGCACTACTGCAATACTACTAATAATAACTGATTGTGACGCCCTGTACCTCAAAGAAGCACCCTGTAACCCCCATATTCATCATTTGTATATCGTTGTGATATGTCATGCAAAGCATGCCTTGTAAGGTATCCTATGAAAGGTTATAATCTGCTGAAATTCATTGTTCTGTCAAGACATGTATATTGTTATTGTTTATGAACTTATGAGATTTTGCTATATGATTGTTATTGAAATACTTTGTGAGCCTGGGAGCTGCCCACAGCTAGCTCTACAGTGGCAACAAGGAGGTGACCCACACCCTGGTGGGCATTAAACAACCCTCACCAGCCATTGACCAGCAGGGGAATTGTAAACAAAAGATTTACAATTCAGAAAGAGACATTTGTGCAAGCACCAGAGAATGGGGATTGCTCAACTCTGTGACTCAGCAAGCCCCACCAGGACATGTTTGGGCCAGTATTTTTCCAGGGACATGAATTGTGAGTATAGAATAAGGGAGAGTAGCATCATGCGACCACCTCTGTCCTCCCCAACCTATTCTGAAGGCAACAGGAATGTTGTGAAGAAGTAGACTTTGAGCCGGGGAGACTGGTTCCAGGCGGAGAAGGAAATTCAGCCTGCGTATTAAGAACTGTAACTTGCCTGCAACATCCAGTGGAGTGAGAAAAGCTGTTTGATTCAAATCTTACTGAGTCTGATAAAGTTTAGGATTTAGAATGCGTATTTACTTTTATTTCTTAGGTAACTATCTCTGAACTTTATGCCTACCACTTACAATCACTTAACATCTATCTTTCTGTAGTTCATAAACTTATTTTAATGTTTTACTTTACCAGTGAGTTTGTCTAAAGTGCTTGCGGAATCTGCTCTGATTACAAAGGCTGGTGCATGTCCACTATCTTTTGACAAAGTGGCGAACTAATTAATGAGCTTGCATTATTCAAGAGAATGTCTTGAGCAGTGTAAAATGGTATATTTCTGGGTGGAAGGCTGGAGGCTGGGGGGATTTGCTGGTGTCTCCCTCTGTATAGTGGCTTAGAGAGCATTCATGCAACTTAGCTGGGTGTGTCCCTGAATGTTGTTGACTGAGTGATCTCAGCCCCTGGAGAGATTTGCTGCATATCACTAGCAAAGCATCATGAGAGACAGGCTGGAGAGTTAAGGGGGCCAGGATCCCGTCACACTCATCTCATTCTGAATATTGCCTTTTGCTTCTGCCACTCCTGATTTGCAATAGTTCCATTTTCTCATTGGTTCCATAGTGGATTAATTTTTGTGTTTGAATGTTTTGTAATAATAATAAAAAAAACAACAACCTTTTTGAGGCCAATTGTTGAAAGCTCTTTCTCAGTTGCAACCCAAACAGGTGCATTCAGCCTCACGAGTAAGAGCTTAACTGATAGGTTAAGTGGCAGCTCACAAGTGCTTCTTTTGCTGTACTTGCCAGAGAGATGCACAGTTTGCTGCAGCACAAACTGGTGATTGGGAGCCATCTAATTGTGCAATGAATTTTCATTGGTAATTAAGAGTAAAACTTAGTTTCTCTTCACTGCCGTGTAATATGTGCACATTTGAAAGCATGTGGCTGTGCATAAGATCTGGGTGGTTTTTTTCCCCAAGCAGTTTCCTTAAGAAAACCTTTCTGATAATCATTCTGAAAGCTCACTAAAGTGAAAATTAAACCACTTTAAATGATGTTATGGAAACTTACCCATCATAAGCAAGAGTCTGATTTTGTAGGTGCCACCCAGTAAATACAATGGACTTGATTCTTATCTCATGCTGGTTGTAGCCTAGCGTAACTACATTCTAGTCCAGCAAATAAAGGATGTTCTATTGTAGTCTTTAACTGTGAAGACAACAATAACGAGGTCAACTGACAACTCTCCAATACCAGCTACTATAAAGAACTCAAAGAAGACCCCACAACACAATTTACTCAGGAAGTTAAGGATATCATTAAATCCTTTCCCAAACAACTTCAAGAGAAGCTCTACAACTCATCCCGTATGAACCCCTCTCAGGGACCTTCTACGTGCTTCCCAAGATACACAAACAAGGGAAACCAGACAGACCCCATCATATCTGGCCACAGCACTCTTACTGAAGGAATATCAGAACTCATAGAAACCATCCTCAAACCACTCACTACATAAAGGGCCAGCTTCCTCCAGGATACAACCAACTTCCTCCAGAAACTCTGCAGCATCAACATCATATGGGAACACCACAATCAGCTTCAACAATGGAACCCTACAGACAACCATATACAAGAAACGCATGGATCACCACATCTACCTTCACAGATCCAGTAGCCACTCCAAACATAACAAGAAATCTGTTATCTACAGCCAGGCACTCAGATACCACAGAATATATTCCGAGGAGAAAATCTGGGATATACACTTTAACACACTTAAAACTACCTTCATCAAACAAGGACATTCCACCAGAGAAATAGATCGCATCATGCAATGGGCCACCCAAATACTCTCAGAGAACCTGCTTCAATACAGAAATAAAACCCCTTCTAACTGCACACTCCTAGTTGTCACCTACCACCCCACACTGGAACCCATATGTGGTATCATCAAACAATTACCACCATACTCGATGGGAACTACATCATGAAAAAATTTTATGAAATTTCTCTTCTGGCCTTCAAACAATCTCCAACCTCTCCAAGCTAGCAAGCTTATCTTCAGAAGCAAGCTTCCCAAGGACCAGAACACACTAACTCAAAGCAGCACCAGACCCTGGCACCAGAACAGATGCAAAACCTGTAGACATAGCTCCATTGCAACGATGGTCAATGCCCCTCCCCAAAACACCTTTCAAGATCCATGGATCCTACACATGCCTATCACAACATGTTATGTATTTCATCCAGGGCACTAAATGTCTCAATAACAACTATGTGGGTGAAACCAGACAGTCACTATGCTTTTGAATGAACTCACCCAGAAAAATGATAAAGACAAAACCACACAGTCACCTGTAGTTTTCAGGTTTCAGAGTAGCAGCCGTGTTAGTCTGTATTCGCAAAAAGAAAAGGAGTACTTGTGGCACCTTAGAGACTAACAAATTTATTTGAGCATAAGCTTTCGTGAGCTACAGCTCACTTCATCGGATGCATCCGATGAAGTGAGCTGTAGCTCACGAAAGCTTATGCTCAAATAAATTTGTTAGTCTCTAAGGTGCCACAAGTACTCCTTTTCTTTCTGTGGTTTTCACAAACTGATCACTCTACATCTGACCTCTCTGTCCTCGTCTTCAAAGGAAACCTGCGCAACATTTTCAAAAGGCGAGCCTAGGAGCTTAAATTCATAACTTTGCTAGACACTAAAAACCATGGACTGCATAGAGACACTGGATTTATGCCTTATTACATCAATCTATAGCCCACTTAATCAGTCCTCCAGCCTTTTTTCTTTCCCCCCCTATGACTGGAGAGGTGTTAACAAGCCACTTCACCTTGAATGGCCCTTTGAAATATGTGTTAACTACCTATGTTAAACAATCTGTTCCACCTTGTATTTATCTGTGACACTCTGAATACATTCCCAGACCTGAAGAAGAGCTCTGTATAAGCTGGAAAGTTTGTCTTTCTCACCAACAGAAGTTTTTCCAATAAAAGATATCACCTCACCCACCTTGTCTTTCTTACACTCTGTTCAGTTGCTCCAAATAAAAACTGCAGTAATTGGGATCAATCAGGCCCAATGACTACTGACAAAGGGGTGTTTTATTAATGAATCTGAACCATGTCTTCATTTGCACATGATCTCATCACATCTCTCCCAAATCCTGTTTTTATCAAAGTCTCTGAGTATTGCAGTTTGTGATATCAGCCAATTTGGAATTTCTGAGCCTGTAATAGTTCCTCAGACAAGGAACTCTCAATATACTGAGCAACAACACGTTTCTGAAATAAAAGAAAAATGAAAACATGAGAGCTTTCAACAAAGTGCAAAGGAAGTCCATTGATTTCTAAATGATACCATCTTTCCTGGCTGAGGAAAAGCTATGAAGAGGCAATTTGTTCAAAATCTGTTCTCTGTGTATGTGTGTGTGTGTGTGCGCGCGCGCGTGTGTGCGTGCTTAAAGACTATAAATACATTTCTGTGAACGCTTTAAAAATATCAGGTACTTTTCTACTTAGCATTGTACATTTTATGTTTGGGCACATGGGATTTATGAATATTTGGCTTGACTGGCTAAAGACGTCAATGTGACATGATGCAATATGTTATAAACATCTCACAGATCCAAATATACAGTAGAAAAAAATCTTTTGAATTGAAGTTTATTAAAAACGCATACATACCGTCTTTTTTTTTAAATCACTGATGTTCCCCTGTTGCATCAATGCCAGAACATTATGTTTGCAAATAGGAATTTAGCACTACAAAGACAATACCCTAGATTAATTAAGAACCCATTTCACAAAACCCTATGGCAGTAGTCTGCAACATCAGTCACAGGAGAAGATATAACACGGACATATTTGTGCCCTCATGCAACTGAACTGAAACAAAACAAAGAGTGAATTAGACTGAATATCTTACAGTGTTCAATGTATTGTACAACAAGGCACCTTTGGGAATGTATCACAGGGCTTGGTAAATTGAAAACAAAATAAACAGATCTATGGGAATAAATAACATCATATTAGATACCTGCTACATGTAAACTGCATTAGCTTCCAGTTAGAGCCGGTCTCCAGCTTTCCTACTATTGTTTTAAATGGCTTTAAAGAGGAAGATGATAACAAAACCTTATAAAGAAATACATATAATCTGTGGTGAGGGGTAGAAAGAGGCACCTCCCCGCCCCCCCAGCATTACTCCTGGCAGACTAGACAACTGTTTATTATTTATTGCTTTGCATACATAAAATACAGTATTATCATTTCTGGACAGACACTGAGAATGGTGGCTTCTTATGCAGTGGTTTCATAAAGCCTCTCACTAAGGTGAATATTTTGTTAATCTGATTTATCTCTGCCTTGATGTGCCCAGCCATCTTGATTGGCATTGCTCCAGGAACTTCTGCTCCCTAAAGAGGCACTTGCCAAGTGTGAGTAAATGTTGACTGATCAACCTTGTGCCATCATGTCCAGAAGCAATGCCTTTTTGAGTCAGTGGGTCAAATTCATCTGTTGTATAAATACACTCAGACCATTTATGGCAGGGATTAATTTGGCTCAGTGTGTCTAGGAGGAGTAATATAAAATTATACAAGCCACTAGTTCCTGATGGAGCCATGCATACTATGGCTATTGTGGATAGTAATGAACAGCCAGGTGAATCAGGTACTTCAATAACTCCCATCTGCAATGATAGCTGCACTACTAAGCCACATGGGGGCATATTCTGCTCTAAGATTCACTGGTGAAACCCCATTGATATCAGTGGGCTTACTCATCTGAGGATTACTTCTGTGATGCTGTCTTGTAAGATCATGCCATGACTGCTTTAAGGAGAAATTCAAAGTTAATACTCTCTCATGAACTTAAAGGGACAGTGCTGGACTAAATTTGGCCCTCAGATTTAGTTTTTTAGAAAAACGTGATTTTAGATCATGTGAGAGAAATAGCAACAATTCCATAATTATAAAAAATGCCATTGGATACCTATTTAAACAAACATTCCCTGACCTTGTTTATGTCCCAAATACCATCATGAGATGGTAATACATGAGAATCTGAAAGAGATGTTGATTAGTAACTACAAGAAGAAATTGGAAATGACCAATCTATTTTTATTATCCAAGCCAAACACCCATTTTTCCCTCCAGATGGCAGAATTGGGCCTCAAGTGAAGTGCAAAAAGTAAACAGACAGCCTAAGTAAGAGAGAAAATTATACTTTGCCATTCTTTCCTTTTTAATAATCAAAGGTGGCATTAGTAGCATGGGTAAGGAATTTTGGGTGGAATTCTGGCTGCTTTGAGGCTGTTGCCAAAACTCCTATTGACTTCAATGGAGCCAGGATATCACCATTTATCTTTAAACAGATATGTCCCAATTTCATAAGCATTGATCACTCCAGCGGAAGTCAAGGGAAGCTGTGGGTGCTCAGCACCTTTGGAAATCAGTCCTGTATCATTTTTCAACTGACAATGTTCCTTTGGTTTATTTCATTCATTATGGGAGGAAGTTTTGCCTAATGGATACAGCACTGGACTGGAACTCAGGAGAGGAATTGGGTTTTATTCTTGACCTGCTGTGGAACCTTGAACAAGTCACTTCACCTCTCTGTGCCTCCGTTTCTCCATCTGTAAAATAAAGATAATGATACTGACATTCTTTGTAAAGTGTTGTTGAGATCTACCAATGAAAAGCGCTATATGAATTAGTTGTTGTTGATCCAATTGATCCTATTTTGGCGGCACCTGTTTTTTTCAGATTTGCTACAGGCTATTGTATTGAATTCCCTCAACTATTGTTTTCTATTTTCCAAGTTTAAAAATGTGTCGACTAGAAGGTTTGTGGGCCTCTAATGCACCCCTCCCATCTTCAAGTTGTGTGCTTTTGCTTATGCCCATTTGAAGTTTCTCCCTCTGTTGGAGGTTACATAATAATATGGTATCTCCCTGTACATACCATCTGAACATATCCAGATGAAAATATCCTCCCTTTGGACTCTTGAAGAGAGGGAACTCTGGCATTTTTAATTTGATTTCTCTATTCAGATAGACCCCATGGAGTCAGAGAAGGATGGAGTTGACGGCTCACGTAATCTACACTGATTTTCTTTTGCTGGTTTATCAATAGTGCATTTTTCTGTATTTTCTTATCTTTGATTTTTAACAATAGTCTCTGAAGGCCTATGTGGTGCCATACATTAGGCTCTGATTCAGCAAAGCAGTTAAGCTTGTACATAATTTTAAGCATTTGAATAGTGCCATTGGAGCCAAGTGTTTTGCAGCATCAGGGCTTAGTGCACTATTCTTTCATAATTATATACTTGTGTAATCTCCAGAGCTAGAAGATTTAGTTGAAATTTGTATATGGTCTGATTGGATGCGATGTGATGCTAGTCACCTCGATTTTGAGGACAATGTTGATAGTCATAGTTTGTACTAATGGATCCTCGCATGACTCCATAGACCAATTTGGGCAGAACGTTTACTGTGCTGGCCACAGAGCCAATTGTCTAGTTGTGTTGATTGAGCTGCCTGTTGATCTGTGCCTGGCACTGTGCTTCTAGCAGCTCAGTGCAATTCTTCTCAAAATCTTAGACACCCACCCTTCCGGTGCCATGCAATATGATCAATGGGCAATGTTCATTTTGTGCAGATTTTGTTTGAGTGTCTTTGAAGCGTTTCATCTCTCCACCAATTTACAATTGCTGGACCTTAATTTGGAATATAAAATTTCTCAGTCTCGGGTCACAGGCATATGAATTACACGGCTAGTCCATCTCAGTTGGGTGCAGATCCCAATTTGATGTCCAGCAATTGTCATAGGTGTTGCAAATTGAAACTGTCAAGATTTTTAATGTGCCCATTGATACCAGATCTGTCTTTGGCATCCATAGAGCAATGTCATGAGGACTACAGCATTATAGACTTTGATTTTTGTCTGTAGACACATTCCATGCTGCTTCCATTTTTGGTGATAGTGGTAACCATATGCAGCGATGGCTGTCTTAATTCACACACCTGATGGTACAAATTAAAATGGATTGTTGCTGTGCCTGTACTCATGAAAAGGCATGGGAATTATGTCAGATGAGTCTTAGAGTAAGTGGGACACCCTGACCTTATAGGCAGTGGACTCTGGTTTGGGAACAGATGCAGGTTCATCAAGAGAGGGTGTAGGGTTCTGGTTCAGAGATTAGGAGCTCTATCCCAGGGAACAGGGTTTTGTCTAAGGGTCTTGTCTCCCATTTGGAGATTCTAAATGTGTGTGGAGTGATTCTGTGGGATTGGACTGGTTGTGCTGAGCTTATTTCACAGCGAGGTGTCACTGGACCAGCACCAGCAGAGCTGGTGTCACAAAACTGAACAAGGCAGCTGCACATTGGAGGTGGGCCTGCTAGTGTTTACTTCATTGAACTGTATCAAACGGGAGGAGGAAAATCAGCCCTGGCAGCCCCTGACAACCACTGAATCTAATTGAACCTGTGAGCGGGAGTTTAGATGAATGGGGATTGCTGGATCTTAACAAGCTGGACAGTTGTCCTGGACCTAAACAAGTCTTGGACTTAAACAAGTTGGACAATTAATTCATTAGAACTGTCGGATTGGCAACACTCCTAATACACTTTGCTCACTTTATTGTACGTTAATATACAAGTGATTGTTATGTTTCTTTTGTTTGTTTTGCCCTTTTCCACAAATCAAATATACTTGTGGTTCCATATCTCCAAGGTCTCTGAGGGTATGTCTACACTGCAATGTAAAACCAGGGTTAGAACTCAGGCTCAAGCCTAATCCTCCTTCCATCTACACACAAATCGTGCTAACCCAGGGCTTTGACCCAGGTCCCAGGATCACACAGGTGTGGAGGGTCTGAACCTCAGTCAAGACGGGACCCAGGGTTCAAGCCCTATTGCTTTGCAGTATAGACACAGCCCCATGGGACTAATGCTTTGGGAGTCCAGCAAAAAGTTTTCACAATTCCCCGAGCTGACTTTCTTTGACCTCAGAACAATAAAGTTTGGTGGACAGTCAGGTTTTCACACACTGCACCATGGATGAAATGCTGGAGTGGCCATATTTCGGGAGCGTGCTAGGAAGTCTGGGATATGGGTGGGGTTGGACTGGTGCCCGCATGATACAGTGTAGATGCTGGAGCCTGGGTTGGGACCAGGGCCGGAAGTCCAATTAGGCACGTAGGCACATTCCTAGGAGGGCAGGTGTTCTAGGGGTGCCTAAAAGTTAAAAGTGGGTTAAAAGTTAATAAAGTGCTCAACCCAATTAGCACATAGCTGCGGGCGGCCCAGCTATGTGCTAAAAAAAAATTCAGTTTGCCGCTCCGGTCCCGGCAGGGGGTGGGGTCAGCTAAGGTGGGATGGCGCCACGCAGCCCGGCTGGAGCACTCCTGCCAGCAGGGAAGGTGAATCAGACCCTGTGGAAGCCAAAGAGCTCAGCGGTCCAACGTAAGGAGCCCTGCTGGGCAAGTGGGTCCTGAGGGAGCCCAGCCTGGGCAGGCCCCGCTCCTGCTCCAGCCTGGATGATTATGCCACCCCCAAGGGGCCAGAGCAATCCCTGACTAGCCCCAGCCGTGCTGTTGGCTCAGCCACCTCCCAGAGGGGCCAGTGAGTGCAGCCAGGGGGCAGGGCATGGAAGAGTGGATCTCTGAGGGGGCCTCTGGGAAGTGAGGGGATGGCATTGGGCAGTGAGGGAGGTTTGTGTGGAGCACTGAGCAGTTGTGGTGGTGGGGCTGTGTGGGGGGCGCTGGGCAGTGTGTGTGGGGGTGTCTGTGGGCGGGAGGTACTGAAGATGCTGTGTCTAGGAGCATGTAAGGTGTAAACCTGGCCCTGGTTGGGACCCAGGGTTCAACAATTCCTAACCTGGAGTTGCAAATGAGTGTAGATACTAAAGCCCTAGGTTAACAAATCCAGGTTTTTCTAACTCAAGTTCTGCTAATTCTGGGCTTACATTGCAGTGTAGATGTATCCTCAGTGCTTGTGAGTGGCAATGAACCACCTAGAAAGGTGGCCAGGGATGTTGTACATTAATTTGCTAGGAGTGTGGCTCTGGGAGGGGTCCCAAGCTATAGTTTCTTTTACTTTGTAAAAGGACCCCAAACACATGGCCCCAGCCCTTGTTGCTGGGATCTGCTGCTGTCAAAAGGATTGCACTTGAATCAAATGCTATGTTAGATCACAGGTAGAGATGAGTTTTGTGGTCACAACACAGTCCCTCTTTATGTAGCTCATAAACCTACTATGCTCTTGGGGGTGATTCACAGGAGCTGACTTTTGTTTTTGCCAGTAGGTGCTCCACTCCCGCTGCGCCCCGAAGCCCCGCTCCCACCCCTACTCTGCCTTTTCCCATCCCAGCTCCACCCCCTCCCCTGAGTGCCTCCTGCCTGTTTTTCTCTGCCCCTCCCTGAGGCTCCCTGCCCGCCCACCCACTGCTCGCTCCTCTCTGCCCATCCCCCAAGTGCCTCCCACCTGCTGCTCACTCCTTTCTGCCCTCTCCTGCCTTAAGGGGAGGAGGTGGAGAGGAGTGAGTGGCGTGGGCCTCAGGGGAAGAGGCCAAGCAGGGACAGGGCCTTCGGATGAAGCATGGGCATGGCTATGGTCCATGGGTGCTGAGCGCCCCCCTATTTGCTGTGCCTGGCTCATACCAATGTTATCCGCCTTTCACATTCATGAAAATCAAATTCACTCTTTTATAGGGAACTAACATTTTAAATAGCTGAACACCCTCACCTCAGCAATGCAAAGGAGGAATATATTTACCTGTTTCGTCCCATGTGGAAAGGAGTCTGTTTCATTTACATAGAGAGAATGGCATGTTCTGAAGTCTGTTACATGTGTGTGCAGAACATCATATGTGCAAGGAGCAGCTTTCATATTAATCAATATCTATGAGTCATTATAGAGACCTCTTCTAAGTCCAATATGTAAAATATGTGCTTTATATAGTATGCACAAATAAATTACATATAGTTTTGTTCAATGTCAGATTATTGTACTTCCAGATTGGGTTCTAGGCACCACCATTGTAATCTTCACCATCAGCATCCTCGAAACTCTACAGAAGTTTCCTGGTTTGAAATGGAGGTGTCTGAAAGCATTACTTATATACAATCCTGAACTCAGTATTGTACAGCATAGCACCTCTTTCAGAGCTCTTATGAAGCACTGTATCATGTCAATCTGCAGAGTGGAGACATTAATAACTGAATATTTGACGTGATACTTCAAGGCCATTATACTGTTTCATATTAATCCAGTGGAGATGGAGTATAGAGATGTTTTACCATGTTAATACAGCTGTAATCCAAAGGGTACATTTAAAAAGCAGCCTAGCACCCAGAGTACTTTCAGAGGAACAGCTTTTTTATATCCCTCAGGATAACTCCACAGTGCTTTTAAATGCTCTGATCAGTGCTTAATTTGCGCCAGATCTTGCCAGGGCTGAGCTGGCCCTGGCACCTCTAGACTTGGCACTTCATAGCCCCAATACCTCTGGGCTTGCTGCATCAGTTATGAATGCAAGAAAATACTTGAGCCCCAGCACCTAATTGCTTGAGCTCTGGCACCTCTTTCATTACAAATTAAGCACTGGCTCTAACCAAAAAGAACAAGGGCTCACAAATTACAATGCAGTTTTGTTGAATGGAAACTCTTCCACATCCCAGAATGAGGCCCCCAATTTACCACCTGAAATGATTCTGTGGGGTTAGGGTGACCAAACATCCTGTTTTGGCTGGGACAGTCCCTTTTTTAAGCCCTGTCCCAGCTGTCCCGACTTTTCTGGAAAAAGCAGGCATTTGTCCCATTTCTTCTTGCCAACTGATCAAGTTGGAAAGAGCAAACGGGACAAATGCCCATTTTGTCAAAGTGAAGTGCAGAGGAGGGCAAGCGGTGATGCCAGCCCCCTGGGGTCGGGGGGGGGGTGGGAGGGAAGCAGGGCTCAGGCAAGGAGCAAGCAGCGAGGCCAGCTCCAGCCTCATGATGTCATGGGAGGAAGGAGGCAGGCGGGGCTCAGGTAAGTAGCTCAGGCCAGCCCTGGGGAATGGGGGGTCAGGGCTCAGAGAAGCGGCTTGGGCCAGCCCCGTGCTGGGGGGAGAGTGGGGGGGAGCCCTCATGCTAGCCCCACCCAGTGTCCCATTTTCCCTTTGGGAAATATAATCACCCTATTTGGGATAAAATTTTCAAAAAGCACCTAATTGACATAGTGGAGACATTAATAACTGAATATTTGACATGATATTTCAAGGCCATTATACTGTTTCATATTAATCCAGTCCTGTTTTCAAAAGTGACTTAGAAACCAAGTCTGAATGAAAATTTCTAAATGGATACAGTTAAAGCAATCTGAAAACTGTATATAGATAAGCCCTGAATTGAAACAGGTTAGTTAAAAAGCACTTGTATGCAGGAGGTGTGTTATATATTGAAACACTTGTCCTTAGACTTCTCAAAAGCACTGTGTATGATGAGCACAGCTAAGAGAAATTGCTCTCAGATTTGAATGCTAGTGCCAAAGAATTTACACTTCCCAATACCACTGGAAAGATAAATATTCATAAAACTTCTGTGTGTAAAGGCAGCACAGAGAATTCAAATATCTCTTCTAGGAATCTCTCTTATTTTTCTTAGGTAGAAATAAAGCCTTCCCTCTCTCCCCCGTTCCTTCTCTCTCCTTTTAAATCTCTTCTTTTAACTTCTTGTTGTTACTGCTAATCATTTTTTCCCTTTGCTAATGATGCTAACCTTAGAGCTTTCTGCAAACTGACTTGTTTCATGTCAGCCTTCAGTTCACTTCTCCCTCTCTCTGCTCGGTGTTGCCCACTTTTGTTAAGACACAAAGCAGGTTTCATTCTATTGAATGTCAGCTATTTTTCTGATGTGAATATTACTGTTGCTTATTTCAAAGGCTTTTTCAAGCCTACGGTATTTCTGCACAGATACTGCTTTTATTTTCTTATCAGAGTATTCTGTTCTTCTCCACTCTCTTTCTCTCCTCTGTGCCTTCCTATATTTGTGGAGAGGCCTGTGCTGTAATAGCTCTCATGAGAGTTGGGTGAAGCAGGTCTCTATAGAGGCCTGTAATTTTAAAGGACAAGCTTTATATATCAATACCCCTGTGGCATTCTTTCTCCCACTGCAGTGGATAACAAAATGTATCCCTACATTTTATCTGGAATGAAACCAGATAAGCACCAAATCAGCTCCTTATTAGAAGACAGAGAACCACATGATATGCAAGTCAATTCCTGAGCTCTCTCCCTAGTCCTCTGAGCCCACATTAACACCCAGAACCAAATGTAAAAAATGTAGGCGCAAAGCAGTGATTAAGCCGTCAGTGTGGAATTTGTTGGGCTTTATTGTTCATATTTAGATAGAAGAGCAATGCAACTGTGTCAGACTCCAGAGTTCTGGTACCGACCAAGTGTCATTTTGATCCATGAGCCACAGGCAGGCAGGGCTGTGCCTCCCAAATCCCAACGCAGTACCTGTAGGAATGTCAGCAGATAGTTTGTCACACACCTGCTCGTATGAGGAAACAGAGTGTATAGGTGAGGAGGGGAAGTGAGAGAAGCTTACAAAAAGATTTACTTGTTTAATTGAAGTTGAGTTATAACCTCCCTTTTCTTTCTGTATCAATTTTATGCCGGGTGCTTTATTCTGATGGTGATGATTTTATTGTCTTTGGAGCACCATTGTCCTATGTCAGATATCCTGGAACTGTTTGTAATGAGCCACAGGGATATAATTGTAAGTGTAGTAACATTTGTACTCACTGGGTGACTCAGACCTTTCCAGTAAGTAACCAGGAGGAGGATTTCTGCAGGAGATAAAAGAATTTGAAATGATAACTGTTTAGCATAAATTACGTCATTTGGCTTTGCTAATCACCTCTCAGTTCAAAAGATACAGGTCTTATCCAGGACACCTTAATTTGACTGTGGCACTAATGCTGGATTCACCCAGTCGATCTGATGCAGAGGGGAAAAAAATCCCTTCAAGTGTCTAAACGATTAAATTGAAACCAGACACTTGAGGGTTACAATGGGGGACAACTTGTATCTCTCCTTCTTCGATCTTTAAAACCTTAAAAACAAATGTGGTTGGTTTTAATGGGAGAATCTGTTTTTATTTCAAATGTTAGTGTTCCTCTCTCCCCTGGCTTTTTCCCCACTTCTCATCTCCCCACCACCATCCAGGTGAAACAATTAAATAAATCCAGCAAAAAGCTTTCTGCCAAGCTGCCTGTGGAAGTTTGCTTAAGTGGCCTTAAGTAAGATAATAAGCAAGGAGTGTGAAAAGAGGAGACTTTGTCTTTTCACATTAGCAGCAGCCCTGTTCAAGTGGCAGTATCTATGAAAATGCTGTTCAGCCTTTAATGAGACTACAGTGTGTTAGTGTACCAGTCTAATTAATCCCATATTTTCACACAGCATAATTACTGAGCCGGGGCTGAATTATTTGACTACTGGAGGTGGAGCAGTGCCTGCACTGTCCTCTGTTTTTGCTCCTCACAATTTATTATGCTATACAGCAAGACACCATTGAAACCTCCTAGTATAGGACTATCTGTCATCTCTACATTATCAGTAAAATACGCCACCTTCCATACTGTGCTACAAGGGCTTTAGCAAATTGCTATTTTTATGGGATATGATAAAGGAAATGCTACCTTATGTTCAAATTTTTAACTGTATGATGCATGGAATATACAGTCTTGCTATGTGCATGCAGTTTCATTGAGGGCTAATTTGCATAGCTAAATTCTGGATTTTTTCCCCCTGCTTCACTTCTTTCTTTCTTTCTTTCTTTCTTTCTTTCTTTCCTTTTCCAATGTTATTTAAAAATATTCTACTCTAGTAAAGAGGGTCACCTTTACACTTTAAGAAATCTCCATGGCTTTAGGCTTTCCCATCCCCCAACATCCTCTCTCTTCCCCTCCCCAGTTTGTGTTATTCATCAAAACATATTTTTCCACATTATTATTATTATTATTATTCACCTCTGCTATATGATCTTGCCATTTTGGAACTGGTAGAGCCTCCTCTCCCTACTTCCCATAGGAGTTCAGGGAGATTTGTGGTTTAAACATTTACTTGCTAGTGTTTCTGTGACTAGTTTAATGGTATCTTTTTAATGGAAGGCCAAACACTACATTAACTATATGAAACTATTTTAAAATTATTCATTCAACAACAAAAAAGGTTGTACCCTGTAAATTTTAAACCCAGTTTTATCAGTACTTAGGGATATTTTGCTATTGTGTATGGTTTCCCTATACACCTGGATAGATATATGGGTACATATATGCACAGGCAAAGCAAGATCTCAGAATAAAGAAAACCACATGCTTAATAGCACAAGGGGGAAAATTACTTCTGCACATTTTTAACCAAATAATGCCCCAAATACTTGAGTTATTTGCTACAATATCTCTAAATCAAATGGATTGAAGGAGCAATAAAAGTGAATTTCATTACATCTTTGTTGACATATCAATTGAGTATTGGAGCTGACACATTGAAGGTCTTCCATATGTGCAGATGGGAATCCGAACAACTTGTACTGCCCCCCAAATTAGAGATGCAGCATAGGATCTTTTTTCAGTCCTCTTGGGGCAGCAGAAAGTAGCCCAAGTTCAAGGGTTAAGCAAAGTTAAATGTTAACAAACTTCAGCTTGTCACACTTCACAAGACTGGCCAAGCTAGCAACTTGCACGTCTCATCACTTCTGCGATATTGTGTCTTACCAGATGGAACTCCGATAAACAGAAAAGTGTAGAAAGAAAGAGAGATGTGGATAGATTGTGTTGGTGTGTGCATGTACCTGCATGTGTCAGATGGACTTTCTGAGCTCTGAGTGTTGGAACATGTTTAATAAAGTTGTATTTGTTTTGTCAGGGTGATGTAGAATATCTTCCTGGAAGTTTCTTGAGGATTCATTATGCTTTTAATAATGATGCCATGAAGGAAATTTCAACAGAATTAAAAATCAAAATTTCTGTAAAAGCATTGATGCATTATTAAAAAAACTTAGCTTCACTGGCCTGGGTACTTACAATATCTGCAGCATCTTCCTGTTCTTAGACTAAGAGCTCCTATGGTACTGCAAACACGACAGAATGGCACATGCTGAGCTTCCACTAGTTTGCTCTCTGCAGGGATATAGATTGTGATATGTATGTAGTTACATATTTGAACATTTACTTATAAAATGACTTTATCAAAATAACTTCAGATGTTTAGCTATTGAAAATACATACAGTGATAATGCAGAAATGATGGCCAAGATTTTCAAAAATGACTAATGATTTTTGGGGGCCCAACTGGAGATACCTTCAAGGGGCAAGATTTTGAAGAAGTAGAACAATCAGGTCACTTCAAGATGTCTGAGGTTGGGCACCCAATACTTGAGGCATCCAAAAGCACTAGTCATTTATTAAATCTTGGCCACCATTTTCTTATATATGATTGTAAAGTGTCATATCTGATATGCATTTTCACAGCAAGGTGTGGATCCTTATTGGGAACTACAATAATAACCATTCTTCTCATTTCCTGCATATAGCTGGAATATTCCACTTTTTCAAGGCCTTACATAACTCCAGCCCTCCCTACATTTCTTCTCTCCTACTTCCTCCTACTGCTTCAGCTCCTCTCAGACTGAGCTGTAAATACTCCTCTATCCTCCTCCTCCCATTTTTGTCTTTGCATCTTTTCCCAGGCAGGCCCATTTGCTTGGCTCTCCTTCTCTTTCTTTGTGCACCTGTCAACCTTTCTTTTATGAAGCCTTCCAGTGACAATCACTGAATTTTTTTTTCAAAAGCACTGCTTAGAGTTGGCCCTCACCTACTGTATTACAATGGTTCCCATTAAAATGACAGCAGGTACCCACGTTTAGAACTCAGTGATATTAAAGGTGCTCCATTATTTCCCTGTATTCAGTAGAGTGGTATCACAGCATGTGCTACTTCGAACACCACTGCATAGCATCCTTGGGTAAATGTTGGCCTTTAATGGCAACTGCTGTACATGTTTGAATTGTAATACCTGTGTGTGATTTAGATTGAAAGCTACTTGAGTCAGGGACTCTGTCTTCTCCATGTTTCTACAGATCTGAGCAAACTGATAGCACTAAGTAAATAAAAAATTTTCCCCCTTTTTCCAAAATATCAGATATTGCCCACTGTTAAAACCAGGCTCCCAAATCTGATGGCCCAATCTCCTGCTCTGTTGTGGCAAACCCTATCTTCTTATAAAGTGAAATTCTGTTTAAGATGCTTCCTCTCCCTTTATCTTCTTTTGTCCTCCTGTCTCCTTCCCTCATACATTTTCTTCTGCTTTCACCTCTGCTTTGCTTAACTGAGCAGTACTGGGCAGTACCAGCAGAAACGGGCATTTACAGCAATGAGCAGATGCAAAATCAACTGCCATATGTCGCATAAATAGAATATGTAAAAATGTACTAGAGATACTGGATTTTATCTTCACTTGATTAGGTGTCCTGATTAACCACTCATAGCTGTGAGGGGACAGTTATCAGTGTCTGTGCTTAGACTTCCAACCAAGATGTTAATTGTGATGGTTGTTTTGTGAAATGGACTCCTTCTTCTAGGAATTAAACAGAAATTTCCATTTTTTTTTCATAGCACACAGGCAACCATGCTGTCATCAGATGGTCATTCAAATGGGTCATCCCAGAGATGAAAGGCAGTTACTGCTACAGTTAACAGAGTAGTAGCCATGTTAGTCTGTATTCGCAAAAAGAAAAGGAGCATTTGTGGCACCTTCGAGACTAACAAATTTATTTGAGCATAAACTTTCCTGAGCTACAGCTCACTTCATCGGATGCATTCAGTGGAACATACAGTGGGGAGATGTATATACATAGACAGAGAACATGAAACAATGGGTTTTATCATACACACTGTAAGGAGACTGATTACTTAAGATGAGCCATCACCAGCAGGAGGGGGGGGAAGGAGGAAAACCTTTCATGGTGACAAGCAAGGTGGGCCATTTCCAGCAGTTAACAAGAATGTCTGAGGAACAGTGGGTGGTGGGGTGGCGGGGGGGGGGGAGAAATAACATAGGGAAATAGTTTTACTTTGTGTAATGACCCATCCACTCCCAGTCTCTATTCAAGCCTAAGTTAATTGTATCCAGTTTGCAAATTAATTCCAATTCAGCAGTCTCTCGTTGGAGTCTGTTTTTGAAGTTTTTTTTGTTGAAGAATTGCAACTTTTAGGTCTGTAAACGAGAGATTGAAGTGTTCTCCAACTGGCTTTTGAATGTTATAATTCTTGATGTCTGATTTGTGTCCATTTATTCTTTTATGTAGAGATTGTCCAGTTTGACAAGGTACATGGCAGAGGGGCATTGCTGGCACATGATGGCATATATCACATTGGTAGATGTGCAGGTGAACGAGCCTCTGATAGTGTGTCTGATGTGATTAGGCCCTATGATGGTGTCCCCTGAATAAATATGTGGACACAGTTGGCAACGGGCTTTGTTGCAAGGAGGAATTAATTTGCAAACTGGATACAACTAATTTAGGCTTGACTAGAGACTGGGAGTGGATGGGTCATTATACAAAGTAAAACTATTTCCCCATGTTATTCCCCCCACCACCACTCCCCACTGTTCCTCAGACGTTCTTGTCAACTGCTGGAAATGGCCCACCTTGATTATCACTACAAAAGGTTCCCCCTCTCACCACCACTCTCCTGCTGGTAATAGCTCACCTTAAGTGATCACTCTCATTACAGTGTGTATGGTAACACCCATTGTTTCATGTTCTCTATGTATATAAATCTCCCCACTGTATTTTCCACTGAATGCATCCAATGAAGTGAGCTGTAGCTCATGAAAGCTTATGCTCAAATAAATTTGTTATTGTCTAAGGTGCCACAAGTACTCCTTTTCTTTTTGCTACAGTTAAAATTGCAAAAGGTTTACATAATAAAGACCCATTTTTAAATAGTCATAACTTTCTGAAACATTCTTCTTTTGGACTTACATTTTCCATGCTTGGCCTTTTCTTTAAGGTGACTTAAAGAAATGAACAAAAATGGCCCAGGAAATTTAAAAATATTTTTTTCATTTTATTACAAAGAAAAAAATTATTGCCACCTTAATTTTGAACAGTGCCACAGCTAAAATAACAGAGCTTTGAAAGTTGCAATTGGATGTGAGGTTAGCCCTCAGTGAGGAGCAGCTCATAGAGACCACTTTAAGTACCAACTATTTGCAATAGAATCATTAATCTAGTAAAGTGCATGCCTAGGGAGTGATGTGTGCATGTTTGATTGTTTTGCTGAGCCTCTTAAGTGGTTGCAATCCAGGAAGAGGAATGGTTAGGATGGCTTTCAGCCCCTACAAACCCTTCTAGTTCTGGGCTGCTTCAAGGGCCCAAATTCCTATTGCGAATTAGGCACATTATTGCAACCCAAGCTGAGCTGTCTATGAGTGACAGCACCAGCCACAATCACTGTAGTAGCATCCACATGCCTGGCCTGCTGCCAACCAACTTCCTATGCTTGGACTTGCAAAGAAAATAGGTAAAGAAACCATAGTGGGAGGGCAAATATCTCCCCTTATTTTCATCTTGAACTGGTTAGACCACAGAAAGGCTCCAAAATCATCACCTGCAAATCTCAGAAGATGTTCAGTCAAGAGGCGGCTGGCTAGAGACTTGGGAGTCAGAGAATGAGAGGAGGCATGTAGCACGGTGGATAAATAAGACAATGGAATAGCTGGGAGTGGTTAGGAGTGAGGGCTTTCGGCAGAGGCCACTGTGGAATTAATTAAAGACTGTATCATAATGCATATGCATGAGGCAAGAGACTTACAGTTACATGTTCAACTCTAATTTTGACATCTCTAGACTTCTCAGTGTTTAACAGGGCCACTTCAATGTTGTTGGAATGTGGGTTTTGCATTAACTGCTGTTATCAGGAAGCTGAGTTCCCTGACATCACACCTACAATAGGTTTAGAGATGAATTTCACAGAATAAGAACCACCTCGCTTTAGGCTTCAACCATCGAGTCCCGTTGGCTTGTACTGATTCTCATGCAGGATCACAGCCAAAGTGAGTTCTTTTTTGAGTTACCAGGCATCCAACTACTTCAAAATAAACAGTGGGTTTTTAATATTAGGGGCATCAAACATATCATGACATGTTCAACCTTTAAAAAAAATGAATGATTTATTTTAAAGGTTGGATGTCTCACCCTAGCATCAGAACCAGCAACTGGAAAAAAAAAATCAGCGCTCTTTGCAAACAGAGAAATGGGGAAAAAAACAGTTACATGTTAAAGCTGTGTAGAGAAAATGAATGATTAGAAAGTATGGTATAAATAAGACAATACATGACTGAAATTAACCTTCTGCCAGTGGGGGATCTTTGGGGGAGAGGGGCAAGTGAGGTGAGGTCTCCTGGAATATCTTTTTTTCTCAGGTTCTTTTCTGTGGAAGATGAAGGTTCAGTATAAACCTTGACATAAAAGTGGGAGCCTGTAAGCCGTAGAAATTCCATTATTTATATGAAATGTGGTGCTCAGCAAAATATAGCAAAATCCATACTTCTAGCTGGAAAAAAATGTTTTATGGCTGCAATGTCATTAAGGGTCCATAGCATATGGCAATGGGGAGACACTGTGGCTTGGGAAGTGAGGTGCTCTGTCTGCTGGAATATGAGGCCAGGCTGGAATTTGTTCCCGAGTAAGAATCTCTGGTCGTAATCCTTTGTCCTCTTGGCCTGAACTCCCGGTATCCTCTGCTGCTGTTCTTACAGCTAGAAAAAGGAAAGAGCAGACAGATTCTGATATGGAGATCAGAGTTGCTCCATGCTCTGGTGCACCTTTATGGAAAATCCCATAGAATTTAATAGGGATGAACCCAATGGAGTTTCATAGAAATTGCCTTAAAAGACAACAACATTTTAATAAAGGATGAGATGACTTCTACAGGCTTTTAAAATCATCCTATAGAATTCTATGCAGGTGTCAAAAGGTTAAGTCCCCAGCTATGGCCTGTACCTGAAACAGGTGCCCAAGGGGCCTATGATGGCAGCCTTGGAGCTGTACACACTCGAAGAAGGGTTGCCATTCTCAAAGCAGGGAAGACATTAGGGAGTGGGAAGGACCTGTGTGGGTCTCTCCATGACAGAAGAACAGCAGTGAGAAAGGTGGGACTCCCTGAACAGAGGGAGCAGGCCCAGAAGGTGCTCAGTGGAATAAGACCAATAATGTTTTTCAGAACAAGAAAGACAACTGTGCTGGTCAGGGGGAGAGTCCAGCAACATCAGGAACAGCTTTGTGACTGTGAGGACCAAGGGAACTGTTTATCTTATGGCGTCTTAATAAACTAGAACCCATGAGGGGGAAGTTACTTGAAAGGTTGAGGGTCGCGGGGTGTGTGTGCATGTGTTCATTGGAGAGTTACTCAGTTAACTTCTATAGAATGGTTAAAAAAAGCCTATAGAAAAGAGATCATTGACTATTAAATTTGAGAGGACTTCTTCATAAAGACTGGCTAGTGGCCCATGGCAGGTTTGTGGAGGGTCATGGGGGAGGCAGAGAGCATAGGAATCCCTGACCATTGGAGATGTGAGATGTCTTCATTTTCTTGGTTTTGGTGCCATGGAAAGGATATGAAAATGAGAGGAGACTCAGTCTTGATATGAGAGGGTCAAGTAAACCAAAAATGTGCTCCTATTTCACTGGTATGATGTCATCTGAAGACTACATATTTACTCTAGTGACATGTGCCGTTACTTTCATTCTTGCCACGATCCATAGCCTCATGTCCTAGCCCTTGCCCACATGGGCACAAATTTGTCCCAGGAAGCTGATAATTGAAAGAAAAAAACACTCAGAATGCACTGTTGCTTTCCAGTCTCTAGACTTTATTTATTGTTCTTGTTGGGCAGCCAGTGTTCTCCCCATCTCATCCCTGTTGCTCTTCTCTGCTCTACAGACTGTTCTCTGAAGGCAGCAGGGATGGAAAGCTGGAAAGAGAAGGAGAGAGGGTCCCTGCTTCATCTGGCCATCAACCACTGACATTCATATGGATGGGTAAGGAGAGAGGATGTGGAGAAGAAGGAGGGTATGTGAGAAGGACACCATAGATGGGAAAAGCAAAGAGGAAGCCTCATGGAGTGTTAGATGTTCTCGGAGAGACATCAGAAGTGGCAGGGGATGTGCTAGGAACCTTTCTGAGGGAAGTGAGGAGAGATAAGTGTGCCAGAAAAGGAAACAGGCCTACTTTCCAGCTTCAGTCTTTACCTACAGAGACACTGGAGTGGAGCAATTCTACTAACTCTCCCTTTGAACAACACACTTGGGTAGGAGGTATCAGGCTACTAGTTGTCTTCCACCTCTAAGAAGACAGCTAGTGGTAGAGAGTGCCAAGGTCTGTTGTGGGTGCTAGGAGTAGAGGGCACCCCTGATCATAGAATCATAGAATCATAGAATATCAGGGTTGGAAGGGACCCCAGAAGGTCATCTAGTCCAACCCCCTGCTCAAAGCAGGACCAAGTCCCAGTTAAATCATCCCAGCCAGGGCTTTGTCAAGCCTGACCTTAAAAACCTCTAAGGAAGGAGATTCTACCACCTCCCTAGGTAACGCATTCCAGTGTTTCACCACCCTCTTAGTGAAAAAGTTTTTCCTAATATCCAATCTAAACCTCCCCCATTGCAACTTGAGACCATTACTCCTCGTTCTGTCATCTGCTACCATTGAGAACAGTCTAGAGCCATCCTCTTTGAAACCCCCTTTCAGGTAGTTGAAAGCAGCTATCAAATCCCCCCTCATTCTTCTCTTCTGCAGACTAAACAATCCCAGCTCCCTCAGCCTCTCCTCATAAGTCATGTGCTCTAGACCCCTAATCATTTTTGTTGCCCTTCGCTGTACTCTTTCCAATTTATCCACATCCTTCCTGTAGTGTGGGGCCCAAAACTGGACACAGTACTCCAGATGAGGCCTCACCAGTGTCGAATAGAGGGGAACGATCACGTCCCTCGATCTGCTCGCTATGCCCCTACTTATACAACCCAAAATGCCATTGGCCTTCTTGGCAACAAGGGCACACTGCTGACTCATATCCAGCTTCTCGTCCACTGTCACCCCTAGGTCCTTTTCCGCAGAACTGCTGCCGAGCCATTCGGTCCCTAGTCTGTAGCGGTGCATTGGATTCTTCCATCCTAAGTGCAGGACCCTGCATTTATCCTTATTGAACCTCATTAGATTTCTTTTGGCCCAATCCTCCAATTTGTCTAGGTCCTTCTGTATCCTATCCCTCCCCTCCAGCGTATCTACCACTCCTCCTAGTTTAGTATCATCCGCAAATTTGCTGAGAGTGCAATCCACACCATCCTCCAGATCATTTATGAAGATATTGAACAAAACGGGCCCCAGGACCGACCCCTGGGGCACTCCACTTGACACCGGCTGCCAACTAGACATGGAGCCATTGATCACTACCCGTTGAGCCCGACAATCTAGCCAGCTTTCTACCCACCTTATAGTGCATTCATCCAGCCCATACTTCCTTAACTTGCTGACAAGAATGCTGTGGGAGACCGTGTCAAAAGCTTTGCTAAAGTCAAGAAACAATACATCCACTGCTTTCCCTTCATCCACAGAACCAGTAATCTCATCATAAAAGGCGATTAGATTAGTCAGGCATGACCTTCCCTTGGTGAATCCATGCTGACTGTTCCTGATCACTTTCCTCTCCTCTAAGTGCTTCAGGATTGATTCTTTGAGGACCTGCTCCATGATTTTTCCAGGGACTGAGGTGAGGCTGACCGGCCTGTAGTTCCCAGGATCCTCCTTCTTCCCTTTTTTAAAGATGGGCACTACATTAGCCTTTTTCCAGTCATCCGGGACTTCCCCCGTTCGCCACGAGTTTTCAAAGATAATGGCCAAGGGCTCTGCAATCACAGCCGCCAATTCCCTCAGCACTCTCGGATGCAATTCGTCCGGCCCCATGGACTTGTGCACGTCCAGCTTTTCTAAATAGTCCCTAACCACCTCTATCTCTACAGAGGGCTGGCCATCTCTTCCCCATTTTGTGATGCCCAGCACAGCAGTCTGGGAGCTGACCTTGTTAGTGAAAACAGAGGCAAAAAAAGCATTGAGTACATTAGCTT
The DNA here is from genome assembly GCF_009764565.3 of Dermochelys coriacea. Lineage (NCBI taxonomy): Eukaryota > Metazoa > Chordata > Testudines > Dermochelyidae > Dermochelys > Dermochelys coriacea. The sequence continues at coordinate 102,403,457 of NC_050069.1, forward strand.
TTTCCACATCCTCTGTCACTAGCTTGCCTCCCTCATTCAGTAAGGGGCCCACACTTTCCTTGGCTTTCTTCTTGTTGCCAACATACCTGAAGAAACCCTTCTTGTTACTCTTGACATCTCTTGCTAGCTGCAGCTCCAGGTGCGATTTGGCCCTCCTGATATCTTTCCTACATGCCCGAGCAATATTTTTATACTCTTCCCTGGTCATATGTCCAACCTTCCACTTCTTGTAAGCTTCTTTTTTATGTTTAAGATCCGCTAGGATTTCACCATTAAGCCAAGCTGGTCGCCTGCCATATTTACTATTCTTTCGACTCATCGGGATGGTTTGTCCCTGTAACCTCAACAGGGATTCCTTGAAATACAGCCAGCTCTCCTGGACTCCCTTCCCTTTCATGTTAGTCCCCCAGGGGATCCTGGCCATCTGTTCCCTGAGGGAGTCAAAGTCTGCTTTCCTGAAGTCCAGGGTCCGTATCCTGCTGCTTACCTTTCTTCCCTGCGTCAGGATCCTGAACTCAACCAACTCATGGTCACTGCCTCCCAGATTCCCATCCACTTTTGCTTCCCCCACTAATTCTACCCGGTTTGTGAGCAGCAGGTCAAGAAAAGCGCTCCCCCTTCAAGAAAAGCGCTCCCCCTGATCCAGATAGGTGGCTTCAAAAAGCTCAGGTAAGCATCCAAACTGATCCTGAATGATGATCCTTTGTCCTGAGGCTGGTTTTATCTGTATTTTTGCAATCTTGACAATTGGGGTTTTGCAATGTGATGGTATTGGGATAATGACACATCACCATGGGTTGATCCAAAGTCAGGATGCAGCTTATAGGGCAGAGAATGCAGGATTTCATGGATTTTTTTGGTCTGATAAGAACATTAAGAACAGTCTGAAAACTGTATCAGGCTTGATGCATTAGGTTTGGGGCCAGACCTAGTACTGATATATAGAGTGCAGTGGGCACATCTAGGAAGAGATTTCCCTTGAGTCCCTGCAAAATTTCCTCGCAAAGCAATAACGCATCAGTATCTGAGAAAGATCCTCAAAAATCAATTTACTCCATGTAAGGTAATTCTGGAATTATTTAAAATACATCAAGCTTGTCATGAAAGTCTGTGTGTCATTAAAACTAACTGGCACATTTCAATTCAGGAGTGAATTTCCTGCTTTCTTTCAACTCCCATTCAGTTTGAAAAAGGAAGAATAAATGGTATTCATATCTTTTACATACAATACTTATATTTCTCGGATTCTAACTGACTTTTTGTACATCTAATACTGCTCTGTAGTCTTCCATGAATAATCTGTATCATTGATTTGTGCTCCTCCATTATGCTGTGTTGTCTAATTAGTCACTTTATTATGCATAAGAAATGTAAAATATTTATTTTGTTATGTAATTACATAAAAAATACAACTCCTATTATTTGTCCATGGAACAGGAAACCTTCTTTGTGGCAATAATGCTATTCCATCTGGATAAATATTTGGGGGATTATTAGAACTCATTTTATTTTCCTGCATATTTGGTATAAGAAAATGGAGTTTATATCCTTTTGATCAGGGAAATTTTCTCAACTCTTTTAATCAGTATGGTAAATACAAACTAAAGAGAGAGTTGTAAAGTGTGCTTTAGTGTCACTACTAATGCAATAGCACTCTAGGAAATGATCCTAACAAGTCATTATATATTAGGATCTTGGTAAAACTGTTCTTCTAGTGTGGATGTGGCTCAGGGTTTGCTCTTAATGATACGCCTTGAATCAGGAACATTTCCCGCCTTCTGTGAAAGGAGAGTACATATGACTTTCATTTCAGACATTTCTTGTCCTTAATACTTTCTCCTCATGCTCCTGGCTATCATATGCACAAACTCCTCTCCATTTGAACTCCCATATCATTAGGTAGGTCTTCAATAAAAATGCAGTGTCTTTGCTGATACAATATGAACTTTCTGTAAATTAAATGTGAATGGCAAAGCTAAAAAGAAAATAGAGTGAAAGCCCCAAATGTGCTGCTTGTCCCAGATAAGCTAGCATGGGGGCATTCAGCACAGAAATAACAATAGCTAGCTCTGAAATAGTGCTTTGTCATCATAGATCTCAAAGACTTTACAAAGGAGATAAGTATCCCCATAGATGAGGAGACTGAAGCACAGAAAGGTGAAGTAACTTGCCCAAGGTAACAGCAGGCTACTGGCTGAGCTAGGAATAGAATCCAGGTCTTCAGATTCCCAGTTTGGGTCCCTGTTGTCTGGAGCACACTGCCTTTCAGCTCTAAGCATTAACTAACCTTCCAAATAGCTGTTAAACACTTAACATTCTCTGGTACTTCCTTGCTTGCCATCACATCCACAATGCATCTTTCTGTGACTTCATGGGTATCAGAAACGTAATGGAACCCCTTGTACCTGTGATGTCATAGAATGGTACATTCTGAAAGATGTTTAGCAAACTAGCTAGTGCCAGAAGGGAGAAGGAATGGGGGAGGGGAGGAGGTTATATTTCTGAGCTGAGTGCTCTCACAGTTTAGTTAGTTGGGGTATTCTATAAACACTTCTGTCTTTAGCTTTGCAGTCCCCTTTAAACTTACATGTTGCCATTGAATGCAACATCATTTATATCATTGGATATATCATTTATATCCAATCTACTTTGCTGGAAGTCATAGGGTTTGCACTTCTGACAATGAAAGAAAGAAGAATAAAGGGCTGTAACTGGCTGAAATGAATGCCCTATGTGTTCTCCTTTCTTAAAATATTCATACCTCAGGGACGTAATTTAAATGTTTGTTTTAGCTTTTGGGTTCACCTTTAAACAAGACAGTATTATAAGACTGCTACTTCATTTAGATTATGGAATAATCTGAAATCTCTTGTACATCTTGACATGGGTCAGGGCTGTGCGTGTATGTGTGTGTGTGTCTTTAGAAATTCAGATTTTGTAGGATCATAAGGAGGTGTTTCAATGCACGTAAAACTTGGAACCTAAAACTGCATGTATTCATGTCAGAGAGAGTGAGTGAGTCATAAATAAGATACTTCTTCCAAAGCCAAACAAATTAATTTGAATATATTTCATTAAGGAATACACTCCAATTCCTCCTTCAATCCAGTTTTTGGATTTTCTAGTTTTTAGGATGGTTTGCCCTAAACTTCTGACTGCAAAGTTCTGCTTCCCCAGGAGTCCTATAAGAATATGAAAGGCTGTGCTGCCATTCCTCTTTGCTGCACACCCCTGCAGAAGAACAAGCCAAACAAAGCAGGAGTGAGTCAGAAAAGTACAGCACATCAAATATTCCTGTGACCTGGGATCAGATCACAGCTGTCTGGAGATGAAAATGCAAAAGAGAGATTACACGGCACAAATTCTAAAGGGATCTCCCAATACAGTACGCATGCGCACGCAAACACACGCACACACACAATCATGTTATGAGTTCAGGCGCTTTTGCTTTTCAAACACCCACTGTTTGGGCATGATGTACTGTATGCAAACACAAATGGCATTGCTGGAAAAGAATGTAAACTTTGATAGAAACTATCATTTGCTGCTGCTCCTACTTGGTTTCATATCTCCTTTCTTTGGAGCTTTTTATGTGATCATATTGTATGTATTTAGGATGAAGTAATGCTTCTCTCCTTATTCCCACTGTTTGCAATGGAGGCTACATGCCATTTAAATTGGGCTTCTTCCACTGACCCTTGCACAAAGATATGGGCATTGTTAACCTCTGAAATAAATGAGAGCAAAATGGAATTATAAATAAGAATAATAAAAGGAATAAATAAGCGGAGTGAAAAATGGAGTATTAATTCAAGCTGTGTCCTACATACCAATAATAAATGACCCAGTATTGGGGAAAACAGATTGCTAAATTAAAACCAACGTGGGAGAAATTCATTCCCTCCCCGCCCCCCAGCTGCATGGATCTATGTTGGAGGCTTGGTTGTCTCCCTTCCCTCTCTTCAATCTACCTAGCCAGAGACTTCTCCCTATTTGACAGCTACCGCAAGCCCAAACTGACAGCTCTTCAAAATCCACTGAAGAAACCCAGCATTAATTAAGTCATTGCTGGACTGTAATTTCCTTGAGAAGTAAAAAATTCTCACACAAGAAAAGGTTACAGAGACCTTTTCTGTGTCAAAATTACCATGCTGCATGAATATTAATGCTCTTAATGAAGACAACCTTTGCTTCATCAAGAAGGTTCTGGAGCAGGTGCCAAGCCTGAAGTCTCACTCTGTGGATTTTCTAGTCTGTGGAAGTAGGCTCAATGCAATTTTTCCATTAAAATCAACATTTCCCATTTCCCATGATCACATTTTTTCCTTTCAGATAGGAGGGTTGAGTGGGGAAAAATCCCTCTGCTTTGAAATCGAACATTTAAAGATTTCATTCAAGCCATTCGTCAGTGCTGAGACGGGAAAGAATCTGTCTTATTTATACATATTCACACATGCATCCATAGATCATAACACTATTCATGTCTGTGATTGCCCCAGGGTGCTGCTGGACACATTTATTCTAGAAAGGGTTGTGATGAAATCAGCTATGTAGGAAGTAAGGGGCAAATCCCGCCTCCCCCTCTGAAGCTGTGGGAATGCTACATCAGAAGGGGAGGGGCTGGAGGAGGAGTGTGCTCCCCTGAACTCCATGAAGCCTCAAGCACAGCTATGCATGGGGGTGGGAGGGCTCTAGGATCAGCTGCTACAGAATGCTGCTGTCCTTTCTCACTTATGCCATCCTGGGGAGTTGCTTAAGGCACCATGGATGCTGTTCCAGTTGTTAGGTTGTGTGGAGCCTGAGAGGGAGGGGAAAGATACAGCACTGGCTGCTCAGGCTGGCCAGTGGGCTTAGTATTTACGCCTAAATGAACAACCAGTGGTGCACGTGGAATCCATTTCTTACTGGTATGGGGGGGCACCTAAGGGGGGACACGTGACTCTTCATGTGACCCTCCACGTGACTCCTCCCTGCCCCCATTCCGGAGCCCCCATGCTCTCCTTGTCCTCTCTCCTTGATCCACCCCCCTTACCTGGGGGGAGGGGCTTCTGTCTTCCTCCCGCTGCACCGGAGACTTCGGAACTGAAGTGGCAAAAAGAGCAGAATGTGGGGCCACCGGGCGGCCCTATGCTGGCAGCTCCTTCAGCACAGCTGTATCACCCCCAGCCCTGTCCTCCAGCAGGGCTGCTGTACAGATGGAGGAGACCCCGTGTGGAAGGGTTGGGGGTGGTACAGCCGTGCCAGAGGAGCTGCCGGTGTGGGGCTGCCTGTGGCCCCACGTTCTGCTCTTCCTGTGTCTTTCCGTAATCTGTACCAACTATAGATATCTTGCTGGTACAGCATACCAGACCGTGTCACCCTACTTGCACTACTGTGAACAACACACACACATAATATATAAACATCCCATTTTTTCCCTCCCTTCCTCCTTGAGTGTGACTCAGGCAGCTGTGCAAGACTAAATGGGACTCCCACTGAAGTCTATCAAGGCCATGCCTTAAGCAGCCAGAGGGCGCTTAGCAGAGCTTAATAAGGTGCTCTTTTTCCTCAACTCGGCGTGCTCTTCCCGCCTGTGCAGGCTTGGGGAGTGAATGGCCGGGATGGACCCAAGTCTCACTGATGGCAACATAGAGGGACAATCTTCAGTCATTGAAACAGTCACAGGGTGTTAATATTTCTATTCCAGCGTTGTTCACCTTCAGAGTGCTTTGTAAATATTACAATGCTGGGTACATAAGTATTAGCTGGATTTGCTGGGTGAGGGAAACTGAGGCAGAGATTAAATGCCTTTCCCCCAGGCCGCACAGCAGAATCAGTGTCAGAGTCAGAATTAAAATTCAGAAGTTTTAAATCAATTTTAAAATCAACTTTAAAAAAAATATCCACTCTTTAAACTGGAAGGCTCTGCGGACTAGATCCTTTTCAGCACCAGCACTCGACTCTGTCTTAGGCCTCAGTTGCATTCCGCCAATCCCTGGGCCTGCTGCAGGGCCCCTTTGGCCCCAGATGTAACTTGAGTAGCCTCACAGCTGCTCTAAATTCTGCTGGTTTATAACAGCTCCCCTAAACCAGTGTTTCTGAAGCTTTTTAATACCAGGGATTGGCTTGCTGCCTTCCTAAACTTTGTCAGGGAGTTCTCAGGGATCGGCGTCGGACCCATTGGTCCACAGACCAGTCATTGAGAAACACTGCCTTAGAGGGTTGCTGGAGTCATGTTCTGGCTATGCTCCAGCTGTTATCTCTCCATAACACCCCACTCTTATGAGAGAGTCAAGGAGTGTTTCTCAGAATAGGTGGAGTAGAGCTGACTATTCCAGCTCTGTGCCAGCTGAAAAGTCCCCATGCCAGATGAGTCTTCACTTGCCACTTTTCGGCAGCTTTACAGTCTAGTTTTGTTGCTCACTGGGTGCAAAGGTGCAAAACAGGGGCCAGGTTCTGGCTCTGGATTTCTTGGTTCCAGTTCCCTGCTCAGACCATGAGGTCATGTTTAATTCTTTAGAGAGCTCCTTCTTTGAAAGGTGAAAACAGATTTCTTTGCTTTCATTTCAGTAGCTAGTTGGCACTAGAAAACTTACTGAAAATGAAGGCACATAATCAATGCTGGGAACTCTCATTGACAGCCATGGGCATGCTGGGCATTCACATATGTCAGCAAATTACCTGGCCCTATATGTGCAAATAAATGTATGACATAGTTAAATTTACAACTCGGCCATGGTTATAACCAATTGCTTACTGTGACTTTTGGCGGCATGGCAGCCCAATATGATATATCAAAACTTTGGAATATGTCATCTGTGAGGGGGACCCAGGAGCAGGAAGCACATGGAATGTGGAGAAGGGGGATGGAGGTTCTCCAAAATTATGAGAAGAGAGTAGGGCCAGGCAGTGGGAGGGAGTAGGAAAAATTTTAAGAGCCAGGAGAGCATGGAAGGAAGGATCTGGGCTAGCAATATGGGTGCAGGTATGTTTTCATAGGTTTTTGGGGAGGCAGGAGAAGATGTTCCCAATCGCACTGGAACTGAACCAACGTTGGGAACTACACATGTTCTGTGCTATCTGAGAAATTTCCCCAGCAATCAGGAGCTAAAAGTGTACAATGTACAAGAATTCATAGAGAAATGTCCAGAACAGGTTAGTGGCTGCTGCTATAGCGGGAGAAGGGGACCCAGGTAAAAGCCACCTCCTCATCAAAGGCCGAAAATGACATAAAGATTAGCCATTCATTATAGCTTTTTTGTTTGTTTATTAGCCATTCATGATCTAATAATATCTGTGGCTAAAATAAATCTGATTATTTTCTGTTGGGGCATGTAATGCCCTATATATATTAAAAAGTAAGCAATGATATATATTTATGAGTGCTGATGTAATAGCTATTAGATTTATAATTCAGAGAAGAAACATAATTTTATAAGAAAGAGCAATAGTTCACAATCCTATTATTGTTTATTGCTGACATCAGTGTTGAACTATAATAAGAATTGCGTAACAACTGGAAATAATAAAAAATAGGTATTGTTTAGATTTGCAAGAAAATAGATTCTTTAACAAAGTAATGATTTTTATAATCCAACTTTCAGCTTTTTGGGGACATCTTGCCTTAGCTTTTGCTATGGTGGTGGCAGCATTTAGGGAAGTGCAGTGTCCAGGACTCTTGTGAGGTGCAGAGGCCCTCAAGTCTCCTCGTTGAGGGTGCTTAGCACCTCCTAGAATCAGGCTTTTATCTTTCCTGTTAATGAAATTAAACCCAAAAAGTTATCTGTAGTGCAATCCAGTCCAGCCATGAAGTACTATGGAAAGACATGACTAACCAATAGTTTACTTTCAAAAACAGATGAGGATGGGGGCGAGGAAGAGGAAGAAAGAACTAGTGGTCAATATTTACAAAACTGGATGCCTAAAGTTAGGCACCTAAACTAAGTATTTCATGTTAAGCTCCCCAAAACAGAGGTTCAGGAAATGATTGGACATTTCAAAATTTTGCCAGTTCAAGGTCACCTACTGAGTTAGAGCTAAGAACAGAACTCTGGTTTCTTGTCTCCTGTGAACTGTTTGTACGTTGCTCTCTAAATAAAATACACAAGTAGCTGATACAGTCCTATAAATTACAGGCTTTACAAATTTGTACATTACAGGGTACAAATACAAATATTTTGTTATAGGACATGGTATCACAGTTAAAATTCTAAATTTTTAAAGGTGGTTCAGTTACTATATTGCAGCAAAATGCCTTTAGCATTAACTAGATTTGCTATTCTATCTGAAGAACAAAGAGAAAAATTTATAGAAGATCAAACAAATAAAAATACATTGAAAAAGACAGTAAGTGATGTCAACTTACTAAGGAATTAAAAACTTTGCATTTGGTATCTGCTTTTTTGTCGGTACCCAGGTATTATAAATAATAAACTACACCCAAATTGTACATATTATAAAGCTGTATTTTTCTCTTGGGGTTCTGGTGACATGTACAAACTGTTGAGCTTTACTCCCATGGTTTGTATGTTGTCATCAAAACCCCTCCATAAAACAACAGAATTATAGTATAGTTGGTGGGTAATTTATTAGGTTCTGGTTTAATATCTTTGTCTGAAATTGTTTCCAAATTACTAGACAACCATTGCTCATGGCTCCCCAGTGTTGTGACACAATCTCATTTTGCTTTAACTGTCAAGCCACACTACTGTCTGAATTCACAGAAAGAGAAGGGAGGGAATGTTTAATTTTTAGAGTATTGATTTGAGATGGTCCTGAGCCAAATCCACCGATTCTCAGCATCCCTGAATTTTGGCATGTAGGGGTTGGACTCTGAACCTCAATCCAAGTTTTGCAGCTAGTCCTTATCACCCAATCTTCAGATCCAGATGCCCCTAGACTTTGGGAGTTTCAAAATCCTGGATCAGAAATGTATGGTGCAGGACTCTCTGTGGTATTGTTAGGCTGTTCATTGAGGGCTCAGCCCTGTGAGGTGGGAGGCAAGATTACTTTAGTACCTTGCATGACTGGGCCCTTAATGCTGCTAAGAGTTTGAATCAACTAAGGGTTTGATTTTTTTCATTCACATGAGATCTCTTCTAATTATAAATCTGCTAACAGTTTTGTCCCTTGAGCTATAACAAATTAGACTGGACTTTTTCAAAGGAGACTAGAAGACTTAGGTGCCTAAATCCAATTGACATGAAATAGGAGTTGGGCTCCCAACTCACTTAGGCTGCAATTTTCAAGGTGGTCTGAATCAGTTGGTTTGTTTATGGTACATCTTCCCAAATAAGTGCGCTGTTTTGCAAGTACTTTAAATGCCACTTTGTTTCACCTAAATTACTTGCAAGCCAGCACTCTTATCTGATAAGACATAGAACAGCCAGACATATTTATTTATATCTGAACTCTTGCCATTAGTACTAGGTCACATATTTGCTCCAAGGCCACCTTATTACTTTCTACTACTCTTCATAGTATGTTGGTTATGGTGATTCAGCCTACACCAGGTTTGAAAGGAATGTTTTCCTGTTTTCTCTTTGATCTTTCCATTTAACTCTTTAAACCCTGAAAAGGGATTGGTCATGCTTTCAGTGGGGCCCAGCCCAGCCAAAAGGCCTATTGGGAATTAGGACAAAAGAAGGAGCCCAATAAAATGTCACCTTCCCTTGTGTATAGTATTTTACTGTTCTGCTTGTTTTTGTACCTAGCTAATTAGAAAGAAAAAAAAATTATATAAAAGAACTCCAATCTGACAGACTCAAATTACAGAAGTATTCTGATATAATTTATTTAATCAGTGAGGATAAAAAGAAAGACACAGTATGGGAGGGATAGCTCAGTGGTTTGAGCATTGGCCTGCTAAACCCAGGGTTGTCAGTTTAATCCTTGAGGGGGCCATTTAGGGATCTGGGGCAAAAATTGGGGATTGGTCCTGCTTTGAGCAGGGGGTTGGACTAGATGATCTCCTGAGGTCCCTTCCAACCCTGATATTCTATGAACTATCATTTCTAGATAGAGTATTAACAACCACTTCTTCCATTGGCTTCTTGTGTCTTCTTTTGTGCTCTTCTCACCAATGAGAAGCTACTTTATGATGCTTATCATAAAATATGACTTTCATCTATCTTTGTTGGCATTCATCTTTTTAATTTACCTACTGAATGCATAATTATTAAAAAAGCTTTTCATTTGCCTTCCTCCCTCCCTTTCTGTCACAAGCACTGTTAAAAACTTCTGGGAGAGAAAAAGACTTTAGTTCACATATGGGACCCCATTCTGTTATCCAGACCTGACAGTCTTTGAAATATGTGCCATGAATTTATTATCTGAAAGGGTGACTGTAATCTCTATGTCAAGTTATAATGCAATGATATTGTGCCATCCTGCAGAAAGTGCTGATCATCAAATCCATGGGTCTTTTGCATCTGTAATGATGGATTTAGTTTTTCAGGGCAAAAGTTTGGTCCAAGCAGCCAATTTTAGCAATAAGTAGAAATGGGCTTGAGCAACAAAATTCAGAGCTGAATCTGAACTTTTCCAAAATCAAGAGGTGTTTGGATCCTGGGCCTGGTTCCTACTGTTGTAGAAATAGGCAACAGTCCTGAAGATTTCAGTTGGCCTTAGGTACCTAAATACCTTTGAGGACCGGGGCTGATGCTGAACCTTTTCTAAACTCAGGAATGTTCAGATCCAGGCCTTTGGTTTGGATTCCTCTTTAGTAAATATCTTAAATGAATTTGCACTACTATCAAACACAGCTAATTGGCTAGTTTTAGTGTGTAACCTGATATTGCTTTTGAAGGAACAAACTCATTTTTCAGTTGAGCATTCAGAGCCAACACATTGGGGCACTTGATTGCTGGAGTTACAAGTTGAGCCTCCGGCAGAAGCTTGACCTGCAAAATACTGGGCACATCTGTGAAATAATGAGTGCCCTTAACTTGCCCTGAAGTCAATGGCCATTGAGGTCACTCAAGGTCTCAAAGGATTGAACCCCAAGTGCCTAGACCACTTCATTATGGCCTTAAATCATTAAAGCCTTTTGGCACATGTTTACCTTGAAGTCCACGGGACTGAGGCAAGTGCTTAAAATTAAGTGCATACTTGATTATTTTCCTGAATCAGGGCCTAGATCCCCCAAGTGGTAATCACAATTCTGTATTGCCAAGTCTTGCCAAGACTCCCTGTCTCTTTCCTTCTCTTTTGAAAGTGAAGTCCAAAACTTGTCCTCAACCCAGTTCCCTAAATTTCACATAATGAGGCCTTGAATGGGAGAATCACAGCCTCTAACGAAACAAAAAGCAATAACTTGGCATAACAGTGCTGCCAAACCAACTTTCCTCACAGGCTACATTCAGACTAAAAGATGGAAAGCACACCTTTAAAGTTTATTAAAGACCTAATAGCATATGTTTGGTTCCCCAGGAAAATAAATATCAAAGCATGTTGCACAAGGGCCCCCTTCAGACATATTACTGCAAGCCCCACAAAACTGCATTGTATGAAAATAAAGAGTAAATTTATTGCTGTAACAAAGCCCCATATATGGGCCAGCACCTAACCTCAGAGTAATGTTTGTCATCCAAGAGCCTGATGCTACGGGCAAAAACTTTTTCAGAGATCAGGAGGGATAGAGGGGGCCAAAGTCTATATTTGTACATTGAATTTGAATGCCAAATCCAAGTGCTGCTCTGGGACGGATAACCCTAGGGCCTGCCAGTGTAAGTACAATACTTGAGTCTGATAAGAGTACAAACATTTTTTTGTGGTTCCCTGTGGTGGGTGAATACCTTTTGATTGCCTGCTGAGATTACATATAATAAAAAACAGAGAGAGTCAACTGCTTTTCTTTCTACAGCTTTGTCACTGCAAAAAATGTTTGTAGATTCAAAATCCATAACTTCTTGTTGGCTAAGCAGCTGGCATTATACGCATTTTTGTGGAAAGCTTCCCTGTTTCTTTCCGTGAGTGCAGAAGGATCCAAAGTGTTATCTGAAAAACTAGAAACACCAGGAGACTATGGAGTGCAGTTATGATGGCCCTGTGATTGGTCAATTTAGTAGTGATGGAAGTGAATCTGTTGTTTTGTATTAAGTGACTTGAATATTGTTACTTAGGGCGCAATTCACATCTTCATGGAGTTACCATAGAAGGCCCTCCATGCTACTTATACCGTTTGCCCTCTCTGGTGCAGGGTAGCTGGGGAAAGCTACAGGCACATAGGCTATCCAGTGAGGATTGCTGCACCCTGTGCGTTCTGGAGGGAGATCTGCAAAGGATTGAATCAGTCACCTTAACACCCTGTATGGAGTGGCCTGATAGGCTGTGGACTGTAGGCTGAAGTGGCAGCATCAGAGGGGCTATGCTGCTCCATGTTGGGCATGTAGCTGATGGTAGTGAAGTGTTACCCTGAAAACTTATGCCCATGATGTCTGGCTCTGTGTACTCATATGCTGTGCAATAAAGATCACAGTTGCTATCAGGGAAATGTCTTGTGAAATGTAACATAGGCTAAGTATTCACGGTCTTTGCTTTCGAGAAAGTTGCACTTTCCATTTGTATTTGGAGCCCATTGTCTACGGCCCAAGTTCTCCCAGCATCATACCTTCCCCATCTGCATGCTGAAGCAGCTGCCTGTAGTGTGCTGGCATTCCCGGCTCTAATCTCTCAAATATCAGTTCTCTGTAACAACTGCATGCAAGTACGGAAACTCTTACCATGAAAGGATTTCCCTAAAGGAAACAAAGGCTACTTCTCTGTGCCTTCCTCCCTGCAGCATCCACATTGTCATTCTTCTCATTAGGCCTGACCTGTCATGCAGGCCCCTGCAGTATCACAGTGTAAGGTGACAGGTTTCCAGTGAGTGACAAAGGCTCTTTACTCACTACAGAGCACTCTGCCACTTCTGTATGGGGAAAAAGGCCCATTTTTTCCAACAGAGCTTCTCATAATAGTCTCTCGCTCCTCACCCCTCACCCCGCCTCTGTCTCACCACCACCACTTGTTCTGTGCTAGAAATATGAAATAAGGTTCATTTTTCTGACACAACATATTAAGATCTTGAGAGTTTAGGCCACAGCAATGTAAAATGAATAGCTCTTGGCACAACTGAGGCAAAGCACTCTGTTTGTTAAGAGAGAAAATTCTCCATATGTTTAATCTGTCATCATTTATAATGGCAACCGACAGCTGTCAGCAACAGGATCTTCTCCTTTCTCTCCCCTTACTCCCACCCCACTTCTTTTGTCCCTGGTAGGATAAAGACATGTGCTGAAGCATCCAGGGCTGGGGATTTAAGAGAGGATATTTTACAAATGCAGTGTAGTATTGAAACCCACTTGTAGGCAACCAGCCTCTAATGGAGCTTTGTTGAAGATGATTCCAGATTGTTACAATGTACAAACTGCACGTTGGCTGATGGTGAACTCTGAACTTTTGGGAGGAGTTACTGAGAGAAGGTTGCGCTGAATGGGCAGTGAAAAGGAAAGAAAGTTATTCAGGATGGACTAGAAAAGACCATATCCTCTCATGGCAGATGTTACTTTGAATCACATAGGGCCGATTTATCAAACCAGACTGCAACAGATGAGCCTGCAAAAAATATACAGCCAAGATTTTCAAAAGTAATTACTAATTTTAGGTTCAGGACTTGAAACGCCTAAAGGTGCTTGATTTTCACAAAGCAATGGGCACCCACCAGCTGAAAATCAGGTCTATTGAAAGTTTCTCAAGTTGGGCACTCAAAAACTAAGGCCCTTAGATCACTAGTCACTTTTGAAAATCTTGGACTGTATGCCTACACGATTGTATGTATGTGTGCACAATTGGGTGCCCTTGCATACAATTGCACATAGGGATGTGCATTTTCCTGATTTTTCATGTACTAATATGGATGCCGCAGGCACATGCATTTTTATCAACACATTTGGAGTGCACAGGTTTTGAAATTGTGCCGATAGTTTACAATTCAGTATTAAACAGTGTTTATTAAAAGAGGGAGGGTTTGCTCTGCTGTGTAAGTTACCAAATGTTTGATTTAGCAGAGAGATGTTTGTAGAAGTATGAAGAAAGAGCCTTCTTTATTCTTTTAATTATGGCTACTCCCAGGAGATGATAAGACTACTGAGAGAATCTGCTTTCTCTGAAAGCCGTCCAAATTCAGTAAAGTTGGAGTGTGAGGGAGGAAGAGAAGATGAACTCTTGGACAGCATCAAGTACAGAAAGGAAACCCTGAGGCCTTGTCAGCACTGAGGTTTGCACCAATTTAGCTGAAACCCCCGTGTGGGACAATCTTATTTTGCTTTAAGAGTGACTTATTTTGGTTTAATTTAAACCTGTTCCTAATTGATTTAAGCTAGCCTGAAATAAGAGTATCCACACAGACTTTTGCACTGGTTTAACTAAATCAGTTCACACCTTAAATTAAACCAGTGCACCTCTGTATGTAACTAAATCCCGAGGGGAACTGAAAAATCTTCTAAGTGTGCAAATCAAAATAGGATATAAAGTTGGTCAGAAGAAGAAGGTGGCTGCAAAGTGGTGACCTCTATACCAGCATAGTTGTAAATGTTCTCCTTCCTTTGAAGGGTCCTACAGAGTTGTTTCCCCCTCACCCTCATTATCTATCTTCCTTTTTAATTCTATTCCTCACAGTACCCCAATGGGTTGACTTGTCCTTCTGGCCACTAAGGTCTGGAGAATTCAGCTGTCTCCAGAGGCTGACATTACCTCTTCTGGATCAATTGGTGGGAATTGCTTGGGAGTTAAGTGAAATAATCCTCCTAGCCTGGGAGCAAGGGATGCAGATCCCCCATGTAGTAGTATACCATGCTGCCACTATAAGAAAATATTAAAAAAATATTTGGAGGCAGATTTCTCTGTGGTGTGAAACCCTTAGAGTTACATACAAGTTCAGTCTGGAAACAGCTAACTAAGATCCGTCCAGCTTTTGTGATCTCAACAGTCAGGTCCTAGGGTCAGGGAACTGACTGAATAAAATACTAATAAGTCACTGGTGCCATGAGGGGCAGACCGCCTCAAGGTTCTTGGGAAGCTGAAATATTCCTGTCCCAGCTGATAAATGCCCTGTACTATTGCCAGTCTGGATTCATATGAAAACTCTGTGCAACCAGGGGAAAAAATATCGTGTCGGTGAAAAGGCTAGTGGGAAATCGGCACTGGGAAAGAGGGTAATTGTGAATCTGCGATAGGGAGGAGGAGGCATGTTTGCAGTCAGATCATTCCTATGCAGACTATAGTAAATCTGAAATCTAAAGTAAGCACAAATCCAGAGATCCTGCCTTAGTCCTCAAGCACAATAATTCACATCTCAGAACCACAGGGGTGTGTGTGTGTGTATTTTACAAACGTGGAATTGAGTGCTGCGTAACGAAGGAGAATGAAATACTTTTCTTACCTGTTGCCTAGCACAGATCCCAGTTTCAACTGGAAAATTGATTTTTCTCTGACTGTCCTAAAGCGTTGTGCTGTTTTGCTCTGTATAACTGCAAGGCAAAATAGCACAACATTTTAGGACAGTCAGAGAAAAGATATTGCCATAGTTCACCTCATACAAAGATATTGCCATACTTCACCTCATATGTGGCTTTTTACAATGGCTAGTAATGTGATCCTGGAATATTGTTTGTAAAGCACTTTGGGATAAAAGGAGTTACAGTAATGATATCTTCCTATTTACAAAAGTATAGAAATAATTAAGAAATTACTTAGGCCCTTCTAAATACCTGTGAGGGCAGACAAATTGCATGAGTTCATAGAGTTCAAGTTACATATAGGCAAAAAACTCTTCTGCCTACTTTGTTTTGTTATGTTTAAATTTTTATACCTCACCCATCATAGTGGTATCTGGAGTGAGTTGGTATCTGCTAGAAAGTATAGCAGCTGAGTTTTCACCTGTACAGTGCCTTGCTTATCTTTACTGTTGGGTATGCTATTGGATATGCTACAATCACTCTGTGTGCAGGATTTCATTAATGACAGTGGGAACATGCAATAGAAAGCCATAGTGCAGAGAAGAGATCTGCAGTGTGGACTGGAAAATTTTGCCCACAGGGAAACAGAATATCAGTTCCTGGAGCGTCTTAGAGGGAAAAGCAGTGATTAAAAAAATCCCAGAACCATTGTCCAAAGAATCACCCCCAAACCTCCCACCATTCTGAAGAAATTGGAACAAACCTGGAATTTCCTCAGCAACACTAACCAAACCCACTTCCACCTTGCAGAGTGCGGTTTCTGAGAATTCAGCATTTAGATACTGTGAAGGAAACAGCATGGTCAGCTGGACCAACCCTATTTGCAGATTAATTTCCATTTCTTGTGCCTGATTCTGTTTTCACTGTGCTAAATCTGAAGCAACTCCACTGACGTCGTTGGGATTAGATTGGTGTAAAACCAGTGTGTGAGCAGAATCTAGCCTGCAAGATGTAAGCTTCATGTGCTATTAGTTTAGCTTAATGAAATGCTGCTGATTTACTCTTCTGCTATGTAAAGATTAGACATTTTTTTCACTCAGGGCTAGACTATGCTGTTCTACTTAAATTGAGTAGTCCAGGAAAGCAAAATAGGTATCTTCCAGCTAGCTACCTTGTGAATATCTTCCTTAAAATTATTAAAAATAATACTGATAATTTGCACAATCAATGGATCAGATGCTTCCAAATATAGGGAGGTTTTCGACACCTGTAAATTGTCTGCATTTTTACTGCATATTTTGCTACTTGTCAACTCTTCCAGTCAATGTGACCTTCAATTACTATCAGAGCTTAATGTTGTCTTTGATTATGACTAGCAACAATCTGGAAATGAGGTAGAAGCATGTTGACAAATGCAGAACAACTGGAGATGTGACAAACAATAATTCCAAAAGCACTAGCTCTTAGAAGTGCTACTTCTAGGAATGAACCCAAATTTCTTTCTTTGAAAAGTCCCCACATGAAAGTTTGGTGAAAGCAACACAACTGGGTCCCAGTAGGGTTGGAAACCTATCAAGGGTCCCAACCACTGGACTGGTCCAATTCCTCGCTGCTCTTGCTTTGCATCCAGTAAATTGAAAGGCCAGCACAAACAGACGTTAGCATCACAAATTTTCAAGTTCCTAATAAAACTGGACACATTTCATATTTGATTGTTTCTGCCAATGAACATGGCTTTTCACCATGAAGATAGAGATCCCCAACCTTTGGGGAAAATCATCAGTTTTCCCAAATTTGCTCTTCATGGACATTTGTTATTTTCATATCCAAATAATTCTCTCACTATGACAACTGCCTTTAGCTTCCAAGAAAATTGAGATGAAGGCAAAAAATATTTTCTTTCACAAATGTGATTATTTGTTTGTTTATTTTTGCCATGGGTGAGATTTTTTAATATCTCTCTACTATCAAGTAAGGACAAGTCTAGCTCTGGTAGAATGTTGGTATATAAATATCATTTTGTATTTATGATTATTTTTGTGCCCTAAGAGTCTATTCTCTCCTCATTGATCTTGTGTCACTCCTATCAATGCTAATCAAAGTTACCTATCAATGCAGGGTAGGCTACTCTGGCAAATGACTACAGGCCAGATTTTTTCCTCACATATTAATGTACAACTCTTGTTTATTGTGTATCTGAGGGTAGAATTTGACTCTAAATGTTAAAGAGCAGGAAGTGCAGCTATATGAACCCTTCAGAAAAGGTACACAAAGTGGATAATGGGATATCTTCTGTGAGACCAAAACCATAAGTTAGCTCAAGTCTTAAGTAGCAAAACTTATGGGCCATTAAGCAGGGCCACTCTTAACACACACAGTGCAAGCAACTTAATCTCTGAGCTTTTTCAATAATTTACAGGCCAACCTACATAACACTCTACAGGACACCATCCTGAAGGGTCCTGAGCACTGCCTACAAAGGGTTGAGTGTTCTCAGCTGCCATTGGCATTAGTGGGAGTACCTCACAGCATTGGGCCCTATGGGAGCATACTGGCTCTTGCTATGCAGCTAGCTGTCTTACTGCAGACACATAATCATTACCAATCAGTTATGTGGAAAGGAAGTCTTCCTACTCTGCAAATAAGTTAACTAGAAATCCTGCAAGAAGAACTTGAATAAACATTGCTTGAAGGGTAAGATGATCTATTTCTAATCATTATGTTTTTGTTGTATTTCTGAATGAGTGTTAAAATTTATCTCTGCGAAATGTCTACCAGAAAATGAACAAAGCCCCCATAATAGTTCTAATTCTTCTCCTTAATATGTGCACCAGAGGGTGCTGTGCTGTGGATCTGAATGGGAATATTAAACATTCCAAAACACGTTTGGAGTTCCAATAAATAATAAAAGGCAAAATGCCTTACTGTAGATTCTTGCCTCCCTTTAAAAGGAAAAACAACATAGTTTTAAACTGCAGCCGACTGCAAAAAAAAAAATAGTGAAATATGTGATGTGGTGTTTTTACCAACTGTCTAAATAAAAGGTATAGTGAGTCACTGTGGAAAACAGAAAATCTTTCTTTATTTTAAGAGCTGCAGTTTAAGAGTTTTCTATGAAAAAGCTTCCCTTAGGTTTGTAACTTAAACATTGCCCATCTGCTATTTCCTCCCTGGTCTGCATTTACAGTAAATCTGAGATTTCCTTTTTCAAAAAATACTTTTTAAAAAATGTACAGATTTTGCCAACAATATCTGTGCAGATAGTGAGAAGTCTAATTTAAGTTACCACTGGATTAAATGATAATTTCCTTCTAGCCCATACTGAAAGAAAGGGGGGGTTTCTTCTTTGGTCTAAATGCTTGCAATAGGACCTCCGTAAATTGTCCTAGAATAGAAGGTGAAATGGGAATGGGAATGCTAAGTAGGACATAAAGCCACTTTCCAAAATCACATAGAAAGAAATGAAAGATGTGTCCACTAGGCGCTGGCTCCAAAGCCCACTGCCGGTAATGGAAAGATTCCCATGGGGTCTGAGAGATCAATCATATGATGTACTGGGACCCTCTGCAACTTCTGAGTGTCCTCAAATTAGCATATCTGTGAATCAGGCCCCTTGTTCTCAGTTATCATGGTTTGATGCATAGCATATTAGTTCATGAGACTCATGAAGACTTTTTTCATACAGTCTCACTTTGTAAAAGAGGCTCCAGATCCTGGTTTGAATTACCAGTACACTGGTATACATCTGGAATAACTCCACCGAAGTCAATGTAGTTCCACTGATGGAAAATTGGTCTGAAATTACGATGAGGCCCTTTGGGTCTATCCATAGCGTTAATGCTGTTTTACAACACAGAACCTTACAAAACAGAACCACACGGTGCATTACACTGGCCACAGCTATGCCTGGATTCTTGAGAGGAGACCAAAGTCACTAACACTTTGAATTCCTTTCTTATAGATTATCTTTAAAGGCAGAACTTCTCCCAGCTCCCAACTTATATTTCTGTCTCTGACTCCCATTATTAATGAAGTCATTCACTTTCATAAAAACAACTACACAAGTACTTCTAACCATATCTATAAAACTATTTAATGCACTTTTCGAAACATGGCATCTTACAGCCATAGTAATTGCAGTTTTACTAGACCTTTAAATGAGAAGCAGCTACTTATTAAGTTTTGATATGGTGAGCTGATTAGACAAGTTAAACATAAAGCACAATTTATGCATACTGTATAACCACATGTGAATGTAATGCAGTTCCAGCACCGATGTTTGTTACTCATTGTGATAGGAAATCCTGGTAGGTACACAGTTTTATGCCACTTACAGGTTACAAATAGTAAAGCGAAAAATGCTGAATTTTACAGGAAAATAATATTCATAAATCTCCTGCAGTGAATTACAGTATAACTCAGAACTGTCTTTGTTTTGCTGCTGCTATGAATTCAATTCTGTTGCCAGTGCAGAAACAATAAACACAGAGCCCAAAATGGAAACCACTCCCCTTGCATTTGGCAAGTGTTTATAGCCAATTTACAGCTGGACTCTCAAAATGGCTTCTGAAACAGCACTAATAACAAAGAAGCTCTCACAGATGTTCATTCTTCTTCTAGCAAATGGAAGCAGCCCATTGTTCACAAGTGAAAGTTGACTTCTTATGTCCAACCATCTTTTCCCAGTTAATCTGCCTCTGGAGCTCCTCTTTCTCAAAATGCATCATATTTATTTGCCTTTTCTCATATCGAGCCACCCATTTACTAAAGGGCTTATTCTACATAGTTCTGGCATGTGAGATATTACCCTAAAAAATGGGATCTGAGTTTTTTCTTCCTCCTGGACTGTATTATCTAGGTATATCATGGAGTTAATATTTCTTTCGGGATTTCTTTGCTTATTATTAAAAGCCAAATTCACGGACTGATTTTCTACTGTGTTTCCACTGATTTTTAACCAACATAAAACTAGTGTATTACACCAGTGCAGACTGGGTATGGAGCCTGAAGCTATGTGGCTGGAGCCTGGGACCTGCCGCTGTGCAGCCAGAGCCTAGGGATACAGCCCGAAGCCCCATGGCCAGAGTTTGCCACCCTGCTACCCCAGGGCTGAAGCCCAAAGCCTGAGCCCCACTGCCCCTGGAAAGGTGGGGAAATCACGGTCTGCCTACTCCTCCAGCGTTGTGCCCCAGGTGTCTCCAGAGGGGGGCCCAACCAACACCAAGGTAGTGCATCCAGGAACAACAGGGAGGGGAGGGGCTGCTACTTTACCCCCTCAATCATGCCCAGGAGGCTGTGGCCCCAAGAAAAGCCCCTGGTAGCTGCATGTGGCCACGGTGACCGCATTTGAGAAACACTGCTCTAGACTATCCAGTCAAGTCTGCTTTACCATGGAAAAAAAGAAAAGAAAAATGAAAAAAGGGGGGGAAGGAGGGGCAGAAAAGAGGTTTTCAATAGAAAAGAGAGGGTTAAATGAAAAGGAGCAGAAAAATAATAATATATTTTACTGGGAAAATAATGTATTGGATAAAATAATGTCCTTGATTAGGCAAAGAATCTTCCCTCACCTCCAATGGCAGAAGAGCACATACAGTTGTTCTCAGCCTCAGATGCAGCTGAGGATCACACAGTACAGCTCAAGTGGGGATGTGTGCAAAGGTCACCTTTGTGCTCCCCAGATGCAGTGTACCATGCCAGTGCCCTCAGAATAAGTTAATGGATTTTGCAGACTGGTTTAAGTTATAGTGGCCCAAAGTGATGATCATAATAATGGAGAACTGGAAGTTATCTTGATTGGTCATCTAGTCCAGTCCCCTGCACTGAGGTAGTACTAAGTAGTATCTAGACTATCCCTGACAGGTTCTGAAAAACAGATCTGATCTTTTCTGAAAAACCTCCAATAATGGAGATTCCATAACATCCCAAGGTAATTTGTTCCAGTGCTTAACTACCCTTACATTTAGGAAGTTTTCCCTAATGTCTAACCTAAATCGCCCTTGCTGCAATTTTAATCCCATTGCTTCCTGTCCTGTCCTCAGTAGATAAGGAGAACAATTTATCACTGTCCTCTTTATAACAACTTTTTACATACTTGAAGATTATTATCCTGTCCCCCTTCCATGTTCTCTTCGACAGACTAAACAAACCTAGTTTTTTCAATCTTTCTTCTTAGGTCATGTCTTCTAGACCTTTCACCATTTTTTATGCCATCCTCTGGACTTTCTTCAATTTATCCACAGCTTTCTCAAAATGTGGTGCTCAGAACTTCACACAATACTCCAGCTAGGCCTTGTTAGTGCCAGGTAGAATAGAAGACTTACTACTTGTCTCTTGCTTACAACACTTCTGGTAATACACCCCAGAATGATGTTTGCTTTTTTTGCAACAATATTACATTATTGACTCATATTTAGTCTTTGATCCACTAGAATCTCCAGATCCTTTTTTGCAATACTCTTTCCTAGGCAGTCAGTATTAAGTTGGTTTGACATAATTTGTTCTTGACAAATCCATATTGATGGTTACTTATCACCTTATTATCTTCTAGATGCTTACAAATTGCTCGTTTGATTATTTGCTCCATTATCTTTCTGGGTACCAAAGTTCATCTGACTAGTCTATAATTCCTTGGTTTGTCCTTATTCCCCTTTTTATAGATAGGTATTGTATTTGCCCTTTTCCATTTCTGGGATATCTCCCATCCTCCATGAATTCTCAAAGATAATTGTTAATGGCTTAGAGATCTCTTCAGTCAGTTCCTTAAGTATTCTAGAATATATTTCTTCAGGCATAGCTGACTTGACAACATCTAACTTGTCTAAATAATTCTTAACTTGATGCAGTAGTCAGGGATTCCCAAGTCACAAAGAAACTCCAACTATGTCCCAGTGCCATAGGAGTGTCCATGCCTGGTCTATAACAGTGGAGGACTCCCTTAGATTTGGGGTGGTCCTCCTGTGGCCAGCTATGCTAGTTTTAGGATCACTTTGAAAAAATGACTCCAGTGCAGGGCAAGGATCAGAGTCAGAATGTTTTATGTATTAGTATATGTCTTGCTCACCTTTGCCACATGAGCATTTGAGAAAGGACAAAATGAACAGAAGGAAAAGCCAAACAACTACCCTCCTCTCTTGAATGGAGAACATGAAAAAGCTGATTTAGTTAAAGGAGTTCAATAGTTATCCAAACCCCAAAACCTTCGTTTTTGAGCTAGTATAATGTCAAAATTGCCTATCCAATGTACCTGAAATTTGGATTTAAAATTAAAACTCACTCTGTGCTAAAACTTAACAGTCGTTGTTTATATAGCTTTGCTAGGAAACTCCTTCAAAATCAGCACTTATCCTGAAAATGATGACATATCTGTAAAGCAAAATGGTAGTAACAGGTGCTGCTGTTCTCCCCGCCACCCCTCCCCCCCACACACACACAGCTACATGCACGTATAAAATTTAGATACACTTCTACAGCATGTAACAAGATTTAGACAGGAAAAATATTTGTTGATAGAAGTCAAGCCTGATAAAAGAGATGCATACTGTCATGCCTGAAAGTACGGTATTAATAATTAAGCCATGCAATCATTACCTCAGGATATTATTTCTTAAATATCTTTTGCAAAGGCAATATGATTACATATGAATTTTATCGATTTTCTACCAACAACAAAAATTCACAGAAATAGGAACTGAATTACACTGTCCAATTTGCTGTAAAGTTCACTGTATATGAAGAAATGAATCAAAGCTACCACCACCTATTTTTATGGGAACATAAAATGGTGTGAACTTCCATTTTTAATGAAGATGCATAAGACTTTTATGAAGACTGACTAATAACACTGTAATGAACTGAAAGCTACTGATACATTAAGAATGAAAACTTTGAGAGATGTATTTACTGTGTCTCTTGTTACAAGTCAGGGAGCAGTTCCTTTTGAATCTACCCACAGAAGAGGAAAGTCAAATGAAATTCATGTGAATGCCATATAAATTCATCTCCCTTGATTGTAAATGGTCTATGGAATTTGGTAACCATTGAGTTCTAGCTAAGTTCTCTACCCAGCAGTAATGGTCTTCCTTTTACTCTGCAATGTGGGGTACCATGCAGTCTTCTCAGAGTCAGCCAATCTGGGTGGATTGATGGATGGATGTGCCTGAAAAGTTTCAGGGGAGCCTCTGGAAGAGAGCTTCAAGGGAATGAAGGAATTTGCTTAGGCTGCGAATTCAATGGGGGGGGCCCAGGGTTGCGCCTGCATGGTTCTCTTGGCAGGATGACTAAATACATTCACTGATTCATTCAGTGACATCACAGCAGAATTTTTGGAAGCCTTCATGAGCCACTGCTAACAGGATAAGGGCCTTCATTAGTAGAGCTGGGTGAATACTGCAAAAAAAAAGTGAGTATTAATTAAAATGAATCAAATATTAAACTAATTTACTTTGACTGCATTCACACCCTTTTTGTACTCACTTTCCTCCAATATTATAGCAAACGTGTTTACTATTGGGAATATTTGCTGAAACAGAGAATTTTAAGCACATAGCATTTTAAGCTTTTTAAGCATATGTGAGGAAAGCAAATTGGAAACACCTAATTGCATGTATTCACACCAGAGTTCTGGGAGTTATGTTTATCAAACAAGGAAGCAGAAATATACCACATGGTCTAGCTGTCCAGTCAAAACAGCTTGAATTCTAAGTATCAAATACAGTACTTTCAATAACTTACATGCAAGCAAACAAACAAACAAATCAAGAATTATTTGACGACATTTTTCAGTGAATAATTTGGAATAACAAATACATTTAAGAAAATCGTAATCTTTTGGTTTGGTGGACCATTTGCAAACAGCAAAAGATGAATTTTTTTAATAAATATTTGTTGTTATAATAATAATTACAATAATAATAATTCAGACAGCTCTGTTAATCAGTCCCTTCTTCTCACCCTTTTGTGTTAATCTTGAAAATTAGTTTAGAAGCTACAGAGAGCTGGGATAGTAGTTAGCATATATCTGGGAAAAAACCTCAAAGTTATATTTTTTGTTTTAAAAAATTCTTGTATCCTACCTAGTCTTTTACCATGGTTCAGCTTTACCATGGCTTTAGACAACATTTTAAAAATGTAAGCAACATCTTAAAGCTCTGATAGACTTGAAAATTGATGAGCAGGAAGCTGACTGATAATCGACTTCCAAGAATTTTGCATGGATGACAGAGGACTTCCTGAGCACCTAATCCACTAATAATTAGTGGTTGATATGACACCTGTAAGTCATGTCTAAATCAGGGTATAGATATAGATCTAGTGGGTCTTTTCCATCTCTCACTTCTATGATCCTGTAGGTCAGTCAAGTGCTCAAAAATTGTCTGCCTAAATTAGTGGTTCTCCAATTTATTCATTCTATGCTCCACTTATCAACTGAAAGAGTGTTTCATAAGTCAACCTTGCATCTAAACACTTCAATTCCCAACTGCTTCACTATCAAAAACTGTGGTGGTCCACAGAACACAATTCACGAACTTCTGAGCTACACACCTGGCTTCCACAGGGCTGTATAGTATTCTAACCTTCTACACCCTAGCAGTCTGATTCTTTCAGTCAGATCTTGGCAATCAAAGGAGCATGTTCTGTAGTAGTGTGTAAATTGATGAACTTTAGTTTAAAAAAAAGTTAAAATAATATGTGGAACAAACCCAGAACCTCAAATTTGAGTGCCTCTGAATTTTGTCGTTGGGAGGAGCGTTTTGAATCAGATTCCTACTCAGAGCCTGAACTCATGGTTCTGGTTCTGAGTTGCATACAGATCCAAAAGGGTGTGTTTTCCAGTAGCTTTGGACGCACTGTAAATCATTGCAGAACAATTCACCATTTCAGCACTACCAAATGAGACTCCCAGCTTTAATTCAGCCCTCAGCTAAACTTGATCCAGAGCCAAATACTGGCTCTTCAGCAGATCTCTATCAAAATCCTGTCTGTCTTTGTTATAAATAATGTTACACTAGTCCTGTTATTATTATTATTTATTAGTTGTTGTTATTATTATTATTATTTATTATTATTTGATCTCAGGCTGCAACTGAGATCAAAGCCACATTGTGCTAGGCTCTGTACAAACACACAGTTAGAAAACATCCCTACCTGAAAGAGCTTAAGTTCTCTGATTTCCTATTAGAGGAAATGTTGGTGAAATGGACAGGTCTAGGAACGCCTTGAGGAAGAGGTGTGGAAGAGAGGGAGACTACAACATATAAACCATGCTCAACAGAGCTTCAAAACATTCCATTAGATTTAAAGGAAAGAGGGCTGTTTTTTTGTTCTCTGTCCTAAAGTCTATTGGGTTTGTCCATAACATCACGTTGATAAAACTACTAGCGGTTAAAAAGATTTTCAAACAGCTCAGCCAAATAGCATAAAAACTGCTAATCCCCAGGCAGGGTTTTTCTCAATTGCATCTCAGTTTGGGCCATATATTAAAAGGCTTTTGTCTTTCCGTTGAGATGGGAGTAAAATCTTTTTTGAAAAAAACTTGTGTAGTAAACAGAAAATCCATTATTTAAATGAATGATTTATTCCTTTAAAGCCAGTGTGGAATCTATCATCGGCATGATAAGATGCACATTGTCCTATCTGCATATAGCCATGTAGCTGTGCAATATCTGGCAGCGAATATGAAAAAATATCAATTTTTCCTGGTTTCAGGCCTATCTCCTGAGTCCTGAGATATGTCTCACTTGTTTTTCAAATACTGCTGCAAGTAATTTAAGCGCTGCACTCAGAGGAAGAGTGAGTGGAAGAGTGTGTCTATATGTGTATGCACACATGGCTGTATTACCTGATTGGCACTTAATATTTGTGTTTGTTAAATTGGAGGACTGCAGTTGTCCTCCAAGCATATTATTGCAGAGGAACTTATCATTAAGAGCCTGATCCAAAGCTGGAGCCAAGTGAAGTCAATGTAAAGATTCCCACTGATGTCAATGAGAGTTTGATCAGGCTCTTAGAGCCTAAATTTTAAAACCATATATACCCATTTCTGTGCCCATGATGAATTACCAGCAAAACTTCCCCTGTGGGCAGGTTGTTACATAATTATCTGTTGCAAGAAACTCTGTATTTCCCTCTGAAGCATCTACTATTAGCCACTGTCAGAGACAGCCAGTGATGCATCTCCAGAATATAGGACATGGGCCCTTGCTTGTGTCCATGTGAGGTTATTCCTGTGGGGATGGAGCAGTGTGTTTTGCAAATTAGCATCCGCAGCTCATGATACTAGACCAAACCATGTCTGGTTTTGTCTCAGTATGGGACAGGGAACAAACAACACAAAAACAGGATTGTGGGGCTTAAAACAAGACGAGTGGCCTGCCTAGACTAGATGGAGCTGGTATGGCAGTTCCTGTGTTTCTTAACAACATGAATGATTTGCAGGTCACAACTCATTGTGCCAAAATCAGGCTTATGCACCACTTAAATTCCACTTATTCCCTATCTGAGAGCTTAAGCAGTACATGGGTGAGTCTCTTCTTGCCCTTCTGCACAGGGTTGAATTTCACTTCAGGGTGCAAAACTGTGTCCACAGAAGTGAAGGCCCAATTTGTAAACAAGGCTCTCAACGTATTTTAATTGGTACAAGCTAATGTTTAATACAAATATATTTTTCACCTCCCTAATAGATGATTTCACTTTTCCCTCTCAGAGAATCTATCCCTAGTCACTGAGACAGAGTGAGTTTCTGCTGCTCTTTGCCATTTTGGCTAAATCTTCAGCACAGATTTTTAAATGTTTTCTATTTGTTTTATTACAACTTTTTGTGAAACCTTATGTTTGATGAACAAACAGTGGGTAAACATTTTGCACTGAGACTTTAAAAAAAATAGAATAATTGTCTCAAATAGCTCCTTTCTTACGTCACCCTCTGATATCATGCGGCAAAAGCTGGTCCATTTCAAAATAGGGGAACAGAGGGATAAGAAGGGAGACAGCAGCGTGGAAGTAATGAGTCCCTCTTCTGCCCATATGGTTCAGGTTTGCATCTTGGCTGGCATGATAACACAACTGTTGGCAGATCGAATGTTTAGTCTGCAGAGCATAGCAGCCAAAGAGTTGGGGTGTAATGTACATGTGAAGATGTTTGTAATATGCCACACTGGCTGAATGTACAGCAGGAGTGAATTCAGATGCAGTGAATACAGAGATGCTGCATGAATCCTTCTGTCAGCACAACAGTGTCATTTTCAGGCTTTTGCACTTGAGAAGTCAAGGACAGTGTCTCTGGGGATAGGAAACTGCACCTATCACCGTGGCAGAAATTTTTAGCTTGCAGCATCAAAGGCCATGTATTCTGATACACTTTAAAGGTACTTTTCATCATCGTTTTATCACCCCTTGAAATATTACTGTAGATCAGTGGTTCTCAAACTTTTGTACTGGTGACCCCTTTAACAGAGCAAGCCTCTGAGTGTGACCCCCCCATAAATTAAAAACACTTTTTAATATATTTAACACCATTATAAATGCTGGAGGCAAAGCAGGGTTTGGGGTGGAGGCTGACAGCTTGCGACTCCCCATGTAATAATTTTGCAACCCGCTGAGGGGTCCCGACCTTCAGTTTGAAAACCCCTGCTGTAGATGAATGTTAATAGTAACTAAGCAAATGGGTGCTGCCCTTTCTACCCCCAGATAGCTGCCCTGGTTATAAGACTTCGTGGATGGGATGGACAGTGCTCCCAAAGTGGGAGGCATATTCTTCCTCCCTGTTTCAGGAGATGATCCCACATATCACAATGAGATTTGATAAGTCTAAGGTTTTTGAACTGGAATTTGCATTTTCAGACTTAAAGTTGGCCTAAGTGGCCAGCTGAGGCCTCCCATGAAGGAAATTCCCCATAGTATGATACAGCTAGCACTACACCATCTCTCTTCCCAGCTGTTGGTCTCTGGGGCTGCCAGGAGCATATTGGGTAAGGGAGTTTGGTTTGAGCTCTAGTGCCATTGGAGATTGTCAAAGCCAGATGCACAATAGGTTGGAATTGATTCCTGGCAGCCTTGAGGACTGGGGGACAGTAAGAGTGATGTACAATTACCTTTGCCTTTTACCTGTCCTGTGAAAAGTGACAGCTGCACCTGAGGATTAGAATCTTTGTTTCTAATAGTTTTCTCTACTGCCTGATCTAGCGGCAATGTCCCTTAGCTCACAGATCGGGGACCTGGATGTTTGGAGTCAAGAGCCTTGAATTCAAATTCTGATGGTTTTTCTTGTTGTTGCTGTAGGAATTTAGGCACAGAGCATTGAAGCACTCCCCTTTTACCTGCTTAATGTTACTCCTAGAAATACTACATCTGGAATATAACAACTCTAGGAATGACATTTCAATACCAGCATTTCCAATGTTGAAATACCATTTCTGGAAGGAGTATTTCCGGAGAATATGGAGCTTGACAAAGGCCAAAGATCAGTAGATAGTGGTGGAGGTAGCCAAGTGTCTCAGGCCACTTACCTTTTAAGACACTTGAAGGGTGCACAGTGAATGCACTGCTGGGATGAGGGGAAAGGAGCAAGATTAGGAGAGAAGGAAAATACTGAATTACTAGTAATTAGAGATAATCTCAAGCTAGGTAACCAGATCCAAGTACCTCTGAACTTTAGGTGGAGGACAGCTAGTTCCAGCACAACTGAATATTAGTGTAGTACAAATAATAATAACCATGAATACATAATACAGAGCATTTTATTCACATTTTGCAACTTGAGCCCACCTCTGCTATCAAGATTCCCAATTTGGAATTATTTCCTTTGTATCTTCACCGCTATTGGGAGCTTTCCCCCTTCCCCCTAGAGGCTTGAAGACATTCCGTGCTTCAAGGCTTCATTCACTGCATTCTCTTTTTTCAGTTGTCACTGAGCTCCCCTCGTGGGTGGCGGTGAAAGGGGGAAGGCACAGAAATCCTTGCAGATAGTTCAAACAGATTAAGAAGAGTGAGCTGCAATTTCGCTGAAGTAGTAGGAATTCATTTTATTGAAGAATACATACAATAAAGATAGAACAAAGGGAGTGAAATGGTGAACAGATGGGTGGGGGTTTATCAGTGGCTCATGATCTGTGTGTGAACAGCATAGTTTATGCCCTCCCTCTTTTCTTGTTGTTTTTGGTGCATCAGGATGGGATGTGATATGACAGAATGTGTCAGAAACTTTGGGGGGAAATGAAACGCCCTTCTTTTTTGAACATCACACTATCAGTATCAATAGGAACAACTATTCAACTGTTCAAAATTTGTTTCAGAACTGCCAAGAAGTGAACGTTCACGGGGCAGGAGGGGTGGGGGGATTTTCCGGTTGTTTGCAAGGTGGACACAAATGCAAACGGCAGGAGGCTGACAACTTGACACATGTCTAATAAATCTAAAGCATGTGGAAAAAAGTCAACATTTCACTGTATGAGAAAGCATTATCAGGATAAAAAAATAGCACACGAAAAAGAATAACCATGTAAATATATCTATATACACTGAATTCCATAAGTAATTGAGCCCCTGGAGCCTCACCTCCATTTTTAAAAAAAATCTGAGACACTTCGTTTAAACATTTAGCGTCTGTGCTGAGGATGCAGGGGCTTTGCTGCATTATAAATGAACAAGATGCAAAAGCTGAGTCCAGTGAGCAGATGTTGGAGGCTCACTGTGCTGGTGACAAAGGGCTAAAGTGCAAGAACCTTCAGCATCACGGTTGCTCTTCAGCTCAAAGCAGGAAAGGTTTTAATTTGACAAGTTGGTTGGATGCAGGGAATTCACAGAGTC
Organism: Dermochelys coriacea; assembly: GCF_009764565.3. NCBI lineage: Eukaryota > Metazoa > Chordata > Testudines > Dermochelyidae > Dermochelys > Dermochelys coriacea. The sequence continues at coordinate 102,433,675 of NC_050069.1, forward strand.
TGGTCAATGCCAAACAGATTTGGCCACCTACAGCATGGCCACACTCAGCCAAGAGAATAGCAATTGTGGAGATTTCTACGCTACAGCTGCTTGACACTAGGCACATACCAGGGAGTCCATAGGAGGCTAGTTACTAGAGACTGTGAATTCCTTTAAACAGGAAAAAAGCATGCAAGAGAAAATCATGTTTCCAGTACTAAAATAATTAAGTATTTTTATTTTAGATGGCTGGGTTGATTATTTTTTAAAGCTCCTAATCTTGTTTTCCTACAGTTGGTATGATGCAAAATACAAGAATGAAAATGAATGCCAAAACTAATGGCAATTCTCATATAAGCCCCATGTAAACAGAAACATCAGCATTAAAGTTATGAATCTTCATTTGTGCCACTGAGTTAAAATGTGTATCTTTCTGTATTAAAGGAATATAGACATACAGCACTGTGTAGTGTCTATGTGCAGTACAGAAAACTGACATGGTCTCTCCAATTTATGAGGAAATTGACATAATTTTTTAAAAAAAGGCAAAGCCACTTGTGAACTGGATTTTGCATAATGGGATTAATTTGGTTGACTGTCATATCAACTGTGCTGCAGAATGCAAGTTAATCACAACATCAGACTGATTTAAAAGACGAAAGAAAGAAGGAGAGGAAAAAGAAAGAAAGGAAAGGTATTTCTTTTCTTGTTTGACTCTCCTTTCATTTATAATGCATCCTGTTGCTACTGTATCTATTATAACTATAGCAAACAGTGTCAGCCTTCTTTTACAATGGATACCTGAGTGAACTGATTTCAGTGTGGCCTTCTCTCTCCCCATAAAAAAAAAGTTGACAGCTTTTCCAGGATCATGCAAAACTGCTTCCAAGGAATGCCAAAACTAGTTACTCAGAATTTAAACTGTTCAACAGAGTTGAAGCGACACTAAACATCTTGTCATTCAAAACTCAATTGCTGCCTTCTCCTCCACTTACTCCCTTCTTCTGAGAAACCAATTCTCAGCAGTTGGCTGCCTAGTGTTGCTACCCTTTTTTGGATTTCTCCACAGCTTTGCTTACACTACAAACACTGTCATTCTTCGAGAAGCTCTGCATAACATCAGAAAAAGAAATAAGTATTCTTTAGTCATCCACAGTTGATTCTGCCTATGTATAAAGATATACGGGAAGGAAAAATGAAATAAACCTTCTCACAGGCTCTCACGTTGTGTTCTTGGCACAGGTTTCAAAACCGGGGCTGCACATGTACATGACACATCACTTAAGTCCTCTAGTTTCTATGGTTGCAGTGGATTTTGCTTTCAGGGGGCATCCTGGGAAGGAATTAATGCAGCTCAGTGCTTTGGGCATGATGGAATTGAAGAATTAACTTTGGAAATTGATCCCACCATGATAATGGTGACAGAGAACAAGGAATCAAGACTGCTGGGATGTCAAAGGAACTTACGCTTCCAAAGTTCAGTATCATGTCGGTGATTTCTGAAGAACCTTGCACCATACCAAGGCCTATTCCTACTCCTTCATCCCTGCCTCCCTCCATCTCAGCAAGTACAGCACACTGTCTAGGTTAAACAATTATCGTACACTAATTGGCCTCTGTTGGTCCTGATGAGAAAGTAAACAAATGCCATGCAGAAAAGCTGAGACAAATTGTATCTAATTAAATTGATGAAAAAAGTGACATCCCTCCCTCCCAATAAATAAATAAATAAATACACAAACTAGGCAACCCCCAGCCTTGCAAACACCCCGGGCTTACAGCTACATGCCCCTCTCATTACAGCTTGCACCTGCGAGGGAGTGGGTGTGCCAGTCAGAAGAAAACACAGGTGGCCACAAATGCAGGGCTCACTGGGGATGACAGTAATGAGACCACCTCATGCCAAGTGCTGTATTCTTTGTTCGTAGGCACCCTTGGAAAACCATTTTTATCTCAACCATCTGAAGGGACATGGAAAGAGAGCAGTTGAAAGTTATCCAAAAAGACAGAACTAAGAAAACCAGGTATTGGAAGGGGGCATTAAATAGAGACCCACACAGGAAGAAGAAAGAGATCAGTCTGGTTAAGGGCAAAGGAAGTAAGCTGGCCAAGGGGGAAGAAGGCCTTAGATTCCAGTCCACAAGCCATGCACTGAAGCAGGACATTGGACCACGCAACGGACTCTGACCCTATCCCAAAGAATGCCCCGGGGAGGAAACCGAGACAGAGCATTGCAATTATGAAGTTTATTTCTAAAGGATCTGTATGGTCTCATGTTTATACATTTAAGTAAAGGAGCAATATGTGTTAGATTCTGAGCAAAGTGTGTTGGTGTGTTAAATGCTTCACAAGTACTGTGTACCTGCAGAGAGAGTTAAACTGTAAACCAGAAACTCCTTTGGGGTGGAGCTCGAGGAGAGGGTGTATTTAAGTTCAGGGGAGTCTGAAGAGTCCAGAGGGACTAGGCAGGTTCCAGCTCTCAGAAAGGAGTGTTAGACACAGGGTCTTCACTCTGAGAGTATGCCTACAGACCCCAGGATGGGGAAAGTGGCTGGACTATGTTCAGGTTCTGTAGGTTAAAACAGCTAGGGATTGAGACACAGAGGAGTGGATCTTCCCCACCCACAGCAATCTCGGAGGTGGTCAGCAAGGGGGTGCCCAACCAGATTTGTCATACTCTTACAAAGAGCTTTTCAAACATTAACTAAGGTTGTGCCCCCTAGATCCTCACACAGAAGGTACTCTCTGTGCATGGATATCCCCCCTTCCAGATGCCAGGAGGTGGGGGTGGCAAATCTGTGGCATCATCCCACTACACCCTGAATCCTGCTGAGGTCTCTCTGAGCTGTCCAAGTTTGTACTTATGTGAGGGCTGCCAACTTGGCTGACTCTGGAAATTGAACCCAAGGATTTCCAGAGCTAAAGGCAGAGTCCCTGCAGCTTGAACTAGAGAATTACACTCTGTAGCTGGGAGCTGTACCAAACACACACACTGTGGATCAGACACAGATGGGGGACTCGTAAGACATGTTGATCAGTAGATTATGCTAGCACAGTCTAGTACAAGAGTTGCAGAAGGATACAGGAAGAATTGTTGGGAGAGATGCAGCAACAAATCATCTCCTCTCTGGCCAATGGAAATTAGCTAGGTAAAGCAATATACATCCTGGGGCCCTGAGAGCAGTTAGAACCATGTGCAGTTGCTGGTACCATGGAGTCACTTTGGGAGCCAGAGCTGGACCTCTGGGGCTCCCTGGTGATCCACCAGATTTGGGAGCAGGCCCCACAGCCTTTTCCAGGGCAGGCAACATCCCCTTTGCTCCAGTGGGACATGTTGGGGAGTTTGTCGTGACGGGGTCCTTCAGATGATTCCTCCCTCAGACCACTATCCTACATTTTTTCATGGGAAGGAATGAACTGGGCCTAATTAATTGGTGAGATGGTAACAGGTCAGTGAATTCTAACTCCAGGGCATTGAGTACAACATATAGAAATTGGGTAGTTAAACCCATTCAAATCTCTTTCAGTGATAGCCCACTAAGTATTAGTATCTGAGGCAGGGATTGGCAACCTTTGGCACGCGGCCTGCCAGGGTAAGCCCCCTAGTGGGCCAGGCCGGTTTGTTTACCTGCAGCGTCTGCAGATTAGGCCAATCGCAGCTCCCGTTGGCCATGGTTCACTGCTCCAGGCCAATGGGGGCTGTGGGAAGCGGCGCGGGCTGAGGGATGTGCTGGCTGCCAATTCCTGTAGCCCCTATTGGCCTGGAGTGGCGAACCGCGGCCAGTGGGAGCCGCAATAAGCCGAATCTGCGGACGCGGCAGGTAAACAAACTGGCCTGGCCCACCAGGGGGCTTACCCTGGCGGACCGTGGGCCAAAGGTTGCCAATCCCTGATCTGAGGGCTTCATCCAGATCCCACTGATGGTAATGGAAAGAATTGTATTGACTTGAGCGAGTCTTACATCAAGCCCATACTGGCAACATCAGCAACTGATTATGCATTTCCATACTAATCCCCTGCTTTGACTTGCTCAGAGCTTTCCAAAATGTTCATCGATCAGGATAAAATATTTCAGGCCTGGCCTCTGCCTGAATGTTAAGTTTTTGCTTAATAATTTAAGACCAAATTCTTCCATTGTTTTTGAGTGGGAGAAGAGTGAAAACATACACTTTCCTCTTAGCAAATTCTTGGGACTGTTTTTTGAACAAGTCTAGTACTGACATATTTGAGGGTTCAAATTTGAAGTTCACTTGAGAAATAGCCCTCCTCGAGAAGTCCATAGGAATGAAATATGAGGACCACCATCTTGGCTGTCACAGGGGTTGGCTGGGGTGACTCAAGAGCATTAGAGCTTGCATTTAAGAGCCAGCCTCTATTGATGACAGCTATAACAGACCCATGTCCTCTGTGGATTGGGCACAGCCTGGAACATGTAACACACACTTTCCAGTAAGTTACATGGAAAATTGGCTTTGGACTAACTGAGCTGTGAGCCTTTGCAAATCCCACTTTGGGTATGTGCAGTACAATTGGTAAGGTTGCTTTTGCCATTTTTAGCCATATTGGGAGCAAAGGCAGGCTGTGCTATTCATGAGTGCAGCTGACTCAGCTGCATAGTGGAAAATGCTATTCACATACACAGTGAAGAAAGCTGAGCTGCAGGAATCTTTACTGCATTCAGCACCAAAGCCTACTGGAGTCAGTGGTTTTACACCCACTTTGTAACTGACCATAGGGTGTGCAAGGCCATGGAGAAACAGGCCCTGTGTATCATGTTTGTGTCAAATGTATTGAGTCTGTCTGATTCAGGCTGTAAGAGCCTTGGCTATACACCTTGTGTCTTCCTTGTTTGTACAGCATGACACAAACTGTTGACACAATAAATAATAATATGGAGCTATCTCCTGATTTCACTCAACTGACCCTTCAGGAACAACAAGGAGTCCGGTGGCACTTTAAAGACTAACAGATTTATTTGGGCATAAGCTTTAATGGGTAAAAAACCACTTCTTCAGATGCATGGCTTGAAAATTACAGATGCAGGCATTATATAATGACACATGAAGGAAAGGGAGTTACCTCACAAGTTGAGAACCAGTATTTAGAGGGCCAATTCAGTCAGGGTGGATGTAGTCCACTCCCCATAATAGATGAGGAGGTGTCAATTCCAGGATACGCAAAGCTGCTTCTGTAATGAGCCAGCCACTCCCAGTCCTTATTCAAGCCCAAATTAATGGTGTTAAATTTGCAAATGAATTTTAGTTCTGCTGTTTCTCTTTGAAGTCTGTTTCTGAAGTTTTTTTGTTCAAGTATAGCTACTTTTAAATCTGTTATAGAATGTCCAGGAAGATACAAGTGTTCTCCTACTGGCTTTTGTGTGTTACCATTCCTGATGTCTGATTTGTATCCATTTATTCTTTTACGTAGGAACTGTCCGGTTTGGCCAATGTACGTGGCAGAGGGGCATTGCTGGCACATGATGGCATATATAACATTAGTAGATGTGCAGGAGAATGACCCCCTGATGGTGTGGCTGATGTGGTTGGGTCCTCTGGTGGTAGTCCCGTCTGGTTCTCCACTTGTGAGGTAACTCCCTTCTCTTCATATATTGTTATATAATGCCTGCATCTGTAATTTTCACTCCATGAGTCTGAAGAAGTGGTTTTTTACCCACGAAAGCTTATGCCCAAATAAATCTGTTAGTCTTTAAGGTGCCACCAGACTCCTTGTTGTTTTTGTGGATACAGACTAACACGGCTACCCTCTGATACTTGACCCTTCAGGCTGACACATGTTAACTACTCCATCTTATGCAACACACCTAAGAGCTGTTTGTGTTGAAACATCAGTAAGTTCAAATCAACAGGGTGTAGCTTAATTAACTATTGCTTATATGGCATTTTGATGGTACACATATTATATGTGTCATTATTATTAATTATGAGTATAATTTGACATGCTGTAGGTTAGTCACATGGCCATGTTTAATCAAATGTTGACCATGGATTATGCAGAAATTACAATGGAGAAAGTGTTGCCTAGCTGTTAGAGCATGTCACTCTGTACTCTGTTCCCTGCAAAAAGCACTTAACAAAGGCGAGCAAGCCACATCACCAAGCTTTCACATATGGGGAAACTGAGGCACGGAGCTGTTTGGTGACTTTTCCATGGCACCTGACTCTCAGTGTGTTAGCTCCTGGACCATGCTTTTTCCTGGTGAGTAACTACCAGAGAAGTAATTGTCCCAATAAGTGTACATTTACAGCCACAAATATGGGATTTTCAAATATCGTTTAGGCAGCCAATTTTTAATTTTTTTCCCAATGCTTGGGAAGTCATGGTACTTTATTGCACCTTCTCCAGCTGAAATGATCAGGGGACTTTTGCCACTAGGTTCAATAGAATTATTTTTTTATTTACAGGGGACAGCAAGACTAAGGATATGTCTACACAGCAAAAGCTGGCCTAGCCTTCCCAAGCTTGCTTGAATCCAGAGAGCATGAGTAACAGCTGTGAAGACAGCACTGTGTGGGTACTAAAAAGCCATTATGGACCCTGGGTAACATACTCTGATCACTAGCCTTCTCTGAAGCCTGCACTGCTCTGTCTTCACTGCTATTGATACCTGCGCTAGCTAGATTCAAGTTAGCTCAGCTGGGTTAGTCCATGACAGATGTTGCTAAGTGACCAAGATTAGACAGGAAGTCCGTAACAGAACTTGGAACTGTTCCAGTGTCCAGTGCCAGTCCCATCACAACACTATGCTTCCTCCTTGTGGCTCTTGGAAAGGTGTTGGGTTTTTTTTTTTTGTAAGTCAACAGACATATATGCGGGTCACTGGCTGTTACCTTTGTCCCAGACAACAGCCTCACCCTTCATGCTAGACCATTCCCAGCGGAAAGGGAACAGACTAGGGAGAGAGTAACCCAGGATTTACTTAAGAAGAGAATGTTAGGCAACTTGTATGTGAATAAGTGACTGGTTTGTTGCAAGGGAACTGTTGGAAGGAACCTTTTTGATCTCCCATATGCTTAACATACTACTAATAAATAAACAAATAGCAATAATTATAGCAAACCCCAAACCTGTTGTATCTCCAGGATTCATTAAGGATGAAATACAACTGAAATTCTGAAAAAGAATGTGGCAGGGTGGGACACATTTTGTATTTTCCTGCTGTGCATGGAAATGATGCTTTAAACTAACATTTTTCTCTTCTTAAAATTTAGCTTAGCTGGAGCACTGGGAAAGCCTTCCCTTCCCAGACAGAGGATGAGCCGGCAGACAGTAAATTTCCCCTCTGCCAGTTTTACTTGCATCCAGTTCTTCCTGCCTCGTACAGTTAAGTTTTTTAGATACTTTACTTGAATTTCTAATTCAGTTATTCTTCTGAAATTTATTCAAAGGATTTATGCTTATGAAATTATAATATAATGCTGCCTGTATGCCAATGAGCTGCAGGCAAAGAAAATAATTTTCTTCAATTTACAGTTATGAGGCTGGAGGAAAATGATGCCTTCTTATCACCTCTTTTTCTTTGTATGGCTCAGTATTTTTTTAAGTCTTCAGAAGGCAGGAGCTGATGATGAATTCTTAAGCAGATCACACTGATAATTGTATTTCAGAACTGTCAACTCTGTGAAGACTGTCCACGGAGGTGTCTCAGTTCACTTGAGCTATTTGTGTCACTGCTTCTCCAGGAACTCAGCCTTCAATAAAACCAAAATCACTGGGGATATTGTTAAGTCTTGTGAAAGGATTATTAGATCGAAGGAAAATTTATGGATGACACTTTGTAACAATTAATCAGGAACTGCTGATGAAGTTAAGTTGGTCCTTTATTCTTGAACAAAAAAATAAATAAAAAAAATCAGCCACTGTACAAATTGTCAAATGGCTTATTTTGTCACTCTGTTTGATTAATGGACCATTTGGAGTCCCCAAAAAGTCCTAGTACAAATAAAAAAGAATCATAAATATTGAATAAGCTCACAGTACGGTTAACCTTGACTACATTCTGAAACATTCTTGGGCAAAACTTTGCTATTCTGAAAATAAATTGCTGTGGGGATTAAAAAAAAAAAAACAAATTGGAGATTTTGGAGAATGTCACCTACACAACCTTGTCATTCTGATTAGCCTGCTGTGATAAATTAGTTTAGTTAGCTTTTGCAATCAGGTCAGAAACTGCTGGCACACTTCTGCATTTTGCTGGTGGGGCTCCCCCTGGCCCACAAAAGGGGCACATGGTGTGAGGAAAGTGCTTGGGCAGTTGGTGTTTTACATTACACACAGTATTAGGATGCTGACAGATTATTATCCTTGTGTCCTGTGATTTAGGGAAATAGAGCCCAAAGTGTGCTAAGAGTATGGGAGTTGTGGTGCCATAAGGTTGCTTTGGAAAGGCTGGTCAAAAGATGGCTAGTGATTTGTGTATATGCAAATAATGAAACCTGAGTTTCTGCTACTGCGAGCATATGCTTCGATATATATTCAAGACATGCTGTTGCCTTCTCTTCCTCTTACTTCACTGTCTCTCCATTGCCAGCTCCCCCCACCCTTGCTTGATGCAGTGGCTATAGCCCTGTCACATCTGACCAATCATTTTTGCTAACCTCTGGTGGTATCTAGGTCACAGTGATCTGTAATTTTTTGCTTTTATTCGCAATGAACAAGTTATCCAGTGCTGCTGTTCTTAGTTTAGGCTTGATTTACCAAAGCACTTAACCATATGCTTAACTTTAAGCATGTGAGCAATCCTGTTGCTATTCAGCACATGCTAAGTGATTTGCTGACTCAGGGCCTTAATCAGTATGACACAACATCTCCCTTGCATCCCAGTTATCAGTCCCTTTTGACAGTATATGCAATAGGGTGGCCCACTGACCCCCACAAGCTGCCATACGCACAATCCGTTCCTTGAGGCACAAAATCTTTATGCTTGAGAAGTGGGCTACATTCTGGAATTTACAAAGCTACCTACACTAACATATAGTAAAATGATATCAGTTGTCCCATTAATTACACCCTGTCCATTCGTCATCAGTATTAGAAAGACAGTGTGTGTGGAGGGGGGAATCATTTCCCCACATTTAAGTGTTTCATCATGAGCCCCAAAAACTATTTTCTGCCTGATTTCACTTCTGTAAACAAAAGAGTTCCCCATGTTCACAGGCACCTATTATTACTATGTTTCAGAATGGCAGTAACAATCCTGAACAGGGGAGGATTGGCTCAGAGAGAGTATGAGACATATGGCATTAGCATGAAAAATTAGTGGGGTTAGTTCTGTTTACTGCCTGGTGCAAGCCCTTTGGTTCAAGTCACCTTGATTCAGCAGCCCTTCTCAGCAATCAGCCAAAAACTCTAGCTCAGAATAGTGGGAATAGGGGAAAAGCAGGGACAGTATGGGGCATTTTAATATTTTCACTTGAGGTTGCTCAGGGGGAGAGAGACAAAGGAGGAAGGATTAAGCCTTTCAAACACTATGGTGATGGCATCAATGTGTATGTCTGAAAAGGAATGGTAAGTCCTTGTACAATTTTTGTTTGGCAAAATAGCGTAGACCCTGCAATCAGGCTTCACAGGCAGGTTTCACAGGCAGGACTGGGTTGGTCGGTGTCACTAGTTCAATGGAAGTCTGACAAGGAACACCTGTAGAATGAGGGGTTGGTAATTCAGCAGGTGGTACTTTCCTGTAAAGTCCATCCTGTGTCAAAGTCCCTGCAGCAGAATGTTAAGAAGATATTGTGCTGCTTATCTAATGAGCTGTAAAACCCGTGGTTCTGAGTGCTTGTGGTTAGTTAGGACGGCACTTTTCAAAAGAGTAAGATGTTAACGCTTGTGAAATTCCAACTCTGGTAATTGCATTCTGCCTACAGGAATTCCCTCTATAGATTCACTAAGAGAAGGTGCAGTATGCTTTACATCCTGAGCTAGAGTATTGTGAATTGTTGCAGAGTGCTGCTAAACAATGGCTGCTTTCTACCTAAGCCATGGTTACCTTTCAGTGATGCATGAAGTGATACTTGTATATCCCTTCCTTACCTCACAGGAGTGTTGTGAGAACTAATTAACATATCTAAAGTCATTTGAGATCTTAAGATGGAAAGCCATAATATGAGTGCAAAGTATTATTATGGATAATCTTTGTCTGAGTGATGTAGCAGTGCATGTAATTTCTTTTTATTAGAGAAGAATAATATGAAAAACATATAACTGTTAAAATCACCAGGCTCCAACCTGGAGGATGGTTTGCAACTAGATTCGTCCAAAACTTAGGAATTTGTCCTCTTTTTTACAAATGTCTTTCTTTACAGCTCTCTGGATGCTATCACAACTCTCTACTCTTTAAGAGGAAGCTTTCCCTGCTTGTTTTGCAAATGGCTGCGCCTTTAAATTTGGCAGAGAGCTGCAGTTGCAGCCATGAAGTAGTCCTTTGGCAGCTGTTCCCCACCCCCTTGAGCTGGTAAGGTCTCTTATTATGCTTTTCCTTTCACTTACCATGGAAGAGCGGGTGTATTCTCACAAGGCAAAATGGTACCAACTGGCTCTTAAAAATAAACGAGAGGTTTAGTACCATCTTTCCTCCGCACTCCCCATTTACCACTGATAGCAAAGGCATACATTCTCATGGCTGTGTTTGATCCTATGTAAACATAGAATAAGACTATCTATGTCTTGAATTGCTTACAATCTATGGGCCATCCCACTTCTAGCTGTGGGGGAAAACCAAAATGAGCAGAAAACTTGGTCCCACAATTCTTTCAGAAGGACGCTGATTAAGCCAACTGGGTACCAGTGTCTGCCTAAATCAGACCCAGAAAATAGATTCATAGATACTAAGGTCAGAAGGGACCATTCTGATCATCTAGTCTGACCTCCTGCACAGCGCAATGTGCAAAATGCATGTGAGACCCCGTTTAAATCTGCAGTCACTGAATGGTGCAGATTTTGATGTTGTCCTTCACAAGCAAAGGAACAACATTTCAGCGCAAAAATACTCCTGCATTACAAGGAGCCCCATGCATGTTATGAAAAACTTCTCTTCAGATATATCCATAACAACTCATAAGTAAATGATCACCATGCAAAGGAGTCAAACTAATTAAGCCAGGGTGGGTGGATCCCTGCAATCTTCTGTTTGGCTAATCCTAGGGTAAACAAATGCATATGCTCCTTGCCATTCCCTAAAGCATCTGTACCTGGGTTAAGATGTTTTACTCTGATCTTATACATGTTATTGTGTCACATTTTCCAAAGCATGATGCTCTATCCATTTTTCCTCCTTTGCCCTCTTTTTACCAAAAAAAGAATGTTAAATTTGCAGCTGGGCACCATTATAAACCCTGTTCTAGCCCTGCTAATGAAAACACTTATGCACACACCCAAAGTTAAGCACATGCATAAATGTTTGAAGTGTCAGAAAACAGGTTAGCAAAATTGGTTTGTCCTGCAAATTGCTAGGTTTACTTTGCAAGCAAAGGACAATTTTTTTTCTACAAAGTTTTGAGGAAAGTGAATTCAATTGTTGTTGAGTTACAGGGAATTAAGAACCTATCCCTGATTTTGAAATAATTGTTTTATATTATTACAATATAGTATTGTATTATATTATTAAAATTATAGTGTGAATGTGCAGTTTGTGCAGTGGTGACTAGTTGGAGTTTAGGCCCTGATCCTGCAAGCTATTCTGTGTAGGTGGACCCTCCACCCATCCACAGAGTCCTGTTACTCCCTGGGGTTCTCCGATGTGGAGCAACTTGCAGCATCAGGAGAGAACATTTGTGATTGTTTTGGCTTCATCACAATAATGGAGGTTTTCAATTGGCTCAAGTCTGAGAGGACTGTACTTCAGAAGCAAGGTTCTAATTTTGACTTTGCTCGCTTCTATTTTTTATCTCTTAATTGGTGCAGAATGGTTCCCAAGTGGAAGAAGAAACACACTTAGCTCCTTCCCATCCTATATATACCACTAGGATTATTTCTAATCCATATAGAGAGGATGAATGACATAGAGACTTTGTTTTCTTCTTCATGATGGATTGGAGTTGAATGGAGTTTTTGAGACTGTGGAGTGTAGAAGATAATGGTTTGGCTTTGTGACTGAAATGGGAAAGAACGGGAGTGAGTTTTGAGTCTCTGACCTGTATATGGTGAGGAAGAGGAAAAGTGTTGGGTTCTGTGGCTAATAATACACGGGGGAGCTGGAGAATAGTCTCTGGTTGGGTTTATGGGCCACCTGTGGTGGGTGGGTGGTGCTTTGTGGGGGTTTGTAGCATATGCTGGACATGATGATGTAACATGGATGAAATGCTTTTTTGGTCTATCGATAGAGGCTGAGTGCGTATATAAGGACTGAGGCCTGGTCTACACTCCGACTTTACTTCAGTATCGCTAAGTCTCTTGTGAAAAATCAACACCCCTGAGAGACATAGCTGTTCGGACCTAATCTCCAGTGTAGACTAACCCTAGGTCAAAGAGAATTCTCCAGTTGACATAGCTACCATCACTCTCATCGGCATAGATAGCATCTACGCTGCTGCGGTGCTGCTGTAGAGGTTTATGTGTAGACAAGCCCTGAGTTAAAGTTGTTTTTGGAATATGTAATGTGTTGTTTTAATGTGTATGAATTCTTTCTGTATTTTTAATTGCTTAGGGCTTTTTTTTAACTCCAGTTATAACTTTGTTAGAACAACCTTATCTTCAAATTAACAGAGGCTTTTGTAACTAATCTTGGGTGTGGGCCTGAAAGCCATGAATGAAGAGAGGAGAGTGGAAGAGATGTAGAAAGAGGAGCTGGAATTTTTTTTTTCTGTTTCGAGTGTCTCCCCATAGACATTCCTTTTTGGGCTCAGCTAGTGCCAACTGTTCACAGACGTCATTTATCATAGGCAAGGCTAGTAGCACTGATTATTATTAAGACTACCTGAAATTTCCCACTGTTCGACCCTGTTTTCAGTTGCTTAAAACTTTGCCAAATGTTAATCATTTGGGCTGAAATTTTGCATGCTGGGTGTCTGCTTCAGGCTAAATTATTAATTATTATTATTATTATTTATTTTATTTATTTATTATTTCAGCCAAAATTGTTCACCCATTTCTGGCAATAAAGCAAGGGAAAAATAGACTGTTTTGTCCATGTTTTAAAAAAAAACACCCAAATTCTAGTGCCTCCAAGATTTGGAGCAGGGTGATGGCATTTGTGTCAGGATGTACTTTTTGCTGTCCCCACGAAAATCTGGCCAAGTTATAAGCCTTTGAAAAATTGCAAAAGTTTATATATGGTCAGCAGAGACTTAGATTTTAGCAGCTAAATTCCTTGAAGATCCCATCTGCACTGGGTATGCTCCAGGCTCAGCCTGGGATTTCAGAAGGCTGAACAGGGCTTATCTCTAGTTGCAGCTCTGGGTGCTACAAGTTATGCCAAATCTGGGCACCTGAACTGAAAGGAAAGAGTCTGTCTCTCCTATGCTCTCATTGACAGCCCTGATGGGCCTAGGAAGTATATAGGAGGAAGCCATGTGATTTGAATAAAGAGAGAACAAGGGTTGGATCTGCAGGAGGTAGCAGGGGTAGGAGGCTGGGGAAGGGGACTGGGACAGAAGGCGGTGGGGGGAGAGAAGGAAATTGGGTCTGGGAGACTTGGCGCCACAGAGAGGGTAGACTGGGACTGACTGTCAAGGAGACTCGGAGCCAAGGGGACAAATGGGGGATTGAGATTGCATGAGAAGCTGAGAAGAGACTGGGACTGGCGGGGTGAGGAGAATGGGTTTGAGAATCATTGGGGTGAGGGGAGGAGGAGAGATGTGTAATAAGGAGCTGAAGTGTGTGTGGGGGAATACTGGGACAAGAAGTGGGAGTTTGCAGAAGTGCTGAACACTCAAGCTGCAAATGAAGTCAGTTGAAGCTGTGCTTTGAACATAGAAAGTGCTAAAAACTCTGAAAAATCAGGTCACAAGTGCTTGACTTTGCAACCTTAGAATTCGTTTAACACTTTTTTGTGTAACTCAAAATATATACTGTGTGCAACACATGTACCATGAGGGCTATACCTTCTCAGTTCTTCACCCTTACATGCAAACTCTCTTTAAATCTCCTAATAAAAAAATTATGGCTAGGGCTCATATACCTATTGAAATAATAATATGGTATTTATACACTGTATATCTGTCTGTCTTATGACTGAGAGAACCCAAATCATGTGTGTCAGAAGATTCATTCATTAAGAAGTGAGAACTGAGAAGCTTTCAAAATGCTTAATAAACTCTACCACACTATTGTACGATGTGCAATGACTTAGAATAGCACAGTAGAATATATGTGATTAGAGTTAAATACAATGCACTATATACAATTCAAATTCTGTGTAAAACAATCAAAATACATTCAGCTTGTAAGCATTTCCTAACAAAAAATCTTGTGAATGGTGTTTCCTTTCCATAGTTCTGTAGGGTTTGGACTTGTACTCAAACTTGGCCAAAAATGGGGATGTTTGGATTTGGGTTTCTAGTTTTAGCACATCCCTCCTTTTCCAAGGCTGTTCCGGAAGAATGCAGGAGACCTGTTTTGTATAAATGCTTCCTCCTCCTTTCTCTTCCTGTTTTTTTCCATCTGAGATTTTATCTTCCAGATAGACAAGGGTTCTCTATTCTCCCTCCCCTCCTATGAAAATGGCACAACAAAATCTTTTAGACTCAGTAACTAAGCTTTCAGCTGTGATGTCACAATACAGCCTTCACCTTCACATCGCCACATGATACGTGCATATTTCCTCTTAGTAAGTGAATGGTGCCATGTTGTTAAACAAACTGGCAGCAGGATTTTGCTTTTGAATCTTATATAAAATATGCTCCCCTTTCTTGTCATTTTGTTTATCATTAGCAGCCATTATAATTTCTCCCCAGTGGCAATTACATTGATATCACCATATCTAAATCAGAAACGACAGTGCAGCAATTATATTATGTTGACTGGACATCACCTAATTTTTAAGTGACACTACTTTCCCATCAATGTGATTATATCCCTTTCTAATAAATAATATAATAGAAGATCTACATAATGGGAAAATATGCATATTAATGCATTCCATGAAAACACGTTAACGTGGAACTTTGCATATTAATCTCAGTAAATAGAAATCACGTTTACATTTTCACACACTATTATGTTGACAGCTTGCTGCCTCTCTGGTTTTATTCCTTCCCTTCCTTGGTGTATTTTCCATTGCCTCTGGTCACCCTTTTGGTAGCAGAAGAGGAAGGCAGGTCATATCCATCTGGTAAGAAGAGAACAAACAATGCTGCTGGATAACATAATATTATCGTTTCCTTCATTGCATTCAGGTCTGCATGAAGGGAGTTGAGCATGTGCAATAAACATATGTGTGTGATAATGAGATTGGTGGTGGAAAGTCATCTTGAAAAGACAAGGGGCAATTAAGCTTGCTTACTTACACAAGTTAGAATGACAAGATGCCATTGCTGGCCCCACTCATCCATATAATAGGTTCTTCTTCTCTGCTTAGCTATATTGGGAGAAGCATCTCCTGTCAACCTTCTGCCATGACTACACCACAACACAGTCTGCCTTCCTCCCTTTTATATACAGTTCATTCTCACAGTCACATCAGTGTCCTGATTGCAATTGACTGCCTGGTAGCAAACACCTGAATTAAAATACTGTTAGAATTCAGTGCAAAGTCCTCATGTAGATTAATGTTTATTTGTATTAGTGTACTCTTTTGTCCAATTTCAATTGAATACTTAAAGATGTCAGGGGGTATGTGTGCTGGTTTCCCATAAGCATTTATTAATGCAGTGTGTTGCGTCAACAAATAACGCACCCTCTCTTTGCCATGCCTAAGATTTAGATAGGATACCTTGGATGCTATTGACTGTGTGAGAGAATGGTAAAACAATGAGAACATATGATCTTTTAGTGCTAGATAACATAGCCATTCGTATTCATCTTGAAAGGAATGATAAAGCTATCAATTAGAAAAATAGCCCTCTGAGTACATACCATTAAAAAAATGAATAAACAGTATATCTAGAGTTCATGGAGTGTCTTGATGTAGATCGGAGTAATCTGTAATCCAGGAAGCCAGACAATGGCACCTGCAGTTGTATTAGTCCTATGACTGTGAAATTCACAAGTGCTTTATCCATTTGTTTAAGCTACTTGATCCTTTCAGAGAATGACAATAGATGTAACTTGTACTAGCCATTCAGGCATTGCTTTCTCATTTAATTTGAGGGTACTGCTCTTCTCCACATCAGCATATTTTGTGAACACTTCTCTTTCTTCACATTCTTCTAGGGCAGGGGTTCTTTCTAGCTGTTGGCAGGTCTCTGTACTGTAATGGACAGGCCAGTCCTTGCTTACAGACAGCCCCCCAACCTGAAGCAAATACTTATCAGCAACCACACAACAGAACCACTAACCCAGGAACCCATCCTTGCAACAAAGCCTGTTGCCAACTGTGTCCACATATCTATTCAGGGGACACCATCATAGGGCCTAATCACATCAGCCACACTATCAGAGGCTCATTCACCTGCACATCTACCAGTGTGATATATGCCATCATGTGCCAGCAATGCCTCTCTGCCATGTACATTGGTCAAACTGGACAGTCTCTATGTAAAAGAATAAATGGACAGAAATCAGACGTCAAGAATTATAACATTCAAAAACCAGTTGGAGAACACTTCAATCTCTCTGGTCACTCGATTACAGACCTAAAAGTGGCTATTCTTCAACAAAAAAACTTCAAAAACAGACTCCAACGAGAGACTGCTGAATTGGAATTAATTTGCAAACTGGATACAATTAACTTAGGCTTGAATAGAGCCTAGGAGTGGATGGGTCATTACACAAAGTAAAACTATTTCCCCATGTTATTTTCCCCTCCTGCACCCCCCACTGTTCCTCAGATGTTCTTGTCAACTGCTGGAAATGGCCCACCTTGATTATCACTACAAAAGGTTTTCTTCCTCCTCCCCCTTGGTCCTGCGCTTTCCTGCTGGTAATAGCTCATCTTAAGTTATCACTCTCCTTACAGTGTGTATGGTAACACCCATTGTTTCATGTTCTCTGTGTATATAAATCTCCCCACTGTATTTTCCACTGAATGCATCCGATGAAGTGAGCTGTAGCTCATGAAAGCTTATGCTCAGATAAATTTGTTAGTCTCTAAGAGGCCACAAGTACTCCTTTTCTTTTTGCGAATACAGACTAACACGGCTGCTACTCTGAAACCTGTAATGGGTCCCTATGTCCGCCTGTACATATGCAATTATAGCTCAAATCTATAGCAAGGAGAAGACCTGGCAACCACTTATATGGCACTGTTTCTCATTTTCAATCTAAGTTTCTCTCATTGTCTGCAGAACTTTTGATTACCACTCTCCTCCCCCTCCCCCACCCCCTCCCCCTACTTTTTTTTGGGTTACTTATCCATTAGTGCTATATTATGGAAGCAGGACAGACCTAAAGCTAAAGAACTGCCTTTATACTGAAGCAATGAATTCCCAGCGCTTGTAGTTTTCCCTTTATCTTGTTTGGTTATTTTCCCTACATTATGAAAATAGGTATTCCACAGTAAGGGCCAAAATCTGTCCTTAGAGTTATGTGTCAGCAGAATTGCAGCAGCAGCCTCTGTATGAAAAGGATGGCTGTAATAAAGAATAAATACAGAACACTGGGAAAATCTGATTAACATAGTGTTAAAATGTTTCGTATTGCCTCTGAAGACATGGGAATAGGACATCCATTTCTGAAGCCTGTTTCCTATGTGTATGTATGTACTGTGTTAGGTCAATCAATCCCACCAGGACAAGTTTTCCCTTCTTAGGGTCTTTTACTAGTATGGTACCTCCTGATCATAATTTGTGAATATGGAATCTAGATTATATGAAATTGGTTCTGCCTTTTCTTAGTGGAATCTTTCTATTTAACTCCTCAATTTCTCTTTTGTTTCCCCCACTGCTGATGATCATTAATTTTTTAAAAAAAATATTCTAACAGGCATGTCACAAAAAAGACAGTTCTATTGAAAATGGGTTGCCAAAGCCTAGGAAGATCTGTCAAAATACTTCTCATTTCTTAAAATACGTGGAAAGAGTTCATGAAGTTTGGTGGCCTTCCTACTATTGACAAAAAGAAAAGAAGTACTTGTGGCACCTTACAGACTAACAAATTTATTAGAGCATAAGCTTTCGTGAGCTACAGCTCACTTCATCGGATGCACTTGATGGAAAAAAATGCATCCGATGAAGTGAGCTGTAGCTCACGAAAGCTTATGCTCTAATAAATTTGTTAGTCTCTAAGGTGCCACAAGTACTCCTTTTCTTTTTGCGAATACAGACTAACATGGCTGCTACTCTGAAACCTACTATTGACAGTGTATAACCTAGTGAGGGAAAGCTGGCTGTTTAGTGGAACAGTAGATGAAAGAAAATCTGTGGCCTTCTTTCGCCTAGATCTAAAAGGATAAAACAAGTGACAGTAGAACAAGATTCTTGGACACACTTTGCTCTGGAAAAGAATATTTTATTGTCATTCAGAATGTAAATAGTGGGATAAAACAAATTGTTTGTTGTCTGCTTAATGAGACATTGTTAGGGCAACCCTTCCCTCTAATCCTCTTTCCTGGTCAGAATCCAGTGGATGAGAAGGTATTTAGAGTACTGCTGAGAAAGCATAAATCAGAAAACTGACTTAATTATATTGCTCATTGCCTCTATACGTCCTAGCTATTGACTGGCTATTTTAGGACACCTTATAATTTGGAGAAATCCTGTGCACAGCACCATAAATGCATTGCTGCTATCCAAAGCACTGTTACCAATCTAAAGTTGCCGTTAACATTGCAGGAGCCCGTGTCTATAATTTCAGTGAATGACCTGAATGACTTTGCAATGAAAGACTGAAATGTCACTCTCTTCCTTTACTTTGTGTGCCTTGAGCAAAGACTGCTCCAGATTGTGTACATTCACGGAGGTCCAAATGATGAAAGGGCAGTGAATAAACTTAGGCTCATGCTCTGCTAAATCTTTCCAGCTCTGTCAGAATAATGGGGTGGGGGGGGAAGAGGAACTAGATATTCTTTTCCTGAGCTTCTTGAATAGCGCTTGAGCCTCTTCTCAACATGCAGTGCGCAAGGGTAGGCCCGACTGTAGGCAGTCTCTATTGGGAATTGGCTCACCCATGCTCTCTTGTTGCCAGCTGCAAGTAAATCAAACAAAACTCCTATGGCCAGTGTGAATGCCAAAGCAAATCATAGATAGATTCATAGATATTAAGGTCAGAAGGGACCATTATGATCATCTAGTCCGACCTCCTGCACAATGCAGGCCACAGAATCTCACCCACCCACTCATGTGAAAAACCTCTCACCTATGTCTGAGCTATTGAAGTCCTCAAATCGTGTTTTAAAGACTTCAAGGAGCAGAGAATCCTCCAGCAAGTGACCCGTGTCCCATGCTACAGAGCAAGGCGAAAAACCTCCAGGGCCTCTCCAATCTGTCCTGGAGGAAAATTCCTTCCCAACCCCAAATATGGTCATCAGCTAAACCCTGAGCATATGGGTAAGATTCACCAGCCAGATACCCAGGAAAGAATTTTCTGTAGTAACTCAGATCCCATCCATCTAACTCTTCTAATAGCCAGAGTTCAAACTATCTTTGTAAGTATTTATGTTGCACCCATTACTGTGGTGTCTACGTGATAACAGAGTTATGTGAAGTAAAAGTCAGGCAGAGTGACTTACACATTTAATCCTTCCCTCTGATCATGCTGCTTGAGTACATAAAGAAAGAATTATATTTTTTCTGTTGAAGTTTCATAGGCCATCCTATTGATATTACTGAAGTGACACAAATGCAGAGAGCTTGCTCTTAAGTTTCTGATTTTTATCATGAGTATTTTACTCCTTTGCTGTGTTGGAGCCCAGTTTGTAAGATCTGGGCTCCAACATAAGAAATGACTAAAATACTCCCAGTTAAATTAATAAACTTCAGTGTTTGGTTCTCATTTAGAAACTTGTGACACTTTTACATATCTTTACTGTAAGACAGGACCATTTCAGAGTGATGATCAGTTTTTGCCTCAAAACACATGATGTTGTACGTTTAAAGGAGAAACTGTAATTTCTCTCTCACGCCCACACAGACACACATTTAGGGGAGCCAGATGGGAGGGAACAACACTGAAAATTGCTTTATGCAAAATTTTGCAGAAATGTTAGATAACTTCACACACCTCTACCAATAAAACTTCTTGAAGCAAGTGGACCAGATTCTTAGAATGTACAGCACATATTTGCATGGTAATATTATTGAAGTCAATCAGACTATGTGCATAAATGCTACTTTGAGTAAAGTTCAAGAATTACTCTGCTATCAGTGACATCCATTCCACCTCCACTGTCTTTTTCTCCAATAGATGTGGTGATATCAGGACAAATTCCTTTCCCTGTGCTCCCTAGAACTAATATGACTGTGAATGAGGCCTATCCTAGCATTATTACAAATCTGGCTTGCAAGCAGGGCTTAAATTCAGCCAGAGCTGTCCAGAATGGAGTTCCAGTAAAACTGGAGTTTTTATAGCATGTTGGGGGAGGGTGGACATGGGGTGGGGGGCTCTGGTAAATGCTCTATCAGAATGTAAGCCCTGCTTGCAGGGATGAGAGCTGTTTTCTATTCAGTTTGGATATTGTAGTTGTATGATTATAGAATTGTGTTGAGAAATCAGAGGAAATTTGACAAAGAATTACTGTGTCCCTTCGCCCTGTATGAAGGCAGGACCAATGTTTCTGTTGAAAGCCCTCACTAACGTGCAAGTGGCATTAAAAGTGTGTAGTTGGAGTAGCCATGTTCTTTATGCTTTCTGGTCTTCAAAGTATAGTGTTTATTTCAACAAAAGAAGCAAAGCAAACTGATCTTACCTATCACAAACCCCCAAATCCACATTCCCCTTAGTAGGTAAGTGTAGCCCCCTCACCCCAAAACATCCTTCTCTTCTGTTTCCCAAACAGCTAATCCTTTATAGAGCTTCCTCCTGAGCAATCTGATGGGCCTGCAGTCTCCACCCGTCTCATTAGTGAAAGAGGAGGGGAAAGTCAGGCTGGGATTAATCCCTAGCCTGCCAGTGACTAGGAGGGCGCTGCATGCTGTCAGAGGTTGCTTAAAGCCAACAGTTCCCTTTCCAAATGTAAATTCAGAGAACATATAAAAAGAATTTTGTAGTTCCCTGGAGAAGAATGGGTCTTGTTCCAAAAATATGATTGCAAGTGCCGTTGCTGTTCGTTTGTTGTGAAATGTGTCAATGGAAAGAAGCTATATTTGTCTGTGAAGTTGAACATTTGTTTATGCGTGACTTCAAGGAGGAAGGAAGCCATAAGAAGAGCGTTAACAGTGTGAGTGCTCAGAACTACATGTTTGTGAAATACTCCTGTTGAATTTAAGACAGAGTTTTCTTATGTTGTCTTAGATGTATGATTAAAATGTTCCTCTTACCACCTGTAGAACTCATGTGAGGTGAAGCATGGGCCTTGATTTTCTCCAGTCAGCTGAGCAGCACTGTCCCAAATGACCTTTTTTTTTAACCCTGGCTGAATAGTCTATCACTTTCTCTCCAGCATGCTTTATTTTGAGTCCCTTGCTCACTTTATAGAATTCAGGATTCTGGTTCGTGCAGCATGAACCAATGCTTAGCTATTCTATGCAACAGCAATTTCAGTTTCTTGAAAAAGATGGTATTTGGCTCCTTCTTTGCTCCATGACCCACAAGTTGTGAGTGTGGAATCTGTCTGCCTCTCTCTCTCTCACACACACACACACACAAAAAAGCAAGGCAAAAGAACAAGCCATCACCCTAACCCACAGCTTTAACTGATAAAATTGAAGAGACAGCACCTGAAAACACCTAGGTTGAAGTTATTTTTGATACCTCCCCCCTCCCCCCTGTAAATAAGAGAACGTTGAGTCAGAAGTAGTATCTGTTTTTTGTGGTAAAATGTGAAACTGGAGCTGCGTTGTATACATTGGCCCTAAATCTTGTCAAAATCTGTTGCACCACTTATATGCAAATCAAGTGATCTGTGATCCACTAGGTTTAGGCACACTGAAATACAGGGACAGCCGATCTCCACAGTTAACCCATATCTTCCTGTAGTGGGAAATTGAAAACCTTGAGACCCTCCTTCTGGCTGCCTCTCCTGCTTCTCTTCCAGAATGGTTTTTCTCTCCAATTTGAAACAAAAAGACATTACATTTTTTGGGTTTTTTTTTAAGTTGGCAGGAGGGAGAATTAATCTGTTTTCTACTTTGAAGTGAGTTCTGACAACAGCGATGCTCAAGAATTCAAGTATTTTCTTCTTTTGCAGCATCTCTGGACAGGACCATCTTGCTGTCCTCTTCCAATCTATTTGATGATACTTGCATGGTTTTGGCTACTGTCGCTGTAGTAGTGGCAGCACTGGTGACCGTGAGCATATGGCAAGCCTTAGCTCTTGCAAACTGTCCTGAGGGCAAATTTCTCAATAGCGTGAGGTTAGGCAGGTCTGGGTCAGAGCTGATTTCCTCCAGCAACACACACACACACACACACAAAGGGACCCAATTTGCTTCTGACCCCAGTTTCACACCAACCATTCCTATGGAATTACTGATTTACACTAGCACTGTACAACAGCACACTGTTTCTGCTCATCACGATAAAAAGCCCACATTGACTAAACTCCGCTTCTAGTTTACAAAGAATAAGAGGAAAAATAACATACTGTAATTTACCTACTTTCATCTGACTACTTGTGGCATGATTAGCACAAGCAGGAAGAGTGCACTATGCTAACGGTATGCAGAGGTTACTGTTAAAATTATACAATCCCAAAGGGAACATTCATTACAGCTTCAATGAGGGATTACACATAGATGTCAAGGGGCAAATAAGCCAAACATGTTTCCAGCATTACCCTTGTTTAACATTACAGGCTTTCCGAACTCTGGATGCAAATAGATTGGCTGCCAGAATAGTCATTCCCATAATCCCTTGTAAATAGAGGAATATGGTCATACTTTTTTGATTGTTTGTTTATTTTCTGGGTGACAATAAGACATGACAGACAATGCATTTCTGTGGAATTCTCTGGTCTTGGGTGGTCGGAATCACTTGGCTTTCAGCCTTGTGCCTCAAAGTCCACCTGAGGCATACTGTAATCAGCCAGAACTGCACTGTATGGCAAGTCTTATTGCTTACAGAAACTACACAAACTTCCTTTCCTTCTATTTCCTTTGTGAATTAGCCCCTTAAGGATATATTTTTTCAGACAGCGTGTAAGAGGTCTGTGCACAAATCCCATAACACATAATGAGATTTATGTGCCTTTGTACTTTCTTTGACTCATTCTGAAAATGAACCCTCTAAATGTCAGAAGTGACTTGGCCTGGTGCATGCTTGTTATGACCTCACTATGGTCATAGGTATATAGGATAAATATTTCCCACTCATTTCCTAGAGCTGGTCGTCTTCTCCTTGGGGGCTGAACCTGCCGGGGGCTGGGTGCCTTCCGGAGATGCTCAACACCTTCAGCTTTACCTCCCATAGGAAATGAGGATGTACCACACCTCTCATGATCAGAAGCAACATGATGCAAAATGGCTGGTGACAGAAAACTAGAATTTGAAGTGTGCTTGGATGACCAGATGATAAAACAGTAATTTTAAGGAAAGATGCACTTTTCCTTACAAGCAAAATTTTTTTCTACAGAACAAATGCCCAGGGACACATTTTATCCCCTATCCAAGCCCATATACAGCACTGCAGCAGTGGCTAGTCTTTGGAACTGTATCCCAAAGGACCTGAGATGAATGCCTTCATGCAGACACAACATAGGGCATTAAATGGCCCTACAGCAGCCCTTTTGCAAGCCTCAGTAGGGGGCAGAGCCACAACACAGAGTGCTACAAAAATTCTTAGCTGCTCCAGATTGTGGAGCAGCCGTTGGGAGGCTGCCATAAATCAGTGCTGCCTCTGGCTGGAGCCAGAGCAGAGTACAAAGGTAGCTTAAAGCCAGTGTTGTCCTGCCTCCACCAGGGCTGCACAGTGCCTCCTGGAGCTACAATTTCAATCTAAGTATTTGGTTCAATAAAGCCAACTTTTTAATATAATTGCATTGCTGAAAATAAAACTTGCATTTTGTAACTAGCTCCAGATTGCATTTATGTCCATAATAAAGAATGATTTTTTTTAATCAAAGGAAAGATTGATGATAATTGGGGGGAAAAAAACAAAAATTAGAAAAACAGCAACTAGAGTGCATCTATGAAACAAACTATTTTGTACCTATTTAGTATTTATGAAATCCTTGTTCTAATCCAGAGGGAAGCAGCTAGCCAGACCTGGGAACTCTGTTTTTTTCCCTTAGGCCTGGGCTACACTAAGTTTTTGTGTCAGTAACACACAAATGACAATTAGTGTTTCCTGTCCTAACTGTGTAATAAAGCTCAATTTGTATTTATACATGCATCAGGGTATATGTGTGAGAGAGCAAATAACAAGGTAGTGGAAAAAATTAGCAATTCCTTCTCATCAGTTATGATGCAAACTACCCATCCACATCCAGTGAACGTGAAGTGGTAAGTGAAGGGGTTAAAACACAACACAGGTACAGATCCTGTGGCAATTACAAATGTTACTGAAATAAAAGCCAGAAACAGGAAGCCAAAATACAGGTCCCTAAGGCAGGCATCTGTCTTAAATGATATCATTTGTCAAGTTTCCAGCATCGTGTGGTTGTGAACACAAAAAGAAGTTCTGTGTTACACTAAGGACATTACATACTCATTAACTGGAATGTTCCTGAAGTACATAACACAGGATTTTCATTTAATAAAAAGCAGCTACTTGCCCCTGCACTGTATATAAAATAAATTCTAGGTACACTAATCGCCATTCAAAGATGTTATACCCAGCTTTGGATAGGGTGTTGTTTTCCCCCCTCCCATCTTTAGACCACATTGTAAGAATTTTAAACAGAATGTGTTATTGCCACAGGTTAAAAACCTTTTTAGAATCTTTGTATATCCTCTGAGATGTTGATTTTTGTGATGATGAAAATTGAAAGCACTAATGCTGTTATAAGAAAAATGATCTATAGGGACATTTATTTATTTATTACACGTAGGGTAAAAAAAGTATTAAGGGAGAAAAATATAAGAACAAAATTACTCCTCTTCATCTGTTCTCCCCCCCCCCCCAAGAATAAACATAATTGTAATTAATTAGTATAATCCCTCTATTTATCCACACACGAGTAGTGCATTAGAGCTAATATATAAGCTCCCCCCTCACTCACTGCCCTGCCAATGACCTTAAGCCTGATGTGGAAGGAAGACCACTCTCCTTAGACTTGAGAAGCAATTTATGCACCATGATTGTTCAGTCCGGGCCCCCTCTCTAAAACAGAGACTGACAACTGTGTTGAATTATGGATGGTACATTTGTAGTGTGTACAATGGTATGCAAAGGAAGGTGCTGAGTCCATCAAACTCATTGCATTTAACATTGCAGGCTGGGTTTGTACATGATCTGAGAAAAGACAGAGTCCTTGCTGAGTCATGACCCTGCATTTTCAAATATATTTCTGAGATTGTGTCTGAATGAGAAAATAGCCTTCTGTTTATCATAAATAAAAACAGTTGCATAGTTTTTCCATTTGTAAAAACACATTACATGAGAATTTTTTTAGTTTGATTTTATTTTACCTGGGATTTTTTCCCTTCTTCCACATTTCAGGATTTAGCATATCCCCTCAAAACATAATACATTTCTATTCTTTAGCTTAAGGGATCCATCAGTTAAAACGTTAGTCTTTCATCTTTATTACCCTCCCATTAAAATGAAAGAAACCGGGACTCACTTCAGTTTAGAAGAAGCAATTTAGTTGGTAATGTCCTTACTACGCACGTCTTTACAAAGAGAGAAAGTGCATTATTGCTTATATTTCACACATCTATCTGCATAAGAAGCAACTAAACCTTTCAGACACATACTATGTTAAATTTAATAATATTCTTTGATTAGATTATTTTATTACAACATTTTTCCATTACTAGTCATTTCCCATACACATTTACATTCATAAAATCTGCAGGTTTTTTGTGTGTGTGTTAACACAAGGCAAAGATTTTCTGTTTTGCCACAGCTGTTAGATCTGAAAGGGACAGATTAATAACTAACCACCACGTTGGACTGGGTTTTCTTGTACATTGCAGCAGTAACCCTTTGCTATAATGAGGACACAAAAAGCCTCACATCAGGCTGCTCCTCTTCTTCATAACTCAAAAGCATCATAGTGGCAATAGCCTCTAGTGCTATTTGTCTTTAGTGCAGTTGTGACACTTCGGCATGATCCATAATTTGGCAGCTATTTACCGTGACATTTCCCTTCAGTGCAGCCATAACATTCAGTGAAGCCATTATTTGGTTCCATTTACCATATAAATTGTATTGTTGTGCATGCATGCTAGAAGCTACATTAGGTACCTGAAAATGAGTAAATCTTGTAAAATAGATACTAACGGCCATTCAGCAGTGGAATTTCTTTACTCCTCAGACTGAATGAGGAAAAAAATAACATTTTCAAATACAGTTTCAAACTTTTCCCTGAGCAACTGTAATTATTTGTATGTATATAACATGGCAGCTATACTTGACCACTTTATTTTAAAAAACAAAAAAATAAAACATAAACCACCAAAAAACTATAACCTGCTAGCAATTTAACTTAATTCAAAAAGGCATTAGGAGATTCCAGCATAGCAATTAAGTATGGAGCACCTCTGTGAAATGTGCTGAAGGGTACAGACCTGTATATACAGTAGGGGGTGTGTGTGTCAGACCTGTGTGTGTGTGTGTATATATATATATATAGAGAGAGAGAGAGAGAGAGAGAGAGAGATTCATATAGCCAGTCCTTCATTACATTTCTTTGTTGTTTTCCATGGAAGTGTGCATGTGTAGGATGGGAGAACTCTGTCATTAGCCTCAACAAGCAATGTTAGGTTCTGTCGTAGCAAATTCATTTAGAAAGGTAAAATTAGGATGTAGCGCCAGCAACTACAGCTTGATCAGTTGCTATTATTAATATTATTATTTAAATCCCCACTCTCTACAAATAGTATACTTAGTACTTCCCAGGCACATGTATTATTATTTTTAATCATTTAAGTCCCCACTGTGCACACAGCTTTTAATACACCTTTTTTTGCAAGCATATTAATTGTATTATTATTAATCCCTTGCTGTGAATCTACAGTATTTCTTTTCCTTGTACATTCAATGTCCTATAATTATTTAAACCCTCATTGTGTGCATGCCTTATATAGTCTCTTGTCCATCTAATATTGTAGCATTATGTATACATACCACAGCTTGCTTATCCAAAATGAGCCTTATGCATACTGTAGCCAGTTCACAACACATACTTTTGAATAAAAAAATAAAAAAGTTGTCTTATGTTCTCACTTACCTGAGAATTATCAGCATAATTTGTATGCCTCAAAATACCTGCATTTTTTCCCACATAAAGCTGATCTTTACAGTAATCTAAAACAACCAGTAATAATTTATCTTTAAAAAATGGGGGGAAAAAAGATCCCTGATTATCCTGGATTCATTCACAGAAGAACAATCAGACATATCTTAAGACATCTCTTTAACATACTCGAGAAGTTTGATTAAAAAATGACAAATCCATTGCTACAGTCAACCTAGACAACAAAAGTCTTTAGAATCAGTAAACAGGGAATTCAAGTTCTACGTATAAAGAAGCTGAACTTTGGTAATAATGTTACAAGTGTATTGAAGTGCTGAAGAGTAGCCCAAAAGCCACAATTAGAACAAAAACAAATAATGTCACGTTTGAATATAAATATAAGAATGTACCAAAGGTGCCTCTATTCCCTCATCTTATTTGTATTAGTGATGGAGCTTGTGACAGTTGCTACTTTTCTAAATAATCTTTAGTAATATAAGAGTTTATGAAATACTGAACGTCATATATGCACATGGTATACTACTATACATAATAAATCTTAGGCCAAATGCACAACTTTAGTTATCTGATTTCAAAATACTGTTCTTCATGAGGAAGTTCCCTGCACACTACAGACTGTTAATAACTATGGTTCCTTGTCTGGACTTTAACAGTTAGTACAGATCTGAATTGTTTTCTCAGACACTTGTATTGCCCATAGATATGAATAGTTTAACCCCCCCCCCCCTTTTTTTTAAACACTAGAGAGGACCAGACACATTAGAGTAAAAATATTTCAGATTAGTACTCTCTGACTGGGGTCCGATCTTGTAAGGTTTTGAGCGCCCTTGCCTTTATCTGGCATCAAAGAGTAAAAGGAGTAGGAGTAAAAACAAACCCATCCCACCATGGTAACTAGTTAGCAGCAAGCCACATGGTTTGAGAAACCCTAGAATGTCCCTGTAGAATAATCTAGGCTTGCTTGATTATAAGAAAAAGCAAAGTATTTTAAAATGCAAAGACTGACACCACTCTACCTTCTCCTGAAAACACCTGAACTGATACCAACATTCAAAAATGGCAGAAAAGGAATGATTCTTTGCTGGATACTAATCTGTTAACCAGTAATAACAGATGTAAACTATCAAATTACAATGGGAATGCAATATTAAATCATAAATTGAAAAGTGATTTAACTTTTCTGTGGGTTCCAGGTTTGTTAGTATAATTGAAGTGTTTACCTATCACACATTACTTTCAAGAAAGCTAAATCCTATGTGCACAACCAGTCCTGATTATTGCCCAAGATGTAAAATTAACCCTGGATTTTTTTTTTCTATTTAATATGGGAATGTCCTATGATACAAGGGAACTAGAAGTTTATCATCAGATGCCTGATCCTGTGAGCTGCCAGTGCTCTCAAAGTCCATTCAAATTAAAATTCTCTGACTTCAATGGGTACAGCTGGATCAACCTCTAAAAGCGTAATGACAGTAATGAAAATAAATGTATAGTATAAAAGATTTACTGTTTTGGAAAATGTTACCATGTCTATGTTGTATTCCCATTTTACGTTTAGGTAATAGCACCTCCTCAGCCAGGAATAACTTTCAAAACAGAACAAACATTTTAACTGAACCCACTATGTTAACCTGGGATTCTCAAACTTCATTGCACCATGACCCCCTTTTGACAACAAAAGTTACTACATGGCCCCAAGGCAGAGGACTGAAACCTGAGTCTGCCCGAGCACTGCTGCTCTGGGGGTGGGGGTGGGGGCAAAGCCCGAGCCTCACCATCCTGGGCAGGGGGGCCCTAAGCCAAAGCCCAAGGACTTCATCCCTGGGCAGGGGGCCTGTACCCTGAGCCCCACTGCCAGGGCTGAGGTCAAAGGCTGAGCCCTCGATGGTGAGACTCAGGCTTTGGCCCTGGGTAGTGGGGCTCCAGTTTCGGCTTTAGCCCCAGGTCCCAGCCAGTCTAACACCAGCCCTGGCGACCCCATTAAAATGGGGTTGTGACCAACTTTGGGGTCCGACCCACAGTTTGAGAACCACTGGTGTAAACTATTCCCTAGTGTATGTTTTTATTTATACATATGTGTATTGGGCACAGAGAATTTATACAAATGACCTTGCTCTTTGCTATAAGGCCTAAACAGTAGCAATACTAAATAATAACTACTAACTTTGCTATGAGAAGCTGTACCAAATATTCATCACTGTTTTAAGGATATTATAATATACTGCACCTCTATGGAAGAGCTAATCTATAAGAAGTGTATCAATATTAAAAAAATATCACACACACATGGAGATAGCTTTCTGCACTTTATTAAATTGTTAGTACAAGTAAAGGACCTCAATAATGTAAACACAATTCAGAACTAAAGCCCAATTAGCTCATCTAGTGGGTTAATGGGGAGAATAAAAGGTAAACAATAAAGATAATAAACACCAGGGCAAAGGTATAAGATGACTGTTCCAAATGGTAACCAAAGACTTGAATGAAAATGGCAGGGCTATGCATAGTTGCAAACTCTGTAATTTTTTTTTTAAATTTTGTGTGTGTGTGTGTGTGTGTGTGTGTGTGTTCCCTCCTTCCCTCTTCTCCCCACCCCACTTAATTTTTCTGCCATGTTAGAACTAATGGATAGATTTTTCATAAAGAACTGGTCATGAAATCTGATTACCATGCACAATGCAGCCATAATATCATTACTGAGTTTGCAACCCAAAAAAGTAAAGATAATTTTTAACTTTGGTTTCCCAGAAATGTCAAGGGTTAACAAAGCATCAACAAAATGTTTTGTTTTGTTGTATATGAAAGACATTTTTAAAATCACAGGATCTAAATTGCAGAAATGACACACATGAAATGTAATGTTTCCAAAAAGGATTTAAAAGCTTATCAAAGAAACTGATGGATCAGCCTCTAAATCATCATTTATTCTAACTGCCCAGAATAATGTTCATATCTAGTATTAGCCTGGGCACCACTGCCTGTAAAAGTTACAGAATCAAACACAAGCACGTTAAGTCCTTGCTACAGGCACTGGCTAAATTTAAGCTTCTTTTTTTTTTATCAAAACTTCTTATTAACAACTTAATACAGTTTTAATATACTGTCCTTTACCAAGTTTTTTTTTTTTAAAAATGGTTTCTAGTAATTCTGAGGCATAAAGTGCCTATTTTCTCTCTCTTTTGATTTATATCATTGTTTTGTTTTTACAGCTTACTGTTGACAGAGTTAGGTAATTCAACTACAATTTTTCCAATGTTTTTTCCCATGTACATATAATCTACAGCACGGAATACAGACTCCAAGCCAATGAACTTGCCCTCTGGAGACATGTCTCCGAGGTCCACCTCACAAACCAGTTCTCTACTTTCATACATTGTGAGTAAGTGCTCCATAGCCATTTTATATTCAGAAAGGTAATGGTTCAGGAAGAAACCCCGGATGCTGGCAGATTTCTTCAGCAGTTTTGCTGGCAACATTTCTGCTTTAACAGGCTGAAGGCCAGTAGGATTTTGATAGCCAGAGATAAACCCAATAACTATCAGGCGCCCTTTGGTAGCCAAGGAGTTGACAGCCAAGTCAAACATCTTTCCACCAACAGATTCATACACTACATCCAGACCTTCTGGATAGTCCCTTTTAAGAACAGCACCAACATTTTCAGTTTTGTAGTTGATGGGATGGTCACAGCCAATGGATTTCAGAAAACCAGCCTTTTCATCACTGGAACAAGTTCCAATTACATGGCACTTTGCCTTCTTTGAAAGCTGCACAGCAAACTGGCCTGTTCCTCCCGATGCTGCAGTCACTAAAACCTTCTTGCCTTCAGACAATTCTCCAAGCTCTTTCAGACTGATGTACGCTGTCGTGCCACTTACCATTAGAGTAAGAAACTCAGGTTTCACAGAGGGTAGAAAAACTGCTTGTTTGGCAGGCACAACTGTATATTCAGCAAAAGAACCAGGTGTCATATAAGCCACAGCTTGGCCTACTGTGTATCTGGCACTAGCACTGAGGCCTAAAGCTACTACATCACCAATACCTTCAAAACCTGCATCAAACGGGGGTTTAACTGAAGTGTCATACCGGCCAGCTGAGTAGTTTATGTCAGATGCATTAATGCCGATAAATCTAGAAGAAAACAAAAATTTGTTAACATGCTTTCTTTGTCAAGTACTTTGCCATGTGAAAAAGCATCCACTTACATTTACTGGGTAAGATACAACAAGGCATATTCAAATATACCAGTAATTAGAAAAAATGTTCACCTCATACTATTAAAAAAAAGTCCGTATACATAGCATAGCAGTGATTTTAATCAGACTTTTGCATGTTAAGTTTCTAATATTGTAGAAATTTTAAATATGTTTTTAAAAAATAAGACATTTCCACATGGCTGTTTTAACCAAAATAAGCAAATCAAAAATAATTGTGTATGAGACTGGAAAATTAAAATTAATTGACCACTCTACAAAAGATATAAAAACAGCTCTGTGGAATAAAATATGTGTAAAGTGCTAAATATGTTGATTCTGGCAACAAATTTACATTTCTGATTATAATAATATGTTAATGACTAACGATAATATTAAGTATAAATGTCATCTACAAGGTCATTGATCACAACATGTTACTGAAGGCAAGTTTTTTTTAATTATTATGTGATTATAGAAAATTTGCTAATTTCAACATTATTAAAATATTTTGCTTTATACCAATTACTTGCAACACATCAAAACAGCTTTGTACAGAAGGACTGAAATTGTAACAGAGTATTGAATGTTTAGAAGTCCTATTGACCTCTAACAGGTGAAAAAGAATGCCAATGTTTTCAAAAAACACACACGTACACTAAACTTGATTAGCAGTAAAAAAAAGATAATCATGGTATCACAATCTACTTTAATTGTACAGGTGATATTTTACTAACAAGATTTTTCCATGTCAATGTAGTTCGTAACTAAAATACCTTGCTACACAAAGAGAAAGTGGATGGGGAGTATCTGTTAACTAGAAAATGTGAAGAAGCTTGCACATGCAACAGAATCCCAGATTTTTATTACATGTGAAAGCGATAACCTAAAGATTATAGAATTTGGTGTCATATGAAAAGCTGTAGAAGTATACAATCAGTGCAATTTTAATGGTCAGAGTTAGCAATATTTTCAAATTTTGTGTATGTGAGATTTTACACACAGTACACAAAGAAATGAGAAACTGAAAAAAAATGTTTTGTTTTGATTTTTTTTCAGTTCCTTATACTATGGAGAATCTCAGAGTTTCACAATATAAAGTGTGTATCATACACACACATACAGGGAGACACAGTCTTATTAATAGAAATATATATAATATACACACAGGCAGAGAAAGAAGAATGTGACTTTTGTTGCTTTCCTTAATTCTGCATTAAATCCCCTGTTCAACTGTAACAAAGAATGTCTACCTCCTAATTATAGATACAAAAAAAATCTACTATTCTCTTTTAATTTACATAATTCCAATGTCCCATTCTTTAAAAAACAAACAAACAACCACAAGCAGCTTCCACAGCAAAACATGTCTCCTAAGGACATTCGAAAAAAAGTACCAGAAAGCCAAGGCGCAATTGGTGCTACAACTCTGCATTAGATTAAAAAACCCAACTTTTAGCAGTGGGGTTTAAAAACAGAGAGATGGTTATCTCCCTCCTTTCCCTCCCTTATCCCTACAACGATAACCTTCAACCCATGGATTTACCACCTCTCCTCCACTTCCAGCCAATTTACCCCTGAATTAGCCTCCTATAGACAGAACCTCCTTCTTGGTGCAGAGAGCCTATTCATGCGCCTTTTGATTTTTGCACTGTATGAAACAGGCATTCCCTGTATGCAGTGCACCCTAAAGAAGGGAGCAATTAAAAAAAACACACTTTTCTCCCCCACCCTTTGTAGTCCCATCTTCTTTTCACTTAAGAAGCATCGTTCTTAAAATGGAAAGAGAGGGACAGAGCAAGACAGGTAAATAACCGTCTCAAGCTGGAAACTTTGTGTGTGAAGGGGGGGGGAGGAGGAGGGGGAATGGAAGTACTGCAGTTAGCCAGATGTCTGGTAAGCAAGTGTCCTTAATATGCTGCTTTTTACCAGGAGAAAATTCAAATCATTCCCCATCTCTTCCCCTTCACCCGGCTCCACCAGCAGCTGAAACGTGTGTGCGTGAGAGAGAAGAGGGCGATGCAAGCTAGCAGATCTCGGGGAAAGACACAGTGCAGAAGAAGTTGGTGCTTGCCTGGCACCTCCCCACCTTTTATGGTAACTGTAATGGGGGAAAATGCCAGCGTTGGCACCAATAGGAGTGTGATGTCTCAGCGGGGCTTCATGGGTCGGCCAGGGACTGAGAGTGGGGGCATCTCTCTGAGGACATTCCAGCCTAGCACTCCCTCCCTCTGGCCCCTATTCTCCACCCCGGCATCTCCACCTCCTTCTCCACTACTTGGCCACTTGCAGCTATCCCTCGCATGCAAGGCTGTATGTGCAGATGCGGATGCCTTTCCATCTCAGCTGGAGCTGGGGTCTGCGTCTCTTCGGTGGCTGTATTACTAGGGGATTTTGAGATACGCACAGGTCAACCGGTGGAGAAAACATTTGAAAGACTGTTCTCTTGTTCGCGATCCCTGCCTTTTCCATTTAAAACGGGGCTAGGAGCCTCAGCAAAAAAATAGATTAGGAGGAGGAAATAAAGAAATGCGAACTACTATATAATATGTACGCGGCTTGCTGGTAATAGTTGTTCTTACCATTCCATTTCTCTCCCCCCCCGTCCCCCCCCCAGCCTTCCAAGCTGCCTCTGCTATGGGAAATGATTCTCTCGGGACCAGGGGGATCATTATTATTAATCAATATAGTCTCCAAGCTTGCTAAAGTACTCCCCACCCCACTCTTTTTTCCTCAACCTACCAATATTTGTGTAACTCCCATTTGTGTTCGCCTCTAGGTTGTTTTTTTTTTTTTTAAATGTAGTCTCCCTAAATTCCTCATTTGCAAAAAATGATCAAACCACGATGTCGGGATTCAAACATATTGTCTCCATCCTTTCAAGGTACTATGAGGTTTGCTGTGCTGTGCCCCGGACGTTTTCAGACCCTTTCATTTTAAACGCAGAAATAAATTCAAGATCAGCTTCCAAACTTGTGTCTGAGGGAGCGAGACGAGGTGGGCGTAGGGGTGAGTAAAGAAGTGCACTCTGTGTTTGCAGTATGCCCTCAGAATTCATTGCAAGTGATCTGCCTGTTTTAATTCCCAAATTTAAAATGCCTTTGTTATTTGACTATGGACGGTGTGGTGAGGGCACCGTCTTCCGCTATTTTCAAAATCTGAAGCGCTGAGACACCGCACCAGACTGGGGCTGGCTTTTCCCAAAATAATTACACACTCCGAGTCACCCGCTTTATTTACACTGACGCGTGCTGAACCCCTTGCTATTGTTTATTATAAAACCAGGGCGAGCCCGAGGAGGGGTGAAAATGCCGCTTCTCGCACCACAACAAAGCGTAAGAGACAAATTCAGCACAAAAGCCTTCAACCCAGAGGCAAAGTCATCCAAACTAGGAGCGCAGAAGAAAAGCAAATTCTCAACCCAAACACTCAGCAGAAATAACCCCCCACCCCTCCCACTGTGATCCGCCAAACCATGAATCAAAAAAACTCTCCCCCCTTCCGTTACAATAAACTTCCCCCCACCCCATTGACTTCCACCTCAGCAAAAAATCGTTAAAAAATATTTTGGAAACGAAATAACCTGTCACTCCTTTACAAAAAGCTCGAAAACATCGCCTAATTTAGGGGAAACCTGGGCTTTTGTCTTTGGGTCGTTCTTCTGCAATAAAACAGAGGCACCTTCCGCCTCTTGAAAATAGAGCAAATGCACAGAAGAAGCGTAAATGGTTATGTTAAGGATTCTATTCCCCTTCTCCCTCCCTCCTTCACTCGAAAGTTTATTGTTTTAAATCGATTTCTAGTTTAAAAGCATTGCTCTGAAAGTAAAGGCTAGGATGGATTTTTCTGCTAAGAACTAAGGGAATCATCTTGGGTTATTTTTCCACCGCAGGAAACAGGGGTGGAAAAGTTCCACTTAATAGAAGAGCATCTTTGAAAATCAATAAATACAAGGACCCCAAAGCAGTTTTCCACAGTATTTCCCCTAAATCCAAAAGCAGATTTTACTGTGGTGAATGAGGATTGTTTTGCATAAAAAGCTCGAAGCAATTAATACTGTTCATGGGCGTGACTGGGACTAGAATGAACAAATCCGCAACTGCACCCTTCAAACTCAAACCATGTATTGTTTTGTTTTTAAGATCCTGTAGGCTTCTTCTTTTACCATTGTAAAATGTGTTTTTAAGAATAAATAAAGCCAGGGGCACATTTTGTCCTTTCGGGATGGGAAACAGCTTCCCCAAGCTAGTACAAAAGGGGAAAGGGAGGCTTGTTTCCTGCTGCAGCTCTCAGGAGGCACAAACAGAGAAA
Source organism: Dermochelys coriacea (assembly GCF_009764565.3). Taxonomy (NCBI): domain Eukaryota; kingdom Metazoa; phylum Chordata; order Testudines; family Dermochelyidae; genus Dermochelys; species Dermochelys coriacea. The sequence goes on from NC_050069.1 coordinate 102,469,720, forward strand.
ATATATATATATTGGGATGTGATGTGAGATTCCTCAGCAAATAATAATAAAGAGAAAACTCCACATAACACAAAATGTTTCAACTCCAAACCTCAATTTATTACTTTTCCCCACTCCCACCCCTTTTTATAAACTGATATGTGTTAAAATACAGTAACTGCCTGGCTGAGTCTCTAGACCAGCTCCTGCTCTCACTCTGGTGCCAGCCCTCCACTGTGAGGTTTGCACGTCCCTCTGGCACCCAGGGAGCCCACTCAGGATCAAGGGGGGGGGCGGAAAGGAAGCGTTACACTGAAAACAAAATTAATTACATGAATAAATTTAAAATTTCATAGGAAAACAGGGAGTGAGGGGGAGGGGGAGGGAGGAATTAGAGAACAACGACGTAACAACCTTATCAGATCCAGCTAGGCAGGACTAAGAGTTGCTACATTTTTCTGTAGCTGTTTGTAGTGTGAGGCAGTCGGGTCCCTTCCAAGAAAAGGAATTTAGCTCCAGCCTGATGCCTGTTTCATGCCATTATTGTTTCAGGGCCATTCCTTATTAGATGCAGCAAGTCAGTGCTTTAGACCGCTCTCGCTCTCTCCAACTCTCTCTCAAAAATCCTATAGGTTGATGGCAGCAGCGGATTAAAGTTTTGTATGAAGCTTTTTCAGTCGCAGGAGAAGTCTATGCCTCTCTCTTCCGTGTGCAGGTATTGCATATTACATACATTATGAATCCCCCCTCCCACACACAACGGAGATTAGATACAGATAAGGTACACAAACACGTCTATTAAACTTCCAGTTTTGATCTCACGTCTGTTAGTGTATTTCCACATGCACTGTCTTTAAACAACCAGTTCTACGTATGGAGCGGTTTTTGTTAGACAAGTCTTTTAAAAACAGGTTTCCCCCTTTCCCCTCTTGACAGCAACAGTTGCATGATCTTCCTTGGGGTTTCCAGAGTTCCAGCTTCTACCAAGGAAAGTTAGACCTTTAAAAGCCCCACTTTGTCTTAAGGAACGATACCATCTAGGCTGGAACTAATAAAAATAAATAAGCCATTTGGGGAAAAGGTACATTTTGTCCTCAGAGTCTTCATTTTATTGGGAGCTGACCAAGAAGCTTGAACGGACAGTACTACCTAGCACACAACTTACTGCTTATTATGTTAAGCAAAATGTCACATCTTTACTCCCTGTGTGACCCTGTTGGCCATTAAAAATAGCCAACAATTTAGAAATCCTACTTCCCATACGAGACTAACAGTGGTAATAAATTTTCTAAAAGGCTGGAGAGTTTGTTAAAAGCTTATGGCACATCGAGAAGCTTCCCCTTTCCTGGTTTTAATGTTTGCACTTCAAGGGGAAGAAGAGAATGGAAGTAAGTGGTGGCCAGACGGTTGAAGGGCGACAGGGAAAGGAGAGTTGCACTGACAGGCTGAGGTCCTCTACTAGTTCCTGTTGATTCAGACTCACTAAAGGTTAGTGACGTGGAGGACTACCGGTGGGAGGAACCCCTCCAGACACACAGGGAAACATACTCGCGGTTGTACACATAAAACAATCATTGGTGTATGCTCTAGCTACACTTACACACTCAGACCATGGCTATAAACAACACAGTCACAGAGGCAGATTGCTATATATTAATGTCACCGACTTTGACATAGCTAAGACAGACACACGCTGGTGATTGTATGTAAATGTAACACACACAAACCTGGGAGGGACTTAGAAATCATTTGCTGGTTTTTCAGTCCCTCCTGAACACTTACTTCACGTGCAGTTTTCTGTTTAAGATCAGGCTGCCCTTTCCCACCCTTGGAAATGGCTACTAAAACAGTGATTTGTGAGGCTGTGTGCTCTTCCTCCGGGGTAGGAGAATAAACACTGCTTCATCAGCTGCATTCGTAAGAAAGGATGCAAAACAAAACAAAAGATAAGATGCAAAAGTTCCCTCCCACCCGCCCCAATGCAGGGGAGGAAATGAATGTGGTATCAGACATTCAAAACCAACAACAACCCAACAACAAAATCAAATTAGCAGGCGCCAGATGGCAGCTGGTACAACCTGATAGGATGACAGAGCAAGAGAAGGCCACAAGAGGTGAGAAGTCAGAGGGAGTTTGAGCAGGAAAAGGGCTCAGACCCCAGGGCTAGGAAGGTAGGTGAAGAGAGGAGTTGGGGGCTGGAGAGGGGAAGGGAACTCACCTGTTTCGGACAAGAAGATCACCATCTCCCGGGAGTGGTACAGGCGCGTCCTGCCGCAGAGTAACAGCCTCTCGGAAGTTTGAGCTCAGCTTAGTCACCACCAGCTTCTTCATGGAGCTGGGGATAGACGAGCCCTGGAAATCCAGAAAGTGACGGGAGTAGGACATGTCCAAGATGGGCCGGGGCCGAGCACCACCAAAGCAGGACCAGAAGGGACCCTCCAGAGGGCACAGCTGCTGCCGCCGTCTCCTCCAGCACCGAGATCCCCAGCACCTCAGCAAAGCGCTGCTTTTTGTGTTAAAACTCATTCCCAGCCTTGGACCTCTTTCCCACCCACCCTCGGGGGGTGTCCAGCTAAGAGGATGCTGCGGACAGCTTGCAAAACCCACCTCCACCAAACTCAGAAGAGGAGACACTCTCACTCTCTGAACATAGCTATTTGTGTATGTAAATAACGCCTAATGTAGCAAGCTGCAGCCTGTCTGCGTCCTCCCAACCCAGCCCCTCCACAACAGGGAAACACCAGAGAAGCAGCAGCACCAGCAAGATGATCCCCTGGAGCTGATCTTCATTTACCGTCACTAACATGAAACAGGAACAAAGTTCACCCTCCTAACACAGTCCCGCCTGAAAAGCTGCAGCAGCAGCAAAAAATGTGGGTGCGTGTGTTTGTGTGTGAGCTGCAACAACACAGAAACACATGCATGCATGCCTCTGTATAATATAACCAAATCTGATCACCGCAGCTAGGGATTTCTTACTTTCGGTAAAATACAGATTTGCAAGACTTTCCGTTCAATTTTTTGTTTTTTAGCTTGCATGCTGCGTTTTAGCAAGGGATTTAAAATATGTAAATATAAAAACGTGCCGCATTCCCACCCCCTCACCCCTCGTTTATAAAAGACGGATATGATCCCTTTAAAAAAGTTGAAAGAAAACACGAATAAATGATCAGATCAATAAGGTTAGACTAGTAAAGAGAAGTTGCAGCTAATCTTCTAATGTTGTTATTAAGAGCAGCTGGGGAGCTCCAGGCTGCTGATACAGGCACCGCCCCTTCCGTGCGAAACATTCACTTCCTCGCAAGGTGGTACAAATCAACCCAGAGCCGCTAGCAACCACCAGTGGATACAGCACTCATATTTGGGGGAGAATAAAAGCACTACGATTTATGAAAAGATTTAAAGCGTCTTAAGGATTGTTGTGTGTGTTCTGTCTCTAAAGAAAAAAAATACTGCTGACGTCCTTCTAGTCGGGAGACACACACACATGAAATGCACTTTACAGCCTCATGGATTTTATAGCTCTCCATAACCCGTGTACAGTTAAAAGAAACTGTGGATCATTCTCCCACCCCCTTCTAGCTATGACATTAAAAATATTGCCATATATTTATTTTGGCCTAAATATTTTTTCTACTCCCTCGTATCTTTAGGAGAGGATTTTTAAATCAACTTCTGCAATGCAGAATTACTTTTGGGAAGTATTTATAGGAAATCAACTGGGAGGTTAAAGGACTCAAGTAAATGTTTTGATACAACTGCCAGTCTGTATGTGGTGATGGTGCAACTTAATTTAATAGATCTGTTGCAATGGTGTAGGAAGAATTCCTGTATCACTCACCTGGAATTAACTCCATCATTCCAATATGCACAACTCATTTCTTAATTGCATGATATTAATAATTAACATCATAATAAAATCACCTTTTTGCCTTAAAGGAAGCAAAGTTATAGCTTCAAGTGTTTTCCTTTAGGAATCCGTGTGTAGTTTTAATTTTCTTGCCTTAAAAAGGGGGGGAAAACACCTTCTGTTCTTGCAGTTAGCAATATACGAATCCCTAGACATAAACTATGCAAAATCTATTAGCAGTATTTCATATGCTGCAGTTCTTGCTTTGCAATCTGTTGGTGTTTTAAAATAAGGGAGACCTGCAATCTCACACAAATCATCCTAAATTCAAGGAGGGGGAATAATGTTTTTGTGTGCCAAGACTAGGGTAGCATCTTTTGCTTTTTAAGTTTGCCAGAACTAGACATCTGCTTAAGTTAAATCAGCACATGCGTCTTGTAGAGTACTTTAGCAAATGGATTATAATAACAAAACCCCTCAGTGTGTGCCTCACATGAGAAATCTTTTATGCGATGCAGTATTAAGACTTCTTTTTTGTCATATTGTTTAGCTCTAGAAAAAATGAAAACAAAGCAATTAAAAAGATTGACAGGTATGGGTTTGTGTGAGACCTATTTGTAATTGTCAGGGTGACGTTGGCAAGAGGAGGAGGAGTAAAAACTGAAGCAGGAAAAGCAAGCTCGATGTGTCTGTCTATCAGTTGAGACTGTCTGAAAGCTCTGGGATCTGAATGTGTTACATTTCAGTGAAAAGAGAAGAGAGGGAGAGTGGATCTCTTTCTCTCCCAGGAGTTTAAAGGGGGGGGGGGGGACAGTTCACGTTAATCTCTCCCACCCAGTGAATATCTTTTCTTTTTCTCCCCTTTGCATTCACTCTCCGGGGTTTTTCTAGGTTTTGGCTTTTTTTGTTTTTCTGTTTCAGATCAAGATCAACCAAAAACAATCCATGATAAAAATGTGTTTGAATTATATTTAGTATCAGAAGAAGCTGCTATCTGAGGAGGAAAAGAAAGGGGGGAGCAAGGCAGAAAAGTAGTCCTCTCCGGTGCTGACACTGTTTGATCTCTGACTGTTTGGAAGGTGGAGGAGTGACTGACATTTCCCATCCGGTGCATATGTATGTATGGGGACTTTACTCCTTTTATTATTTGCTTTCTTGCTCTAAAACTAAGTGCTGAGAGGAGAAGGAGAGACTGGATCGACCCCGTTTTTTGCACAAAGAAAAAACTATTATCAGCGCAATAAAAAACAAAACCAAACCAAACCCAGAGAAATCCAACAACAACAACAACAACAACACACAAATCCACGAGCTTGAAACAAGCCAGCGAGCGAGAAAGTTGCGCTTTGAGACTCTTTGATCTTGGAGAAGGGGGGGGGGGTGGAGTGGGGAGTGACTGAATTTACCGTCTCATCGTTGCGGCTTGCTCAGTGCTCCACCGAGAAGAAGTGATTTAAGGGAGGGAGGAGGGGGGGGGGGGAGAAAAAGAAGAAGGGGGGGGAAAGAAGGAAAGCAAGAGAATGGATTTGGGCTGAAGATTGAACTGATCCAATCTATTCATTTTCCACATCACTTGCGTCTTCCCTGCTGCTGCGAGGACTGAAGAGCTTTGTCTTTTAAGGAACTTAAAAGAGGGGGAGAGAGAGAGAGAGAGAGAGAGCAGGCGAGCGAGCGAGGAAAATTAACCTCGTCAATGAAAACATTTCCCGAGCAAGTTTTTGGAGTGGCGGCGGAAATTGGCAACCCTGTCACCAGGCTGTGGCTTGCCTCATCCCACCCCTCCCACCCCCCCCTCCCTCCACACCCCGCTTGCAGCGCAGGGAGCTGCTGACCTGGGGAGGGGGGACCCAAACCAGCCAAGAAGAGAATCCAGCCAAACTTTTTTTTTCTTCCTCTCCCCCCCCCTCCCCAATTCCTCCCTTCCCTCCTTCTAGGAGGAATTAGAAGTTGAATCCGTTTTCTCTCCCCTTGCCCTCCCCCCCCCCTTTTTTTTTTATTTGTGTGTGTGTGTGTGTGTTTGTTTCTGCATGAGAAGAGTGGGCTTGGAAGAGGAGTCCTGTGCGGAAACTCTCCAGCGGCTGCAGCGGAGGCGGAGGGCGGCGGCGGAGGCAGCACCAGCATGCCGAGGAGAAAGCAGCAAGCACCCCGGCGCTCTGCAGGTAACACCCTCCTCCTCCCCGGCCACAGCCCCTCGCACTTGCCGTCTCTCGCATTACAGCGGCATAGGGGAGCAGCGAGGGCAAAGCAGGGGAGGGGTTAACCCAGCAAGAAATATCCGCCACCAGGCAGGGGGAGATTCTCGATCGCTGTCGATTTTGGGAACATCTCAGATTGTTACCCCCCCCCCTCCTCCCGTTTTGTTGCAGCGGGAGGGGGGGGGGGTTAAAACCATGTCTCGGCGGGAGAAGGAGGGAGGCTGTAGTTTCTGTTTCTTTGTAGGCAAAGAGCTCGAGCGAGCGGCGTAGTTTCTGAGGTGTGTCCCTCAGATCCTGTCAGCCTCCATCCTCTGTGCGGTTGCCAACACGTTTAGAGCTGGAAACTTCATTTTGTGGCAGTTCTGTATCTCTGCATGTAGTGGGGGTGTGTGTGTGTGAGTGTGAGTGCTGCACAGCCTGTTTCTGTATACAGCATAGGAGAGGGAACCTGTTT